>NC_041392.1:647831041-647846554 GCF_002162155.2 Triticum dicoccoides
GAGGAGGAGGAGGGAGGGGCGGTGGGAGGAGGGCTGCCGGTGGAGGAGGGAGGAGGGAGTGGCCAGAGGCGGAGGGAGGAGGGGGCAGCCGGAGGTGGAGGAGGAGGGCGCGGTGGGAGGAGGAAGGAGTACCTCGGTGGAGGACGGACGACGGCGGCGGCGGCGGCGGACGACGGGTATCGGCGCGGGCGAGAGTGACTGAGAGGGAGAGTGAGTGAGAGAGGGGCAGCCACGTGGGGAGGATAAGGTAGGGTTAGTAGTAGCGCGGGTTCGAGAAAAGCGCTACAGCTAAGGAGAATAGCAGTAGCGCTGGGCGAGGATACGCGCTACTGCTAAGTTGGGCTAGCCATGTGCGTCCAGTTCAAACATAGCAGCAATGCTTTTTGCTAGTACGCGCTACTGCTAAAGTTATAGCAGTAGCGCGGTTTATTTATACGTGCTGCTACTAAGTAGCAGTAGCGCATGATTTTGTCCAGCGCTACTGCTAAGATGTTGTGTATAAGGTTTTCCCTAGTAGTGTATCATTGTTTATTTTGCAATCTTTATTTTCCAATCTATACAATAAAATACCAAAAATATTTATTTTATTATCTCTATCAGATCTCACTTTCATAAGTGACCGTGAAGGGATTGACAACCCCTTTATCGTGTTGGTTGCGAGGTTCTTGTTTGCTTGTGCAGGTACTAGGGACTAGCGTGTTACCTCCTACTGGATTGATACCTTG
Organism: Triticum dicoccoides; assembly: GCF_002162155.2. NCBI lineage: Eukaryota > Viridiplantae > Streptophyta > Magnoliopsida > Poales > Poaceae > Triticum > Triticum dicoccoides. The sequence continues at coordinate 647,831,767 of NC_041392.1, forward strand.
TTTCTCAAAAACTGAGGGAAATACGTACGCTACTTTGTTGCATCACCCTTTCCTCTTCAAGGGAAAACCAACGCATGCTCAAGAGATAGCACCAATCGACACGAAGACGATGGCACCGAACATGGCGGCGGGGAAGAGTCCGGACATGGCGGCGGAGAAGATTCCGGACATAGTGAATAAGAGTTCGAACATGGCGGAGAAGAGGCGGCGGACACGCCGCAGTCTTCAACGCTACTAAGTTCAGTCGTACAGGATCCTCATGTTCGAGACCTCCTTCGCAAGAGCACGACTAGCGACAGAGCTGCTTCTAGAGAGGAGGGCAAGCTGGCGCAACTGGAAGTAGACTCAAAGACTCCATGTATGACGGTTGCGATCCCAAGGTGACCTGCTTGAGTTTCACGCTCGAACTTCTAATGACGAAAGCCAAAAACAAATGGACAAACAAAAGCATCGATGAGAATTTGAAGTATCTACATAATAAAGTTCTTCCAGCGGGAAACCTGTGTCCTACTAGTGTCGAAGAGGCCAAGAAAATCGTTTGCCCTCTTGATCTGCCGCACATTAGATACCACACATGCACCAACGATTGCATCATTTATCGGAAGGAGCACGCGGAAAAAACCAACTGTCCAGTGTGCAATGCTTCTCGATACAAGAAGGCAGGAAAGAAAGCTCCTCGGAAAGTTGTATGGTACTTTCCGATCACTCCCCGTCTGCTTTGGTAGTTCGTAGATCCTATGGAAGCAAAGCTCATGCACTGGCACACGGAGAGGAAGGAGCCCGATGATGAAGATGATCCAAAGGTCAGACACCTCGCCGATGCTAGCCAGTGGAGAGAATTCAATGCCGAATATGGATTTTTCACAAAAGACGCAATGAACATCGGCTTGGTGCGAGTACCGATGGCATGAATCCGTTTGATACATCGATGAATTGCTTCAGATGTATTTTGTATGAACATATCATGTAATTGTTATTTTTTCATGGAAAAACTTTTGATCTATTCATCAACTGTCAAGATAATAGAAAGAACACTATAAGTAAAGATTACATTCAGGTCCGTCGATCACCTAGCAACGACTACAAGCACTGAAGCGAGCCGAAGGCGCACTACCATCATCGCCCCTCCCTTGTCGGAGCCGGGAAAACCTTGTTACAGTAGACAGTCGGGAAGTCATCGTGCTAAGGTCCTACGGGACTAGCGCAGCATGACAGCAACCGCAACCGATGAAGAGAAGTATAGATCGAAAAGATCCAAACTGTAGAGACACAAACATAGATGAACAAAGATTGGATCCAAGTCCTTCATCGAAGAAAAACGCCGACCGAATCCTGTGAGATCTGTCGAAGACACACCCATGCCCTCCAATGATGCTAGACGCACCGCCGGGATGGTGGCTAAGTGAGAATAATCTTATTCCATTTTCAGGAAGTAACCGATGCCTCGCCTTCCTGAACAGGACACAAATCCTAACGAAAATGAAGAAAACACCTAAAGGAGCCCTTTGTTGGGGAACGCAGTAATTTTTAAAAAAATCCTACGCACACGCAAGATCATGGTGATGCATAGCAACGAGAGGGGAGAGTATTGTCTATGTACCCTCATAGACCGTAAACGGAAGCTTTATGACAACGCGGTTGATGTAGTCGTACGTCTTCACGATCGACCAATGTAGCACCGAAGGTACGACACATCCGCGATTTGCACACGTTCGGCTCGGTGACGTCCCGCGAACTCATGATCCAGTAGAGCTTCGAGGGAGAGCTTCGTCAGCACGACGGCGTGATGACGGTGATGATGTTGCTACCGAAACAGGGCTTCGCCTAAGCACCACTACGATATTACCGAAGTGGATTATGGTGGAGGGGGCACCGCACACGGCTAAAAGATCAATGATCAACTTGTGTGTCTATGGGGTGCCCCCCTCCCCCATATATAAAGGAGTGGAGGAGGGGAGGGCCCGGCCCTCTCTATGGCGCGCCCTAAGGGAGTCCTACTCCCACCGGGCTAGTTAAGTCGAGGCAAACTAGTGACACTCTGTTTGTCTATGTATTCACACATGTACTAAATTTCCGGTTAATACAATTCTAGCATGAATAATAAACATTTATCATGATATAAGGAAATATAAATAACAACTTTATTATTGCCTCTAGGGCATATTTCCTTCACCCTCCCGTAGCTAGCATCGATCCACCGCCGCCTTCATGTAATGGCTTTAATGGAAGTAAAATGAGTTTGTTCAATTCCTCAATTGTGTGCCTACTCTTTTTTATTAGTGAAATGGTTATTCATTAAAGTTGCTTTCATCTCCTTCGATTTGTCTGCTTATTTTCCAATGAGCATTGTTGTCAAGATGAATGATTTAATGCATAAAAAAGCACCCCCCAACACTATTTTCATATATATGACTCCCAAATCCTAGAGTAAGATTTCATTATTTGCGTCGAAATGGAATTGACACAAATTTTAGGTTGGACTCGACCGATTGTTTTGTCAAGCATGGTTGATTTCTCTGGTGGTTTTTGAATGGTAAACTTCCTTCCATGCTTGGTAATTTTATTAGATGATGCCATCACAGGATATTAGAACTGGTGTTTGGCTCTAATATTTAGCTGAAGTATATAGCCAGCTTATGTGGCGTCAGGCGGTAGCCGGTGCAAGGTCCGTCCCACCTTAATTTTTTTCGTCCTCCGCCACTGCCGACATCAATGTATGCATGGCATACTTGTCGGAATTTTGGCACCAGATACATAGTGGAGGGCCTAAGAGCATCTCTATCAGACTCCTTAAACTGTGGAACTTAAAACACGTTTTTCAATTTACATAAAACTCATTTTAAGCGTTGATTTGAACTGCGGCCGAACAAACCCCTCAAAGTTAAATTGTAAAACCGAATATTCGTTTATAGTTTTTCCCCACGGCTTCTTCTTCCTCTTGCCCGTGTCCACGGTCAGCTGCAGATGCTCTGAAAACACATACATACATCTGATTTCGACAAATTGAACGCATGCGCACGACGTGTGCGTACGTTCACCCGTGCAGCACTAGGTGCTGGCGACGTCCCGTGCTTTGGTGGTGCCCAGAGAGTCCCCGGTGTCGGCAAGCCCCACGATGGCCAGCGCGGCCCCAGGGTGGCGGACACGAGCACCTGACCACCAGCGCTGAAGAGGCTTAGCAGTGCGGCGCCGAGCGGGACGAGTATGAGATGGGTGGCGGCCAAGATGGGAGGGGCGGTGGCGGCCCAGACGGGTGGGGCGGCTTCCTGAATGAGCAGGGTGGTGGCCGGGGAAGGACGGGGCGGCGGCCGGGAGTGAGCCATGAAGGTTCCGATGGTAGTTGGACTCCCGCCAACGGTCTTTCGCATATACATGACACCCTTGAGTTGGCTCCAAAATCCTTATTTTCATAGGTTCGGCAGGATGTTTTCCGCGCTGCTTCAAAAAAATTTACAGGTCAAAGTTGTTTACGAGTTTTATTCGAGTCGTTTTTTTCCGCGTAAATCTGTAAACTGGTGGTGATTTTACGATTTCGTGCGTTGGCAACTGCTTATAGAGGCGCTTAGTAGAAAAAAAATAAAGATAGGAAAAACACCTAAGCACCCAGGCTTACAACCGAAGGGCCCTGGAGTGATAAAGCAATCAGGCGCTTAGCGATAATACTGCACCTACGAACACTAACGTAAACTTCTACGTAACTTTCATATCTAAACTTCTCTTCACCCCTGATTTTAAATGGGGTGAGGCCCGCATTCTCTCTAACCCCAATCAAAACTTGCCAGCTGTCTAATTATGTGAGGATTGCGTTAAACCATTTGTAGGTCTAGCATTACTCATGTTGCATCGACTCCTCTTAGAACATCAGGATTCAACTAATTAACTGCTAGTGAATCAATCTGTGGTTGGATGGTTAGAGAAACTGTGGTATTCTTAGCCCATCAGGATGATCCTAGTGTTGGCATTTATTTCTGGATTTATTTCAGGATTCCGACGATGCGCATTCAGTGGGAGAATATGTTTCCGTCGACGACGAGGTGCCTACGGCGACTTCGTAAATTTAAGTGATATGTCGGCTCAGTCTTTCGAAGATGCTTGGGTAGGGTGTGTATGTGTACGTTTAGAGGATATAAGTGTATATAAACGCTTGTGTCTGTACTGTGTTAAAAAACAATTAACTGCTAATTAGCCGGGAATCTAATCCTAGACTGCTTTGGATGGTGCACTTGGGACATTGTTAATACAGTAGGGATTGAGGCCAAAGGTATACAAGAATTGAGTTGATCTCTGAATTACATGTGTTCTTTATGTAATTTACCGCATCCTTCATTTTTATTTTTCCTGCATAAACCTCCGTCATCTGATAGTTGTCACTTACTGATTATTCATTCCCTGTAAAATAGTTTGTGTGAAGGAGGCACACCACCAAGGTTTCTGGTCATAGATGATGATTGGCAGGAAATAGATAATGAATTCAAGGAAGTGGATGAAGATCTCCTTGAAATGTATGTATATCAGCCTTTGCTAATACATTAAAAAAATTGTGTACTGCGCCTGATTTTCATTGTAATATTGCCAGGTTTGCAGAGAGGCTGGTTGATCTGAAGGTTTGACTTATTATCAGGTAGAAGTTCAGAGTATTGATACTTGCAGCTGCATTAGCTTGAATCCTTCAGAATTAGTGTCTCTATAGAGATACAAGCTGCGCAAGTCTTTCCATGGTCCGCACGTTTGAGTAATTTTTCCCTGAACCAAAGCAAGCCTCTAAATTAGAATAGAAAGTTGCATAAGCAACAAACTTCTAAATTCCTTCTATCTTTTATCACAAATAGTGGGTACTTGTAGAATACCATTGGACCCTCATTTTTTTTTAGAAAAACCGCTCGTGACCCTGCTTAATTTTATTGATATGTAAGAGTTCAGACTACAAGACTTACAGAGATGTATTCTAGGATTGCCAATTTTAGTCATGAAACATAGCAAAGCAGAAACCAGGAATGCACAACTCCATGGTCAACTCATTTAAAACCACAGAAAAGGATCCGCCTTACACTACATCAGTCATTTTCCTTTAGCCTGCCGACCTATCCCCCACAATGGTTGCTATTGCTATAAAAAGATGCACACTAGTAGGGTGAGACTACTCCTTTTGTTTTTGTTCAAAATTAAAAATCAACTCAGAATTTTTTGCGGCTTTAACAATTGTAACATGTGAGAATCAGTATCTGCAGAAGAATTTCAATTATTAGTCTAGATTTTCCTCATAAAGTGCCGGAATTAATATCTAACAATCGTACATCAACCAATGGCGAGACGTTGAAATCCGTACACACTCAGTACATTAACCAAGTGGCCAATACATAATTTTATTATCCCGTTGCAACACACGGGCTCTTTTGCCATTGCAAGTAAATGATTAAAGATGTGCAATGGTACTGGCTAAATCATTAGTGCTTCTGTATACATGTCTTGCACAAGATAGTCTATTGGAGACGAAGGTTTCCTGAATGCAATTTGGCGGTTCCTTCATTGCCATCTCGGCCTACTGCTTCTTCTCATGTCCTCCCTCTTCTTTTTGTTACCACCACCTCTCTTGTCTGCAGCTGCACCACGTCGCCTCCTGATGTCCGCGCCACCGCTGCTACCGGTCCCCGCATCAGAGTGTTGATCACCACTTTCCATTTCCATGGAGCTCGTGCTCGTTGTGTCCGTAGCACTCTGGTCACTAAGCGCATGGATAGGGTTCATCTTGTCCCGCAAAAGTTCTGGCAAGGTGCACTTGTCATCGTCATCTTCATCTTCGTGTGAATCACATGGAGTTGCTTCCACGACAGCGTCTGAGCCTCCTATCCCGCCCATGCCATCACCATGGACATCTACGGGTATGTTCTCTGCCGGCAACTTATGCTTTTCTGAATCAAGGAATCCAGTGCTTGTCATCAATGGATTCCCCGGCAACACACCATCTTCGGTGTTGCCCTCAGCTGCTCCACCATCACTCTCGATGCTCATGAATTCATCGGTGGACTTCTCATCGCAGCCGTTTTCACCCAGGGCATGTTTATCGCTCGAAGTATCCGGTGTGTCGTTCTGATCTAAACTGGTGACGTTATCATCCGTCTCCTCATCTCTTCCTTGAGCATTCCTTCCCACATCAACTCCTCCAGCGTTGAACACATCTTCTTCACTTTGAAAAGTTGCTTGTTTTTCTTGTGAACTGGAGCTATTTACTCCACCTCCCACCAGCGCTTGGACTGCCCGTTTGGCGGCATTGGTAGCCCATGCCTCTTCATGGATGGTATCACTGGTGCATATTCAGCATAAAGATAAATAAACAATGTGTAATTTGACCGCTGAGATATTTAGGGAAGTGAGCTCTGAACTGTTAATTGTTACCTCTTCACACTAGGTTCCAAAGATGATATTTTCTCTTGTGCTCTGCTAAGCAGGTCCAATGCGGAGGTTCTGGTACTGTCAGAAGAGAAACCACCAAATTGTGCAATTTCAAGTAGAAAATGAACATCTAACTGGATCTGCATACAGTACAGTCTCTGTAAGATGAGATGGAACTGCCAAGGTCTAAATGGACACCAAACCGAAGTAATCCTAGCGTACAAGATTTGTTCAACTAACCTGATGAAGAAGTGTGTCCTTTGGTAGATTCTGAGCGTGATGGATCCAGGGATCTAGGTTGCTCCCGAGCCAGATTATCATGGTCTCCATCAACTCCTGCAGCAGTTTTCTCATGGTCCCGTCTTTGCCGGCCAAGATGGTGCCATACAGATCACTCAACTGTCTCACCCGCAGGAACACCATCTGGAATGCAGAACAAGGCATCATGGGCAGGAAGCTTGTCGCTGTCGATGTTGGTTTGTCGACTGGTTTGTCATGCAGAGTCGACGTGGTGTCTCGTATGAACTGCTGGCAGAAGTGTGTCCATACTTGGCCGGATGCTTCCTTGATGAACACGGTCAAACCGTGGAGTTCTGGTTCCGTTTGCGACAGCGACGCTTGGTTGTTGCTCTTGATGAAGACACCGTGGGCGATGATCGGAAACAAGGAGACCAGCGTGGTGCAGTTGATGAGGAAGGAGAGCTGCCACATGTACTGCTGCTGCTGGTCGACTGCATCGACAGCTAGGATGGAGTGCATGTAGTCTCTGAACAACCCGGCCAGGAGCTGCAGCACTGAGCTCTTCATCCCAAGGCGCAGCAACGGGGACACGTCCTCCACAACCTCCTGCATCAACGTGACAAATTTCCTTCCACTGGCCGTGAGCAAGCAGTGTTCAGTTTCGCCCCCGCCACCGGTAGCGGCAGGTAGCCGTAGGACTCCTAACCTGAGGAACCTCCCCAGCACCCACGCGTCAGAGCAAACCAACAACCTGACGACCTTCTCCAGATGCTTGGCATACGTTGACAGCAGCTCCTCCATGCAAGGCCGAATCAATGCCTTGACATCTTCCACCGAGACGACCGTGCCGAGCATGGAAGAGTAGGAGACGGCGCAGTTGGCGGCTTCGGTCGCCAGTGCCAGCCCGTCGCCGGCCTCGGCTTCTGATACGGATCCGAAGTAGTCGCGGAACGTGGCGACAAAGTCATCAATTTCCCCCCTCGCCCACCGGCTGAGCTCGGGGGACGGTGTCGGCCCGTGCAGCGCGACGAAGCTCCTCGACGCCTCGAGGATGGAGGAGAAGACCTTGTGCGCCAGCTCCCCGATGCAGTTCCTGTGTGATGATGACCTCAGCTCCTCGACGCGCCGGAGGGCACCTCCTGAGCTGTAGAACTTGAAGAGGAGCTGGTTAGCCCGTTGGCCGTCACCGAGGCTGCAGAGGCCGGAGAGCGCCTGGAGGAGCTCGTGCCGTGGCGTCCGCCGGTTGTCGGCGAGAGCGGTGAAGCGCTCGGCGACTCTGGCTCTCCGGGCCGACAGCGCGGACATGCTCGACGTGATCATCTGGGCGTCGTCGCCGTGCAGTTTCTCCAGCGCTTGTCCTTCCGCTTCAAGGAGCTCAAGGGCTTGGTCCATCCTGTGCTCGGATAGAAGAACGTCCAATGGATCGACGGCGGTGTCGGTGATACTGCTGGGTGATGGATCAATTGTTGAATTCTCGGGTATTATTGAGGAGTACAGGTTGTTTGTGAGATGTTGGAGGAGGCTCCGCTGCGCCACGGCCTGGCGTTTGAGATGGTCAACATCTTTCTCCAGATCGCCAGCTTCTTGGAACAATCTGGCCGTGCATATTACTGTGGATCAGGAGCTTCATTGATAAATTAATTGGTTGACTGACGAACGATGTATCGCATACCTGAGGAAGGACAGGTAGGTCAGGTGAACATTCCTTTGGAAGTCCTCCTGCGAGGCCTCGTTTATTTCCAGGAGCTCGGAGCACAAGTGTTGGATGCCCTGCAAAATTTATTAATTGGAAGCAGTAAGAAAGGGATCCTGATCGAGCTGAACAGGTGTTCAAGAGATCAAAGTTGGTGTAACCTTTGCGGTCATGGAGTGCAGCTCCATGTTATAGGGGGTTGGAGACCTCTCCTCCTCGGTGCTGCCTTCCTCTGTTTCCTCGTCGTCATCCTCCTGCTCCTCTTCATAGTCCTCCTCCTCCTCTTCATAGTCCTCGTCCTCGTCGTAGTCGTCCTGGCTGCGGCGAGGGTACCTCCAAGAGGAAGCCATGGTGGTGGTGCTGGGCTGCTGACCGTGAATGGAACTGGAATGGAATGGAATGAAGGTGTCTTGTGTAAGCCTAGTTGCTGTTGCGGATCTTGAAACTAAAATGGAAATAGAATACGCAGCTAGCGTGGCGCCAAAGTGCCGGCCATCAGCATCACAGACGCCGGCCCGCCTTGTTGCCTCCGCCAGGTGTAGGCCAACTCGATATATATAGTTTGCATCCTGCCAGGCTGCCACATTCTTGACTTTTTCACCCAGTAAAGACGCGCCTCCATATATTACTACTGACAAATAACTATTTCTAGGTCAATTTTTAAGAAACATCAGACGAATATTTAGGGCAAAGCGACCACGATTGTGGTCGGTTTGGTAGAAAAACCACCGCTTTTCTCTTTTTGAGAAAATAAAACACCAACCTGGTAAGATTTTTTCTGATCGCACTGATCGCTCCCAAACTGCCTCGTTCTGACCCATGGGGCCGGCATGTAACCAGTAACATGCAACATCTGACCTATGAAAAGAAATCAAGTCAGAATGATGGATAAGGCTGAAAGGACTACCCGCTGTAAGGTCAGAAGTTTTTACAAGGTTCAATGAGAGCACCATACAAAAAAAATAAGCAACCTAGAAAAGGGAGGATTGTCTATATTTGTTCCCCGAGCAATCAGAATCTCAAGGACGAGATTCATCCTAATGGCGTAGGTTAGTGACATCCTAAGGGGGTAGGTTGGTGACATCCTATGGGGGGCATCCTCCAGATGACCGACTGTTGAGTTATGTCCGTCACGGGGTGGTAATTCGAATGTAGGCACTTGGTCCTACGATGAGTATCTCCCCTCTACTATTTGACGTCTTGGTTATAGCTCTATTGGGCCTGGCTGGTGGCTCTCTTGGCCCATTGTATTTTGGACCATACTCTTGATTGTCTTGGGCTTTAGGGTGGGCCATATCTAAGTATATGCCTACCTTTGAGGTATAACCCCGTCACTTGCTCTGCTCTGGTTTCCATTTTTTTTCTTTTGTTACTTCTCTGGTCTCGTTTCCATTTTTTTCTTTTGTTTCTTCTATGTTTTCGTCGGTTTTTATTTTTTCCTTTGTTATACTTTGCTTTTTACTCGTTTTCTTTTATTTTTTATTTTTTTATCTCTTTGGTTTTTTTTTGTTTCTATCATGATTTTCTTCCTATTATTTTCTTTTTTGCTTTTATTTTTGTTTCTCTGTCGGTTTTAATCAGTTTTTTCTACACATGTCTACTTTCCCTCACAATGTTCATTTTTAGCGCCCACGTGAAACATTTTTTCTAAAATCTAAAAAGCGGCCGGCCACTTTTTTGATGAACCGAGCGGCCGGCTCCTGGCCACTCGCTTTCGTGCGTACGTAGTACAGGTGTCACCTGGTGAATCATATAGAATTGTTTTGGACTGTTGCGCTCTCACATAGTGGACCAAGAAATATAATTAGATGGAAAGATAGCCTGTCCATTCTCTCTCTCCGCATGTGACTGATTTAGCTACCTTTTACAATAATTCAAAAAGTCATAACTTTTTAACCGCGCGTCGGAATTTAGATCCGTTTTCAACGTTGGAACCCTCGCGACGAGATCTTCGAAATTAGATCCCGCATGGGTATCTTTCGATGAATTTTTTTTGATGCCAACTTTTGATACTATATGGTGCAATTTTAGTATTGTGTTGTGCAATTTTTATACTACATGGTGCAACTTTTTTCAAAACAAAATTTTGGAGCTGCATGATTCAACTTCCTATGTGGTTGCAATCTAGTAACCATGAGAACCTGATTTGCAATTAGTCTACTGCTCTGGTCAACTACCTAGTAGTAGATGTGCAACCACGACAACTTTTGATGTTTAGTTGCACACACATTGATGTTTAGTTGGCAGGACACTAGTTGCTCAATTGGCTTGTAATTTAGTATAGTTGCACACACATTAATGTTTAGTTGGCAGGACACTAGTTGCACACACATATGCTCAGTTGGCGCGGCAATATACTCTAGTTGCACACACATTGGTGTTTAGTTGCGAGGACTATTTGGCACACATATATGTTCAGTTGACGCGGCAATCTAGTCTAGTTGCACACATATTGATGTTTAGTTGGCAGGACACTAGTTGCACACATATGCTCAGTTGGTGCGGCAATGTAGTCTAGTTGCACACACATTAATGTTTAATTGACAGAACTATTGGCACACACATATGCTTAGTTGGCGCGGCAATCTAGTCTAGTTGCACACATATTGATGTTTAGTTGGCAGAAAGACTAGTTCGTCGAAACATCCCCATGCGAGATCTACTTTTGAAGAGCACGTCGCGAGGGTTTTAATGGTGAAAACGGATCTGAATTTCGACATGTCGTTTAGAAGATATGTTTTTTATATTTCTGAAAACCAAAAAATAATGCACAAAGGGCGGACATGAGGGACATTAATACAGTGGCATGCAGGTATCCATCACGTGAGGAGAGACCACATATGACAGGGACTAGACGTGCTGCCTTTTTCTGGACCAGGCGACAGGCGCTTACTTTTTTTAGCCGGCCGCTCACGAGCGCTAACGAGCCGCCGGCCGCCAGCTAGACGCGCCCAACATTTTTTGATACACTTTCAACATTTTTCAAATATGTTATGTACATTTTCTAAATACGTTTGAGCAACATTTTCAATACAAGGTAACAATTTTCAAATACACATTGTACATTTTCTTCATGACAATAAACATTTTTTAACAACACATATTTTTTATATTGTTTAAACATTTTGAAAATGTATACGCATTTTTCATATACATGTCACATACAATTTTTAATGGTACAAAACATTTTTTTTATTACACAAACATTTTTGACATTGTATACACTTTTCTGAAAATGTCATAAACACAATTTTTGAAACGTATGAACATTTTTTCAAATGTAACATACATTTTTTAATGTATGTGACCATTTTCTAAAGATTATATAGACATTTCTTAATATGTCACATACATTTTTTTTAAATGTTGACCTTTTTGAGATGCCACAAAACATTTTTGGTACACATGATTAACATTTTCCTATACAAGTTTAGCATTTTTGAAATGCATGATTACATTTTTCCAAATTTTATGTAAGTATGTTTTTTGTAATATATATATAGATTATTTCGAAAAATAAACAATAGTAAGAAAATAAAACAAAAATAAAAAATGTGAAGAAAAATGGAAGGAAAAAAAAGAAAGAAACACGAGTAGCGTGAGTGTGGCGTGGCCCATGTGATTATTGGGCCGGCCCAGCGACGACTCTGGTAGGCGACCCCATGCTAGTAATCACAACGGGCGGCACGTAGCCGCACCCACTATTGCCTCGTAGTCTCAGTGAACTAAGGCGTCTGCTACCAATCAGCTGTGACGCCCCCGATTCAATCGTACACTAATCATGCACGCAAACGTGTACGATCAAGATCAGGGACTCACGGGAAGATATCACAACACAACTCTACAAATAAAATAAGTCATACAAGCATCATAATACAAGCCAGGGGCCTCGAGGGCTCGAATACAAGTGCTCGATCATAGACGAGTCAGCGGAAGCAACAATATCTGAGTACAGACATAAGTTAAACAAGTATGCCTTAAGAAGGCTAGCACAAACAGGGATACAGATCGAAAGAGGCGCAGGCCTCCTGCCTGGGATCCTCCTAAACTACTCCAGGTCGTCATCAGCGGGCAGCACGTAGTAGTAGGCACCTCCGGTGTAGTAGGGGTCGTCGTCGACGGTGGCGTCTGGCTCCTGGACTCCAGCATCTGGTTGCGACAACCAGAAAGGAAGGAAAAGGGGAAAAAAAGGGGGGAGAAAGCAACCGTGAGTACTCATCCAAAGTACTCGCAAGCAAGGAACTACACTACATATGCATGGTTATATGTGTAAGGAGGCCATATCAGTGGACTGAACTGCAGAATGCCAGAATAAGAGGGGGATAACTAATCCTGTCGAAGACTACGCTTCTCGCAGCCACCGTCTTGCATCAAGTAGAAGAGAGTAGATTGAAGTCCTCCAAGTAGCATCTCCAAATAGCATCTCATAGCATAATCCTACCCGGCGATCCCCTCCTCATATCCCTGAGGGAGAGCGACCACCGGTTGTATCTGGCACTTGGAAGGGTGTGTTTTATTAAGTATCCGGTTCTAGTTGTCATAAGGTCAAGGTACAACTCCAAGTCGTCCTGTTACCGAAGATCACGGCTATTCGAATAGATTAACTTCCCTGCAGGGGTGCACCACATAACCCAACACGCTTGATCCCATTTGGCCGGACACACTTTCCTGGGTCATGCCCGGCCTCGGAAGATCAACACGTCGCAGCCCCACCTAGGCTCAACAGAGAGGCCAGCACGCCGGTCTAAACCTAAGCGCACAGGGGTCTGGGCCCATCGCCCATAGCACACCTGCACGTTGCGAGGGCGGCCGAAAGCAGACCTAGCCTAGTGGCGTTCCAGTCCAATTCGGCGCGCGCCGCTCCGTCGCTGACGTCTGAAGTGCTTCTGCTGATACCACGACGTCGGGATACCCATAACTACTCCCACGTAGATGGTTAGTGCGTATAGGCTCGTAGCCGACTCAGATCAAATACCAAGATCTCGTTAAGCGTGTTAAGTATCCGCAAACGCCGAACAGGGCCAGGCCCACCTGTCTCCTAGGTGGTCTCAACCTGCCCTGTCGCTCCGCCACAAAGATCCACACAGAGGGCCGTCGGGACAAAGGTCCTTTCAGCCCCCAATCCGTGAATCACTCGCGGGTACTCTTCGAGCTGACCCGACTTTAGTCACCATCTGTATAGTATGTATGTATGTATTGTATATACCCGTGATCACCTCCGAGTGATCACGGCCCAATAGTATAGCAAGGCAGACTGACAAGAATGTAGGGCCAATAATGATAAACTAGCATCCTATACTAAACATTTAGGATTGCAGGTAAGATATCAACAGGTGTAGCAACAATGTCAGGCTATGCATCAGAATAGGATCAACGGAAAGCAGTAACATGCTACACTACTCTAATGCAAGCAGTATAGAGTAGAATAGGCGATATCTGGTGATCAAGGGGGGGGCTTGCCTGGTTGCTCTGGCAAGAGAGAGGGGTCGTCAACTTCGTAGTCAAACTGGGCAGCAGCAGCGTCGGTCTCGTAGTCTACCGGAGAGAAGAGGGGGAAGAAACAATGAATACCAAGTAAACAGATGCATATCGATGCATGACATGTCAAGAAGCGATGCTAGGCGTGCCCTAACGTGGTATGAGGTGGTACTGGTTAAGGGGGGAATCATCCGGGAAAGTATTCCCGGTGTTTCGTGTTTTCGGACAGATGAACCGGAGGGGAAAAGTTGTGAGTTCGATAGGTTAGGGGTGTGTGGCGGACCAACGGACTGCATATCCGGAATCGTCTCGTCGTTCTGAGCAACTTTCATGTTGAAAATATTTTAATCCGAGTTACGGATTAAAAGATATGATTTTTAAAAGATTTTAACAATTTTGGAATTTATTTATTTATTTAATTAATTCGAAAAAATGTATTTATGACGTCAGCATGATGATGTCATGCTGACGTCAGCAGTCAACAGGGGTTGACTGAGTCAACCCTGACATGTGGGTCCAGTGGGACCCACCTGTCATTCTCTATTTAAGTTAATTAGGGTTTAGGTTAATCTAATTACAGTTTAATTAAACTTAACTAGTTAATTAATTTAATTAAACCGGATTAATTAACTTAATTAATTAATTAATAATTTTATTAAATCATTTTAATTTTATTAATTATATTTATTGTTTTTATTTATTTTATTATTTATTATTTTTTTATTTTTTTATTTTTATTATTTTTTTATCCCCTTTTTTTTTATAAAACCGTTCTGGGCGTGGGGCCCCCATGTCATTGGCCCCAGGGGGCCTTGCAGTTTTCGGGCGCATGGCCGCGCGGTTGTCGCCCGAACGGGCGCGGGCGCAACGGTGCCCAGCACCCGCTCTTTCGGGCGCACCACAGGGGCGGGCGGAGCCGGCAGATCGCCGGAGCAGGGGGGTTGGTGACCACGGCGGGGCTCGCCGGGCGCCAACCGGGCGAAGGAC
>NC_041392.1:647847677-647851459 GCF_002162155.2 Triticum dicoccoides
GTCTGTTGTTTTTTTTTTAAAATTTATTTTCCTTTCTGTTTTAATCAATTTAAAATATTTATGCATTTTATAAAAATGTGTTTACTTCACCATAATTACCTTTGTAATATTTTACAACCACCGGACAATTTTATTTTAAATTTTGAAAACTTTTATTGTTTTCATCAATTTGAATTTTGAATTTGAACGGTTTCGAATTATTGCGAGGATAGCAACAGTAATCGGGATGACGTGCCATGATTAGCGTGGGATTACTGTAGCAAGATTATCCGGGCGTTACAAATCTCCTCCACTACAAGAAATCTCGTCCCGAGATTTTAGGAGGTAGAAGGAAACAGTGCGGGGTATTCATCACGCAGGCGATCCTCGCATTCCCAGGTGGCTTCGTCTTCAGAGTGATTCGACCACTGGACCTTGAAGAACTTGATCGCCTTCTGACGTGTGCGGCGTTCAGCTTGGTCGAGAGTGCGGACCGGATGCTCTTTATAGGAGAGGTCCTGTTGCAATTCGAGCACTTCATGGTCCACGGCTCGGATTGGGTCCTTGAAGCAGCGACGGAGCTGCGACACGTGGAACACATCGTGAACCTGAGAAAGGTTCGACGGAAGCTCTAGTTGATATGCCACCTTTCCACGCCTCTCGAGAATAGTGAATGGGCCAATATAGCGAGGAGCTAGCTTGCCCTTGATCCCGAAGCGGTGAGCACCCTTCATTGGTGTAACGCGAAGATAGGCCTTTTCGCCAGGTTGATAGACCATGTCTTTATGATGACGGTCATAATTACTCTTTTGGCGTGACTGAGCAGTCTTGAGATTCTCGCGAATAATGCGGACTTGCTCTTCGGCATGTTGGATAATATCCGGACCAAAGAGTGGACGTTCCCCAGTTTCTGACCAGTTCAGAGGGGTTCGGCACTTTCGTCCATATAACACTTCGAAGGGGGCCATCTTCAGACTAGCCTGATAGCTATTATTATAAGAGAACTCAGCATACGGAAGAGATTCCTCCCATTTCTTGCCGAAGGAAATAACACAAGCTCGAAGCATGTCTTCGAGAACTTGATTGACACGTTCAACTTGCCCTTGTGACTGAGGATGAAAAGCAGTGCTGAAAGACAGATGAGTGCCCATAGCTTCTTGGAAACTCGCCCATAATCTTGAAGTGAATAAACTGCCACGGTCTGAACTGATAACCAGTGGAATACCGTGAAGCGAAACAATTCTGGACATGTAGAGAGTTGCAAGCTGACTAGCAGTGATCGTTTCTTTGACCGCCAGAAAATGTGCAACCTTAGAAAGTCGGTCAATGACGACAAGAATAGCATCATTACCTTTCTGCGATTTGTGGAATCCAGTAACGAAGTCCATCTCGACATGGTCCCATTTCCATTCAGGAATAGATATAGGTTGCAGAGTTCCAGCAGGCCTTTGATGTTCTGCTTTGATACGACGGCAAACGTCACATTCAGCAACATAACGAGCAATGTCTTGCTTCATGTTAGACCACCAGAATCTCTGACGAATGTCTTGATACATCTTCGTACTACCAGGATGGATACATAGAGGCATATCATGAGCTTCTTTCATAACCTCCTGAGTCATATTCAGGTTTTCCTTCTTACACGGCACCACTAGGCGGCCTTTGAAGTACAAGGCGCCATCATCAGCAATAGTGAAGGATGAGGAACTTCCTTCTTTGAGGTCTTGCTTAATCTTGTAGACTTCAGAGTCAAATCCCTGCATTGTCTTTATGGTGCCCACGAGATCGGGTTCAACAGCCAGGGTATAGAGGGAACCCTGGGAAACAACACAGAGATTCATCTTGCGGAACTCCGGAGGAGGGGGAGCGAGTGCACCCGGAGGAACAATATGGAGGTTTAGCTTTCTGAATTCTTCAACAAGTGAGGGCTGGACTTTGTGAACCTGGAGGTGGTTGCAGTAAGACTTGCGGCTCAAGGCATCAGCCATTACATTAGCCTTGCCCGGGGTATAGGAAATACCCAAATCAAAATCTGCAACAGTCTCCATCCATCTCTGCTGACGGAGGTTCAGGTCTGGCTGAGTAAACAGATACTTCAGACTTTGGTGGTCAGTGAAGATCTCGCAACGATTACCGAGTAGGTAATGTCGCCACTGTTTTAGCGCATGAATGACAACAGCAAGTTCGAGGTCGTGAACTGGGTAGTTCTCTTCATGAGGGCGCAATTGCCGAGAGGCATAAGCAACCACTTTGCGCTCTTGCATTAGGACACAGCCTAGTCCTTGACGGGAAGCATCGCAGTAAATGACGAAGTCCTTCTTCGTATCAGGAGGAGCTAGTACTGGGGCAGAAGTTAACTTGTCCTTGAGTGCCTGGAAACTTTCCTGACATTTATCTGTCCATTGGAACTTGACGCCCTTATGTAATAGGTTAGTCAGAGGCCTGGCAATCTTGGAGAAGTTCTCGACGAATCGACGGCAGTAGCTGGCGAGACCGAGAAAACTTCTGACTTGCTTAATGTTCTTCGGAGGAGTCCAATTGAGAATAGCCTGAACTCGTTCAGGGTTGACGGCAATACCATCCTTAGAGATGACATGCCCAAGATAGGTTACTTCGGGAAGCCAGAATTCACATTTGGAGAACTTGGCATAAAGTTGATGCTCTCGTAGCTTTTCCAGCACGAGGCGAAGATGTTCAGCATGTTCCTCTTCGTTCTTGGAAAATACCAGAATATCATCCAGATAAACCACGACGAACTTGTCGAGTTAATCCATGAATATATAGTTCATCAGGCGAGAGAAGGTGGCTGGAGCATTGGTTAAGCCGTAAGACATGACGGTGTACTCGTATGAACCATAACGAGTCACAAAGGCGGTCTTGGGGATATCTTCCTCACGAACACGGATCTGGTGGTAACCCAACCTCAAGTCGAGTTTAGAGAACACTGATGATCCAGCCAGTTGATCATACAGATCATTGATCCGAGGAAGAGGATACTTATTCTGAATGGTAGCTTGATTTATAGGACGGTAGTCTTGGACCAATCGGGTTGTCCCATCTTTCTTCTTGACAAAGAGAGAAGGTGCTCCCCAAGGAGAGCAACTTGGGCGAATGAAACCACTTCGAAGAGATTTATCGATTTCCTCCTTAAGCTCAAGGAGTTCATGCGGCGGCATCTTGTAGGGTCGCTTGGCTATAGGAGTGGTGCCTGGTTTCAAGTCGATGACGAATTCGACAGCTCTAGCAGGGGGAATCCCTGGGAGTTCTTCAGGAAAGACGTCTAAGAATTCACGCACGACGGGAATGTTTTCAATGCCCTCGAGAGGTGTAGCGTTCAATGCGTTTAAGGCATAAAGTCTGGCCTCGGCATTCTGAACCAGATGAGCATCGTAGCTAATTATTTCATCAGAAGGGTGTAGCAGATGGACGGTCTTGGTGGCGCAAACGATAGAAGCGGTATGCGCCTTTAACCAATCCATTCCCAGAATGAGATCAATGCTACAGGACTTCAGTACGATGGGAGAGACAAGGAATTCCAGTCCTTCAATTTCTACAGGGACGTCGTTGCAAATCATGGAGGTTCGACATTGGCCCGCAGGGGTGTGCACTAATAGAGAAGCGTTCATGTCTTCACTTTTAATGCCATGCATGAATGCAAAATCTTCTGACATGAATGAATGCGATGCTCCTGTATCAAATAAAACAGATGCTGGTACTGAATTTACGAGGAGTGTACCCATCACAGTAGCAGGCTGGTCTTGAGCTTCATTCAGATCAATGTGGTTGGCATGAACACGGCCATA
>NC_041392.1:647851928-647856880 GCF_002162155.2 Triticum dicoccoides
GTTGGAGCAGCCGGCAGACGAGGTGCAGCATAAGACTGCCTTGGGGCAGGTGCAGTTGGACGGTACATGCTGTTCGGGATCCATATCTTACGCTTCTGCGAGGGCGGGCCCGAAGATGAGCCCGTGTCACGGTTGCGCCTTTGAGAGCTTTGGTGTTCTTGCAGACCAGTCTCGACATTGATGGCCTTGTTCACCAAGGTGGCGAAATCGGCAAAGTCATGCACTAGAAGTGTGAGCTTGATGTCAGCTTGAAGGCCTTCACGGAACTTCTCCTGTCTGCGAGCATCAGTTGCAATGTCTTCTTCAGCATAGCGGGATAAGTCCAGAAACTCCCGCTGATAAGCTTCAACAGTCTTGTTGCCTTGGGTGAGGTTGCGAAACTCACGCTTCTTCCTGTCCATGATTCCCTGAGGAATGAAGCGGGCACGGAAGGCAGCCTGAAAGTCTGGCCAGGAGATGATTGTCCCAACTGGCAGAGTACGCCTGTGGCTGTCCCACCATTGCGCTGCGGGTCCCTTCAGGAAGAAGGAAGCAAAAGTGACATAGCTGGCAGGGGCTACATCAGCGGACTCCATCTCATAGGTGATGTCACGGAGCCAGTCATCAGCATCCAGCGGCTGGGTTGAGCTGCGGTACACACTTGGGTTGAGGCGTATGAAATCCTGCAGAGTTGTTGTGTTTGGATGTTGGTTCATATTGGGGCGAGGAAACTGAGCCATCATGTTTTCCATGAACTGGCGATTCATCTCAAGCTGTTGGATCATACCAGCCATGTACTCAGGCGGTGGTGGGAAGTTGCCACCACGACCACGACCAGCTGGTCTAACCATCCTGCTAATATATAACAGGGGTAGTTCAGTATTGAGAAATTTGCATAGACAAGAGTCATTCATGATGAAACATCCATAATGAAAGGAGCACGACAGATACCACATCGATAGTCGGCATAACTTACAAAAGGGGTCGGACATAGAGTTCAGTACACAGAGTTCAGTACATAGATTAAGTCATCATAGGCGGCACGCAGGCTCGCGAGTGCATCTAAGACTAATGAGCAAGACTACATCAGTCCCAGGAGGTACTGTGAAGGTAGCTGTAACCTGACAGCTGGTAGTGAGGCAACGGATAGTCCTCCACGTCAGTGGCCTGGGGGCCGCGGATACTCTGGTGTAGAACCCGACGCTCAGGTGGCAGAAGAGGACCAAGTGCGGGAGAGTAGCCTCCCACCTCTGGCCATCCGACACCGTGGGGCATCACGGTCCTGGCTGGGTAGATCGCAGAACGCGGCAGCTGCCCAGACCGGACAAAGGGGTGCAACCGCGTCAGAGCCCTGTAAAGGTGCTGACGAGTGGTGTACAACTCGTGGCGAAGAGCTCTGTTAGCTCGGTCCAGCCCATCAGCATGCAGAACCAGGCGCTGATGGTGGAAAGGCTCTTGGGTGACGGTGGAGTAGGCGGCAGTGTAGTATCCCTCCGCACCAACGTCAGATGCGATAGGAATGTGCCTGAAAGGGGAAGTGTCCAATGCCTGATACTCTCCACGAAGACGTGTCAGAGCAGCATGAGCCGCATCGTGAACTGCCATCTCGATGGTCACTCCAACACCATGAGCGGTGTGCAGCACGGTAGTGGACTCATACTCCCGAGTGTAGAGGTGGACGATGGCACGGTACTGCTCCTGGTTAAAGTCCTGGTACTCCTCGTAGACGGTGTACTCAGGGTGCCAGCGATAACCCAGATAGGTCATCATATCAGATAGCACAGCAGGTGATCCTGAGGCACCAATGGCCGCAGTGTGGCGCACGACCTGCCTCGCGGGTTCCATCTGAAAACAAAGATGTTTCAATGGAGTCAAATGACAACACGGGCACTATTCAAAATGCTATCCTGCAGAATAACTATGGCTTATCCAACTTTGGGGTGAACGTGGTAACGGGATCCTAATGTCAGAGTTAGTAAATTCGTTTAACCCGAGTAGAAAAGAGTTCAGAGTCCCAGAGTAAAGGTCGAGGAGTAAAAGATCCTAATACCACCCAATGGCGACGTGGGCCCGTAAGACACACAGCCAAGTTAGCAAAAGTTTTTGTAATGTCTAGACTCGACTTCGGCCAAGGAGTGTGGAAGGGGGATTCCTACAGGCAGTCGGCTCTGATACCAACTTGTAACGCCCCCGATTCAATCGTACACTAATCATGCACGCAAACGTGTACGATCAAGATCAGGGACTCACGGGAAGATATCACAACACAACTCTACAAATAAAATAAGTCATACAAGCATCATAATACAAGCCAGGGGCCTCGAGGGCTCGAATACAAGTGCTCGATCATAGACGAGTCAGCGGAAGCAACAATATATGAGTACAGACATAAGTTAAACAAGTATGCCTTAAGAAGGCTAGCACAAACAGGGATACAGATCGAAAGAGGCGCAGGCCTCCTACCTGGGATCCTCCTAAACTACTCCAGGTCGTCATCAGCGGGCAGCACGTAGTAGTAGGCACCTCCGGTGTAGTAGGGGTCGTCGTCGACGGTGGCGTCTGGCTCCTGGACTCCAGCATCTGGTTGCGACAACCAGAAAGGAAGGAAAAGGGGAAAAAAAGGGGGGAGAAAGCAACCGTGAGTACTCATCCAAAGTACTCGCAAGCAAGGAACTACACTACATATGCATGGTTATATGTGTAAGGAGGCCATATCAGTGGACTGAACTGCAGAATGCCAGAATAAGAGGGGGATAACTAATCCTGTCGAAGACTACGCTTCTCGCAGCCACCGTCTTGCATCAAGTAGAAGAGAGTAGATTGAAGTCCTCCAAGTAGCATCTCCAAATAGCATCTCATAGCATAATCCTACCCGGCGATCCCCTCCTCATATCCCTGAGGGAGAGCGACCACCGGTTGTATCTGGCACTTGGAAGGGTGTGTTTTATTAAGTATCCGGTTCTAGTTGTCATAAGGTCAAGGTACAACTCCAAGTCGTCCTGTTACCGAAGATCACGGCTATTCGAATAGATTAACTTCCCTGCAGGGGTGCACCACATAACCCAACACGCTTGATCCCATTTGGCCGGACACACTTTCCTGGGTCATGCCCGGCCTCGGAAGATCAACACATCGCAGCCCCACCTAGGCTCAACAGAGTGGCCAGCACGCCGGTCTAAACCTAAGCGCACAGGGGTCTGGGCCCATCGCCCATAGCACACCTGCATGTTGCGAGGGCGGCCGAAAGCAGACCTAGCCTAGTGGCGTTCCAGTCCAATTCGGCGCGCGCCGCTCCGTCGCTGACGTCTGAAGTGCTTCGGCTGATACCACGACGTCGGGATACCCATAACTACTCCCACGTAGATGGTTAGTGCGTATAGGCTCGTAGCCGACTCAGATCAAATACCAAGATCTCGTTAAGCGTGTTAAGTATCCGCGAACGCCGAACAGGGCCAGGCCCACCTGTCTCCTAGGTGGTCTCAACCTGCCCTGTCGCTCCGCCACAAAGATCCACACAGAGGGCCGTCGGGACAAAGGTCCTTTCAGCCCCCAATCCGTGAATCACTCGCGGGTACTCTTCGAGCTGACCCGACTTTAGTCACCATCTGTATAGTATGTATGTATGTATAGTATATACCCGTGATCACCTCCGAGTGATCACGGCCCAATAGTATAGCAAGGCAGACTGACAAGAATGTAGGGCCAATAATGATAAACTAGCATCCTATACTAAACATTTAGGATTGAGGTAAGGTATCAACAGGTGTAGCAACAATGTCAGGCTATGCATCAGAATAGGATCAACGGAAAGCAGTAACATGCTACACTACTCTAATGCAAGCAGTATAGAGTAGAATAGGCGATATCTGGTGATCAAGGGGGGGGGGCTTGCCTGGTTGCTCTGGCAAGAGAGAGGGGTCGTCAACTCCGTAATCGAACTGGGCAGCAGCAGCGTCGGTCTCGTAGTCTACCGGAGAGAAGAGGGGGAAGAAACAATGAATACCAAGTAAACAGATGCATATCGATGCATGACATGTCAAGAAGCGATGCTAGGCGTGCCCTAACGTGGTATGAGGTGGTACTGGTTAAGGGGGGAATCATCCGGGAAAGTATTCCCGGTGTTTCGTGTTTTCGGACAAATGAACCGGAGGGAAAAAGTTGCGAGTTCGATAGGTTAGGGGTGTGTGGCGGACGAATGGACTGCGTATCCGGAATCGTCTCGTCGTTCTGAGCAACTTTCATGTTGAAAATATTTTAATCCGAGTTACGGATTAAAAGATATGATTTTTAAAAGATTTTAACAATTTTGGAATTTAATTATTTATTTAATTAATTCGAAAAAATGTATTTATTTAATTATTTATTTAACAATTCGTCAGCAGTCAACAGGGGTTGACTGAGTCAACCCTGACATGTGGGTCCAGTGGGACCCACCTGTCATTCTCTATTTAAGTTAATTAGGGTTTAGGTTAATCTAATTACAGTTTAATTAAACTTAACTAGTTAATTAATTTAATTAAACTGGATTAATTAACTTAATTAATCAATTAATTAATTAATAATTTTATTAAATCATTTTAATTTTATTAATTATATTTATTGTTTTTATTTATTTTATTATTTATTATTTATTATTTTTTTATCCCCTTTTTTTTTATAAAACCGTTCTGGGCGTGGGGCCCCCATGTCATTGGCCCCAGGGGGCCTTGCGGTTTTCTGGCGCATGGCCGCGCGGTTGTCGCCCGAACGGGCGCGGGCGCAACGGTGCCCAGCACCCGCTCTTTCGGGCGCACCACAGGGGCGGGCGGAGCCGGCAGATCGCCGGAGCAGGGGGGTTGGTGACCACGGCGGGGCTCGCCGGGCGCCAACCGGGCAAAGGACGGGGATTGCGACGGCGCACGGAACAGGGGCGGACGGAGGGAGGAGCGGCCTCGGCAGGGGCGCCGCTGTGAGCGCGGCCGAGGCGCGGGCCC
>NC_041392.1:647857985-647881402 GCF_002162155.2 Triticum dicoccoides
GGGGGGGGTGTCTATTGTTTTTTTTTTAAATTTATTTTCCTTTCTGTTTTAATCAATTTAAAATATTTATGCATTTTATAAAAATGTGTTTACTTCACCATAATTACCTTTGTAATATTTGACAACCACCGAACAATTTTATTTTAAATTTTGAAAACTTTTATTGTTTTCATCAATTTGAATTTTGAATTTGAACGGTTTCGAATTATTGCGAGGATAGCAACAGTAATCGGGATGACGTGCCATGATTAGCGTGGGATTACTGTAGCAAGATTATCCGGGCGTTACATCAGCCGACTAATTTCTTCGGGGAATCAGTCGGGTGGCGGGCCATTCAATCTTTCTTCTGGCAACTGTTGGATCGGTCAAACACACGTTCTGCCACAGCACGACTCGCCGCGGAAGCAGCGCCGCCCCGCTCGCAAGCAGGAGCCGCATCCCATCATCGACAGAGTTCATCGTTGGGCAGCAACAACAACGCCACACCGGTGGCCCATCGCAGCTTCTGTGGTGCTCCAATACAACACCGGCAGCTCGTCGCAGCTTCGGTGATGCTCCATTGTAGCGCCACATCGACACGGCGGTGCTCCAATGCATCACCGGTGGCCCATCGCAGCTTCGGTGGTGCTCCAATGCAGCACCGGCAGCTCGTCGCGGCTCCGGTGATGCTCCATTGTAGCGCAACATCGGCGCGGCGATGCTCCAACGCAGCATCGGCCACCCATTGCAGCTCCGACGATGCTTCATTGCAGCGCGAACAGCTGCACGACGGTGCTCCAACGTAGCACCGGTAGCCCGTCGCAGCTCTGACGATGCTTCATTGCAGCTGCAGCACAACAAACAGCGGCGCAGCGAATGTCGACTGCTCCGGCGAGGTGGGTTGGAGCACCACGGCCGTTGCAAACCCGGGTGGCGCCCCCTTCTCAGCAATAAGCTTACCGTCGTCGTGTTCGTCGCGGCAGCATAGAGGTGCCACTTTGCAGCAGGAACACTCCTCGTCGGATCCGAGAGTGGGAGAGGGCAGGAAGAGAGGAGTGGGCGCGACCATGGCTGGAAGCAGAGTGACAAAGAAAGAATTCGAAAGGGGAAAAGAGAGGAAGAAGAACGAGTGGAGGAGGGCGTCTGCTGCGGAAGAGATAAGATTGGCCTTGTGGAGGGTGAAGCAGCGGGTGGCCCACATGGGTACGTGTCACGCGGAGGAAGCGGCTTACAATGGAGAGAAATCATCCGATTGGTTTTAATCATTTTCCTTGAACTAATCGGCGAAATCATCAATTGAGGAGTACTCCTTTCAAATATCACTCCCACGTCCCTAGGTTGTGACAAGTGGTGTGTTGCATGTGCGCCACTTGTTGCAACCTGGCAGTTTTCCATTTTTTCGTAGATCTGCTTATTCAAAACGTTTTATCGCTTAAACCGTGTGTCCAAATTTCGAGCGGTTTTCACCGTTGAATTCCTCGTGTTGAGATCTTTAAAACTAGATCCCCTGTTGATAGGTTTTGACAAAAAAACTAGATGAAAAAACAAAACGGGAGCACGTTTTTTCCCATTCCGAAAGCCGTTTCCGAGTAGCATGGCCGTGCCTCTTGCGGAAGCAAAACTGTGCCTCACACATAAGCAAAACCGTACTTCTTATGAAAGAAAAAGAAAAGAAAACACGTTTTTTTTCGTTTTCGAGAGGCACAACCGTGCCTCTCGAAAAAACAAAGCCATGCCTGTCATGGAAGAAAAAAAAAGAAAAAACTTGTTTTTCCCATTTTCGAGAGACTTGTCCGTGCCTCGCGAAAGAAAAACCATGCCTTCATGGAAAAAATACAATTTTTCGTGCAATTTCTTTTCGAAAAGCTAAGAAAGACCGGTAGATAACCGAAAAGTTGAGCCCTCTCCCCCAAAAAAATCATCTAAAAAGCTAAAAACGCGTGCGTAAAAATATTTTATTTTTGGCAGGAGCACTCAAAGCGTAATACGTGGCATCGTTGCGGAGGCTCCTAAAAGAGCGCTCCTCAACCAGTTGCTTTTTTTTAGAAATTTCTCAACCAGTTGCTGTCACTAATCGGCCAGTGGCAAGCCTTAAGGTCCATAGTAGTGTAGCATCGTAGCATGGTAGCCGCCCAATTAGCATGTTGGCCCAGGTAGCAGCCAAATCGCTCTCTTGTTTTTTACCAACAAGCCCGAGGGCTTTTTATTTCTTATCAAAAATCGTCACATTATTTATAAGCCACTGCTTGAGAAATGTAGGGGGTTCATTGACCATGGTAAAAAAATGTAAATAAAACAAAAACGATCTACCTATCTCATGTGCTGCCACATTTGCTTCCTTAGGGCATAACTCATAGGAAATATAGTCAAAGGCACTTGCATGTAGCATGCAGCCATGGAAAATTGCTGAACTTGCAGTCACAAAAAAAACCCTTGAGATAAGAGTCGACATTACCTGCTCATTGTCGGACTGAAGAATAACCTTGTAATGCCCCATTTGCTGAGCAAATCTTACACCATCTCGAACAGCAGTAGCTTCAACCATAAGTACATCCGGTGCTCCTTAAATTCTGAAGCATCAAGGGGCCACAAATCCTTCATTAGAGTCTAATCACCACCCCGCCTGAAGGGGTCACATGGGTTTCCTGATTGAAAGAAGCATCCACATTCACCATGCACATCCCTTCATGGGGTTTATGCCATCTCACTCAAGGCCTTTGAGCTTTTTTTTCTTCCCGCTTCTGATATAATTAAGTGATAAAATACTAGTTGACATCATAGATCGTTTGATTGGCTGGAGCTCCTCTCCATGTGTTGCTTCACTACTCTCCCACCAAATATACCAAGCGGTATTTAGAACTAGCTCTCGTATGCGAACTTCTTGGCATGAGGGCGCTGAATGGTTGTTTTTTAAAAGCTCCTCCGACACAACGGCTCTAGATATGTCGGCACACAGAGACACTTCTACCTCTTCTTTTACTCCTAATTCCTTCCAAATGCACCTTGCTCTAGTACAAGTAAAAAAGGATATGCTTCAAATCTTCATATCCCAGTGGACCCAAAAGGGCATTGACTCGAATGAACGGCGTGTCTACGTGCTAATATACCCACGCACGGGATAGATTCTTTCAGTGCTCTCCAGCCAAAAACTTACACTTTTGGTGCCACAGTAGATGCCCATAAATTCTTCCAAACCTCCCCATCTCCTGCTCGTCCAGTGTCATGATCACTGGCTTAACTTCTTCTAAACTTACGGTTCCACTCACCATAGTAGGACGATTTTACTAAAAATATGCATGTTTTTCAATTGTGACATGCAACAAAATACTCACAATCATCCACTAGCGGAATTGACAGTATAGATTCAACATCAATTGGCCAAAAATATCCCTAACGAGCTCCTCATCCCATTGACCCAAGACTGGATTGATCAGATCACAAACTTTTTGCACTAAATTCCTACCTTTAGGAGTTAAAACTCGTAGACTAGGATTTACTGGTCGTAACCAGTTATCACTCCAGATATCAATTTGTGTTCCATCCCCAACCCTCCATATATAGCCCTTCTGGAAAGCTTCAAAACCCGACATAATATTTTTTTCATGTGAATGATGATCCACTTTTCAGTTTAGCTTTCAAAAGAATCCCATCAGGAAAAAATTCCGTCCTTGGGATAGAAGAACATAAGGAATCCGGACTCTCTTAACAACCT
Source organism: Triticum dicoccoides (assembly GCF_002162155.2). NCBI lineage: Eukaryota > Viridiplantae > Streptophyta > Magnoliopsida > Poales > Poaceae > Triticum > Triticum dicoccoides. The sequence continues at coordinate 647,861,677 of NC_041392.1, forward strand.
CCAGCATTGCTTTGCAAGCATGGCTACATTAAAACAATGTAAGTGACGGAAGCCCATACCTCCACTTAATTTAGGTATGCACAATGTCCACCACGCCATCTAGTGCATCCGTTTCTTATCTTGATCATCACCCCACCAATATCCAACTATAGCATCATGTATACCTTCCAAATTTTTCTTTGGTATGTTGAAAGTAGTCATAGCAAATACTGGGACAGCTTGTGCAATCATCAAAAATAACAAAAAAAAATCAGTGCATAAAAACTAACAGAAGCATCGCTCCTCTTCATTTGTCTCCAACGTTGGGGCGCCCCTATGTCTCACTTATAGTGAGACGAAGGGAACCCTCATGTCAAGGGCAGTGCGAGGTGGGCAGGCCCAGGTGCGCTGGAGGTCACATCCTCATTCTTTCTATTATTTTTTCACTTTTTTCATCTTTGGATTTATTTGTTATTTAACTTTTGTTTACACTTCCAAAAACTATAAACATATGCTCCCTTCGTAAAGAAATATAAGAGCACTTAGATCATTAAAGTAGTGATCTAAACGCCCTTATATTTCTTTATAGAGCTGATATATTATAAAAATATATTTTACATCATGTTTTGAAAATGTTAACCATGCATTTGAAACATGTTAAATATGTATAGAAAAATGTTGACCATGTATACCAAAAATGTATACAAAAAATATACAAAGTGTGTGAAAAAAATCATTATGTATTTCAAAAACATTAATCAATCATTTATAAAAATGTTAAACAAGTATTTTTAAAAAGGTAATCAAGCGTTTGAAAAATGTTAAATGTTCTTCAAAAAAAATGTTAACCATGTATACCAAAAATGTATATAAAATATATACAATGTCTGTGAAAAAAGTTGATCATGAATTTTAAAATGTTAATCAGGTATTTAAAAAATATTGAAGAAGTATTTAAAAAATGTTAATGATGAGTTTGAAAACTGTTAAATGTGTATAGAAAAAATGTTGACCATGTATTCAGAAAATGTTAATCTTGCATTTGGAAAAATGTTGATCAGTCATTTGAAAAATGTTAAATATGTATCGAAAATAATGTTGACCATGTATTAAAAAAAGTTAACCAAGCATTTGAAAAAAAGTTAAACGTGTATAGAAAAAATCTTGAACATGTATTCAATAAATGTCAATATTTTATTTAAAAATATTAAAGAAGCATTTGAAAAATGTTAAAATGTCAGGAAACATGTTGATCATGTATTCAAAAAATATTAAACTTGTATTTGAAAAAAGTTAAACATTTTCGAAAAATGTATTAGATCTATACCAAAAATGTACATATTTTATGAAAAAGGTAAAATCGTGTATTTAAAATGTTAAACATGCATATAATTTTTGTCTGATGAATATGAGAAGTGTTGAATGTGTAATAAAAACTGAGAGAAACCAAAAAAATAAAGTGAAAAAAGAAACAAGAGAAATCAGGAAAACCGAGAAAAGAAAAAACTGAAGAGAAGAAGAAGAAAAACGAAAAAAAACCCAGTGAAAACCGACAAAAAACAAAGAACACAAGAGAAAATGGAGAAACTCATGAAAAAACTGAAAAACTAGGTAAGAAGCGTGAAAAATGAAGAAAAACGATATGTAAATAATGAAAATATAAAACACCCATAAAAACAAATAAAGAAATGAAGAAACCGGTGAAAAGAAAGAAAAAAAGCCAAAGTAAACATGAAAAGAACAAAGAAATCAAAAAAAGAAACAAAGACACAAAGAAACTATCGGAGCGAATGAAACATGTGAAGCAACGATCTCAAAGTTGGAACGAACCAGTGAAGTGTTTGCTCGCGAAAAAAAACCCTCAGAAAAACAAGCCGGCTCAATCTCGCGTGAGAGAGCTATTCCATTCAAGCGAGAGTAGCTTCCATTTCCTGTAAAGCGTGTAGTGCCGTCTTTGCCTCGCTAAGAGTTCTAATATCGTACCCATGTACCCTGTGTGTTGTAATATATTCTGGTCGTGCATGATGTCAATTTGTACCGTGTAACAGAAGATTCAAATCCTTCGGCTGGTATGAAGGGCAGATCCGGTTCTTTGAGCCGAGGTGCCACCGTCTGATGTATTTTTAGCAGTGTTGTAGATCATGTGATGAATTATTTTTTTATGTTTATATTCATGGTGCCTTTATATTTAACCTATAGATGTATATTTCTTCCGGTTGCTTGTTTATTCTTGGCCAATCTAGATAAGTACTCAGTAGTCGGAGAGATGTGCATTACTCAAGTTCAATCTTGCAAATAAACTAGCGCAGTATCAGAAACTGGAAACGCTTGTATTGAATTGTTGCCATTGAGGATAAAAGTTTATTAGATTATTATTTGGATCTCATAACTAACAATATATCATCTTGCTTACAGTAATTACATGGGTTTACACTTAAAGTTCAGATGGTGCAGAGGGATCTCGATCTAAGGGACATGCTATTTTGCTATAAGATGCAAAGGGTATCTCAGTCTAATATATTTGGACGTACTGCCTATGTAGAATCAACACATCCGTATGTTTAACATGAGCATGAAAAATTTCATTCTGCATTTTCTCCACATGATTATATTAGAGTGAAGTGCACTGTAGGTCCTTAAATTATTTCAGGGGTGTCACATAGGTCCTCGAACTATGAAAATCGTCATTTAGGTCCTCGAAGTACAGTAAGTGTGTCATCCAGGTCTAAAATCTCACTAACCCCCTCTAAATGGCCAGCTGGCATGGTGAACAGTGCGAAAAATAAAAAATATGAACAAAAAAATCTGAAAATCTTTGGCATCAAAGATACCCCTGGTGCGTGAATAGTAAAAATGTTCATTAATTCAAAAAAATGTTCGCGAATATGGGAAAAATATTCGCGACTTTAAAAAAGTTCACAAACAATAAATTTGAAAATATGTTCGCGAACCACAAATATTGTTCCTGGGTATGGAAAAAAATGTCCGCGAACCACAAAAATTCCTGACTTTAAAAAATGTTAGTGAACTTTTTATTAAAGTCGCAAATATTTTTTCCGAATTCATCGTTCGCGATCATTTTATTAAAGTCACGAATATTTTTTCCAAATTCATCGTTCGTGAACATTTTTTTAAAGTCATGAATATTTTTCCCAAATTCATCGTTCGCAAACTTTTTTTAAACTCGCGAATTTTTTTCCCAAATTCATCGTTCGCGAACATTTTTTTGAAGTCGTGAATATTTTTTCCAAATTCATCGTTCGCGAACTTTTTTTAAACTCGCGAATATTTTTTTGAAGTCGCGAATATTTTTTTTCCAAATTCATCGTTCGCGAACATTTTATTAAAGTCACAAATATTTTTCCAAATTCATCGTTCGCGAACTCTTTTTGAATTAATGACATTTTTACTATTCACGTGCCAGGGTCTCTTCGATGACAAAGGATCTCAGTTTTTTGATATTTTTTTATATTTATTCTTTGTCGTGTACTGTTCATCACGCATAGGAATTCAGGACTGTTTGCCGCGTACTGTTACGGTTACTGTTTATGTGCCAGCTAGCCAGTTAGAGCCTGTCAGGGAGATTTTGGACCTGAATGACACACTTACTGCACTTTGAGGACCTAGATGACGATTTTCATAGTTCGAGGATCTACGTGACATCCCTGGAATAGTTCAAGGACCTACAGTGCACTTCACTCATTATATTACTTGCCGCACTTTTATGTATTGGAGAGATGCACTTGGTGAACCTATGAGCCGCGGTTCAGTTTTTAGCATAAGAATCACCTTCCAACAAATTTTGCATGTCTTTTTATTTTCTGTTTTGTTTTATTATTTAAAATACAAAAATATTATCTACCAAGTTGCCTCTTAATTCCTCGCAAAAAAAACAAGTTGCCTCTTAATTACCTTGTGCAACTAGCAAGACTAGCAAGGTTGACACCCTTGTTAGCTCTGTTGCAATTGAAGTTTTAATTGTGTTGTTGAAAATAACTACCGTTGCAAGAATGCAGTTACCTCGACGGATTGATACCTTGGTTTCGCACTGAGAAAAAATTTGCTACTTGCTACAAACTCCTACACTGGCGATCCCCACAAATCTACATTGGGTTTGTAGCAGCAAGGTGGTTGGAGGAAAACCAATTGGAGCACGCCACCTTCGCTGGCTACACAACTGCCATGTTGCAAGCTGATGATGCGTCCACGCCCACCCAACAAGGGTACCCACCAACTAGGTTCTCCCGCTCTTATGTCTAGAAGAGGGAAAAGACTCCCACCCCACCCTCGATCATTCAATTGGATAGATCTAATGCGTGGCATGCGTGTGTGCAGCGCCTCTCTCTCTCTCTCTCTCTCTCTCTCTCTCTCTCTCTCTCTCTCTCTCTCTCTCTGCTAAGCAACATGCACATTCTTTGTTCTCCACAGTGATGATCTATTGTTGCTGCCATGCCCGTACTGCTCATGCCCTCTTCCTCCGCCTTTCTTCATCACTGCAGGTGGAGAGGCCAGCAAAGATCGTTACACCGCCATGGCACACGACCACGGGAAGATCGATCCGAAGGTTTTTCACCATGCTAAACCCCAGATACGGCATCGACGGGGATTCGATGAGCCAAATTGGATGCCCATGATCCCAACTGGCGAGGCCGGCTCTACAAAATCATTAGCTGGTTAGTGATTTTAAGATATCCATGATGCATACATCATTTCAACATGCAATACATCAAAGCTCTTTTTTCAATTGGAAGCACATAGATGATATGTTGCAATGATTCTGGAGGTCCACTGCAAATGCTTTGTCTCCATGCTGCAATTTTTTCTTTATGTTATGGCAAATTTTCTTACCTATTTTGCTTTGACTAGTGGGGTTTTGTTGAATACACAAATCAAGGTTTGAAATATAGAATATCGGGTTCGTATCGGTTTGCCACCAGCATAACGGATATCAGTTATTTGGTGATATGTAGTTATATCATAAACATATCCAAAAAATAACCATATTCTTGTTCAAAACATGTCTTTTAGTAAAAAAGAAAAGAGAGTAGGATGTCAACGCGTCAACATAATAAATTTAGATTGGGAATGTCTAGGGCACATCTAGATGTGCCCTACTTATTGCACATCTAAGTGAATGAATCAAATATGAAGAGGAAAAGAAAAAAGAAAAAGAAAATATCCACACGAATCTCAACATAAGATCAATGATATAGGACTTAGATGTGCAATACTTATGGCACATCTAGATGTGCTTTAGCAAAACTGATTTAGATTACTAGTTTATTTACTCGCTTATTAAGAAACTATTTGACAAAGATTTACAAAATCCTTGATCAGGGATTAATAACAATAAATTACATATGCATTTTTCAGAATATTATAAACACATATCCTTGATCGATCAATGAAGTTGTAAATACCTAAACTTATTTTCACTGTTTCTAAGAAAGACTTGTTGTCATCTACTACTGTATGTATTAGTCTATATCAATGCACATATCGGGTCAGATATCAGCCATATCGATCGATATTTTGGTCTATATCGAAAGATGTGTGAGAAAATAATATGTTATATTCATATCGGTTGACCCCCAAAGTTAATATACCGGTCGCTTCGCCCTTGATTTAGAAGCTTGACACAAATCATTTTGCTGCATGGATGTGTTTGAATCGCTACAAACATTTCCTACGAGAGAGTATCGCCATACGCGCAAGAGGAAATTCTCTGACAATGACGGGAAAATAAATTGTGGAGCACTTCGGATTATTCTGCTACGACGATCAGACGAACCAAAACTGATTTAGATGGGATCGGACGGCTTTCCCCGGCAACTCGATCGTCCATCGAAATGGACTCCGAGCCAAATCCTAGTGCAATCCTACGTAACTGGGATCCATCCATATAAGCAGAGGATCACGCTTTGCTTAACTCTGGGTAATCACGATTTTACCAGAGTAATCCGTCATGGCCACCCTTTGCTGGTCCGTGGACGTCAAGGGCGGCGAAGCCGTGAGGTCTTGCGTGCTGGACGGCCGCCGCGGCGCCGTCACCAGCGTCTCCCTCGTCGGCCCGCCCAGCGGCCGGAGCGTCGTCGTGGAAGCCTACGTCAAGACCGCCAGCGGGACCCTCGCGCTCGCATCGCTGTCATCCGAGGGGCCCCGCGTGGAGCTGCCGAGGTCGGTGCTGGTGATGGAAAGCGATTTCTTCTGCTCTCGCGTGAGGCGGCATGGAGATGGAGGCGATCCCGCCGGTGACGAGGCGGTCGCCGTTCGCTTCGAGGGTCGCTTTAACGATCACGTTCTTCCTCCGCCGCCGCTGTGCGAGGGGTTGGAGAACGAAGATGACGATGACGACAACAGCGAGCCCGAGGATGAATACTCGGTCGATTCGGAAGACGAGGAAGATGGCAGCAGCAGCGAGGAGGAGGAGGATGAGGAGGAGAGCGACGGTGAGGTCGACGGACAAGCGGCCAGCGCCGACGATGACGTGACGCTAGGCATTCTACAGACGCTGCACCGTAGGAAGTTCGTCCCCGAGGGGCAACTCGTTGGAGGTTCGGCGCCGCGGTTCGCCTGCGCCGGGAGGACGCTCGGCTTCATGCGAGTCGCCGCCGTGGAGAGCGAAGGAGGAGACGACAGCAAGCACATCTTGGTGCTCTACCGCTACACCCGCTTCAGGGCATCACCGGACGGCGTGGAACGGCGAGGGAGGACGACGGAGCACCAGCTCCGGTTCATCGCCACCGGCGACCACACGGCGAGGTCGCTGGCGTGGGCCGGATCGTCTCTGGGCCTGCTCATATACCCCGATATCTCGAGCAAGAAACTCGAGGAGATCACCAAGCAGCTCCAGGAGCTATGGTCCATCTTGGCGTCGCAGGTGAGCGTCCCGCCGGGAGCAAGGCGCGTCGAGGTGTTCGTGGACGTCGGCATCCTCCGGCGGGCGGACTACACGCCGGCGAGCATGGGGCACATGTACGCCGCGCTGGAAAGCATGGTGGCGGACCCGTGGCCCGGGCGCTTCATCGGCATGGAGTTGCCCTTGCCGGTGCCGGTACGGTGCGGCACGGAAGGCGAATTAGCCGGCGATGACGATAGAGGCAGAAACGCAGACGAGCGGCCGGCAAAGCGGAGGAGGGTAGACGTCGCTGGGGAGGATTGCCCTGTCTGCTTGCAGCTGCTGGAGGGCGACGACCTCGCCGCGTGGCCCGGGTGCCGCGGCAAGCCGCACGTCTTCCATGGCGCGTGCCTGGAGGGCGTCCTCCAGAACAGGGACATCTGCCCTATGTGTAGACACAAGCTGGACATCAAACACAAGCTAGAGTGATAGACCTTGTAACTACAGTTACTAGCTTGAATGTTCTCTGAAGTAGCTTCATTCAACTGGTTGTTTGTGTATTCGTGAGTTCATCTATCGATGAATTGCGCCAGCTGTATTTGGTGTATATACGAAGATGTCATTATAATTGGATTTAATGGAAGGAAAATTTGTTTGTTCAATTCCTCAATTGTATGCCTTCTTTTATTTTTTGTTAGTGAAATGATTGTTCATCAAAGTTGCTTTCATCTCCTCTCAAGTTGTTTGATTATTGCCCACTGACCATTGTTGTCAAGATGAATGATTCTATGCATGAAAAAACACTCCCACATTATTTTCATACTATATATGACAAGTGGGGATGATTGGCCCTCGTGACGAAAAAGGGCGGAAATTGGGTGGAGAGCAGCGGCATGGAAGAGGAGACTGGAGGATTTTGTTGCGGAAATAGTGCATCCAACTACAAAAGCGTCGGCTCCGCTTCAGCTTGGGTGGGCCCGGGGTCTTGGAGTTCTACGTGACTCGTGTCCAAACTCCCTCAAAGCCCCTCGCCCTCGTTTGGTTCTGGTTTATGGAAAAATTGCGATCCGGACTACTCCACGGATCGATATGGTTGTTATTGAATGGCTTGCGAGGTCTGGACAACTGCGCTCGGACGTATATGTATGGGCGATTTGGGGGGAACGTTGGAGATGCCCTAACAACTTGTTACTTATGGTAGCAGTGGTCATGGCGGGCTATTTATGTTTTTATATTAGAGTAGTTAAAATGGTTATGTCTCTCTACATGGATGTACGGATGTAATCATAGCTCCATTGGTTCACTGCAAAGCAAAAGGAAAACGTTTGTTTTCATCCGGATGAAAACAAACAAACGTAAGCCGCGCGTTGTGCTGGACACGTGTCTTGTGGGCCCATCCACCGCTCCTCAGCCGGCCTTATCTCTTCGAACCCAATCTTCTCCACACGTTCTTCTACATTACTTTTCCCCTTTCCCCCATCTCTGTGTCGTCACACGCGAGAAAGGAGATAGGCTCCCATGGCGGACGCCGGCAACCCCGCCCAGGTGCGGCGAACCAGGAGGCGGCTGGCGACGCCCCCCCTCCCCCGCGCATCTCCGCCACGCGCCACCGCCGTGGTGCTGCAACCCCGAGGGGGCGACGCAACACACAGGGGCAGGCGGCCGCTCGTCGACGACCCATAAGTGCTGCGACGCAAGAACTCGTCCATGGCCATAGTGTTGCGGCGCAACGTTGGGGCGGTGCGGCTGGTTGCTGCAAGTCGCCGGCGGCAGAGCTGCAATGGAGCGCTCTACGGGTCGTCGAAGCTCCGCCGGGGCTGCAATGAAGCGCCGCCGGAGCTGCAACGAAGCATGACAGAGATGCAATGAAGCGCGCCGGAGCTGCAGTGAAGCACCAAGGAGATCGTTGAAGCTTCATCGGAGCTGCAATGGAGCTCGGCCGGAGTTGCAATGGAGCTTCGCCGGAGCCTTTGTGCTGCGTTCGAGCTCGCCGGAGTTGCAATGGAGCTCCGCCGGAGCATTGGTGCTGCATTGGAGCTCCGTCGGGTTGCAATGGAGCTCACCGGAAGCTGTCGATGCTTGTTTGGAGCTCCGCGGGGGCTGCGCTGAAGCTGTCACGCTCACTGCTGCCTGTTTTGATCCAACGGCCCCTTGCACGCTTATCGGACGGTTGTACAGGCGGATGATTTCTCTAAGAAATCATCCGGCTGATTTGTAGCAGCCGCCAAAGCAAAAAGATTCAAGAGCCAGATGCTCTAAATGCCAGATGTAGGATTAGCATACATCCCTAGCTAGGAGTACGGGGTGAAGTTGGAACTTGGAAGGGTGTCCGCTCCGTGTCCCAATCCTAACCGGGATTTCTATGAGAGTGCACTTCGGAGTCGTCGGCCAGTCCCAGTCTCCAGTCGGTCAATATAATCACAGCTGCACGCACAAAGCATTAGCGAGAGATCAATTTACTTCAAAGGAGTGCACGAAAAGAGGTCGAGCGATCGATCGAGCAATATAATGGCCATGGATCAGCGGCAGCGACAACTTCGCCGCCCCTGGTTCTTCAAGATCGCGAGCGCCGACCATCCCATCTGGCTCACCGACGTCTTCCTCGTCGACCCAGCGAGCGCCGTCGGCCAGGGCGTCGTGCTTGCGTCGCTCTGGGCGGAGAGGCCCCGCGCCAAGCTGCGGCCCGCGGTGGAGCTGCGTGAGGACTGCTCCCTTTACGTCACGCGGCCCGGAGCCGACCCCTCCTCCGCCGGCGCGGTCGTCGTCGTCCAGTTCGAGGGCTCCCTTGTTTCCTGGTATGATGACATCGACGAGCAGGAGGAAGAGGGAGTGTTCCCGCTGGTATTCCCCGGTCGCTTCCTCGGGCGGCTGCAGGAGCTATTTTTTTTTTTTCGAAAAAGAGGAATACCCCGGCCTCTGCATCGACCCTGCATCTGGTCGATGCATACGACCACTTTATTAATTATTAGCACAAAACCTTATAAAGTCGTACAACAGTAAGACCAAAGCCACCATCTTCGCAACCTCTGTCGCTAGTTCTATCTAACTGATGAAGGGGCGCTGATGGTCTGGGCCTAATACCAAACAGACCTCGCAGCCAAACCTAACATCTAAGACCTGAGGTCCAACCTAGACACCTACCGGGTATGGGCGCCCACCAGTCCGGCGTGCTCCTCAACCAGGCCGCCCGCCGGGTATGAGGCCGCCACAACCACCTACCACATATCCATCTTCAGAGCTGTACTGTTGTAACGGCCTTGCCTGGTCTCGCTGCCGCCGACGCCACCACGACACCAGACAGCGTCGACCTCCTGCGCGTGTCCGTCACCACACATCTGACGCCAAGCCTCCGCTGCTTCATGCCGCCAAGAGCCGCCGCCAAGAATATGTAGAACGAAACACCGCTCCACCGAAGGGAGGCAGCACACCCCCACCCCTCACCTGCAGACCCTTCCATCCGATCCCAATGTCCTTGGCGTCGCCTCCAGGAAGGTTACGGTGCACAGGACGCCGCCGACGCCCGATCCGTATCGGATCTTGGGCTTTCACCCGGACATGGGTTGGAGAGGAGAGATGGTGCCCTCAGCAACGCCCCCAAGGAGGAAAGCGGCGCCAAAAATCAGCGTCGCCGCTGCCGGTCAGCCTAAGGCAGCCAAGGTTTCCCCCGGACACCGATCTGCTCCACCAGAACACACCGGAGGTGGATCCGGCAAGATTCAAACCGAACCGGAGACTGGGAAGGGATGCATGGAAGGGAGAGGGGCCGCCGCCAAGGACCGGCGCCAGCACGGATCGGGACAGATCGAGCCCGCCGACACAGCCCGCCGGCTGCACCGCGCCCATCCCGCCGCCACCATCATTGGGAGGCCCTCAGGCGGCGGCAGAGGAGGGGGGGGGGGAGGCGAGGGGGAGGCGCGGCGGCGGCGCTAGAGGGCGTCACCACCACGCCAGATCCACCTTCCTCGCCGCCAACAGAAGCCGGCGGGCCAGATCAGGCGCGGACCAAATCTGGCGCCTAAGCACCCGCACGCCTACGCCGCAGCCACGGCCGGCCAAGCTCCAGGCCACGCCACTCCACCCACCACCAGAAGCAGGAGGGGGGCTGCCACCCCACCCCGACGCACCGAGAGTACAGGACTCGCCGGCGCCGCCGCACCGGCCGGACGGCCGAAAAAACCGCCAGCCAAGGAGGCGCTACAAGGGCTGACGGAGGAGGAGCGCGAGACGGAGCTGAGGGCCGCCGGGGAGCGCCGCGACGGCCGCAGCGCCGGAGGCCGAGCCTCCCCCACCTGGAGCTCTCGCCGTCGGGAACGACGCCGCGCGCGCGCGAGCGGGAAGCCCCGCCGCCGCCGTCCGCCGCGCGGGCTTCGCCCGGCAGTTTCCTCCGGCGGCGGCGCGGCAGGGGGAGCCGGGGAGAGGGGGTGGCGGCACGGCGGGCTAGGGTTCCCCCGAGTCGCCTAGGCGACGCGGGGGACGCGGGCTCCCAGTTTCGCGCTCGTTATACCTCTCTCTTTTCGCAGGAGCTATGGTCGAGTTTAGTGTCGTCGCGAGCCGCGCGCAGCGCCAGCGGCGACGATGACGGACAAGCGGTCAGGGCGAGCAGCACCGGCAGGGACGAAGCTAATACTAGAATCGATGAGGAGTATGAGAGCGACGACGAGGTTGACGGACAAGCGCCTGGCACGGCCGGCATCATGCGGGTCGCCGCCGCGGGGAGCCAAAAAGGCAACGGCAAGCACATCTCGGTGATCTACCGCCGCACCCACTTCTCAGCGACGTCGGACGGAGGCGTGCAGCAGGTGCGCGGAAGCACTAAGGTCTACCAGCTCCGTTTCGTCGTCCCGCCCGCCGGCGACACGGCGAGGGAGCTGCGCCGGTGGGTCGGCGCGTCGGTGGCCCCGCTGGTTTACCATAGCCGCTTCCACAGGAGGCTCCACAGGCTATGGTCAAGCTTGATTGCCGACGCGACCGTCCCACCACATGCCGAGCGCGTCGAGGTGTTCGTCGACGTGGGCATCCTCCGGCCTGAGGACCACACGCCGGAGCGCATGGAGCGCGTGCGCGCCGCGCTGGAGGGCATGGCTGATGAACCGTTGCGTGGGTACCACGCCGGCATGGAGCTGCATCTGCCGGAGCCGGTGCGGTGCGACGCCGGGGAGGAGGATTGCCCCGTTTGCTTGGAGCTGCTCGAGGGCGATGACCTCGCCGCGTGGCCGGGATGCGGCAAGCCGCACGTCTTCCATGGCGCGTGCTTGGAGCTCGTCCTCAAGAAGAGCGACAGGTGCCCGCTGTGCCGGCGCTCGTGGTACATCGAGCCAAAACGACCGTTAGACACTAAGCACGGTCGACGGCAGTTTGCAGCTAAAACATTAGTATTAGGAATATTTGTGTTTGTCTATTTGATACTAGCATTCTTCACATGGATGATGTACTCATGAATTAGTTCCAACTAAAAAAAACGTTCATGTATATATGGATGGCTCACTTGCTCTCTGATCTTTCGCTTTTGCACCGGTGTATGGCAGTAAATAAATTTTAGAACAGAGCCATATGCCATATATCAAACCAAGTAGCACAATAGAATTTTTAAGCGCCGGATAGCTACAGCAAAAGCTGTAAAATAGTGCACGCGTAAAAAATGTTTGGGCACTCGTAAAAAATGTTTGGGCACGCGCTAAAAAGCGCTATGAAAAGCTGCAAATTTGGGGAGCTGGATTGCGCGTGCTTCACAATTTGCACTGCGTGTTTTTTTGGGCACACATTTTTTGGCATCTGCTAAACCAATGTTGGATCCGGCGCGCTAAAAGTGCTACAATGGCGCGCTAAAACTATTTTACCGCGTGAAAATTTTGTGTGCATGTGAAAGATGCTCTTACTCTAATAGCCGGGTTTACTCGTGTATGGGCAGTAACATCTAAACATAGAATGAATGCATTAGTCATAAGAGAAACAACTTACACAACTGATAGGCACAAACAATTCTCTTTTTATTCCATGCAAACCTGAATGACATGTTAATGACTGAACTTACCTATACCATCGTCTCAAGGACCTCAAGTTTGGACTAAAACTCATTGGATAACTGAACTACTAGGGTGAAGGGCGGTCCTTTTTTGAACCGCTCGTGGTTTGTTTTCTGAACTTATCTAGTTTTAAGACATGAACTTCCCTGGCACCGTTCTTTTTCGTCCATAAGGAAATAGGAGTACTACTTAAGACGGTCCAAATTCCATTCTAAGCAACACGATCAACCAATCAGCCTTGCATACTGAATAAACATTACAAACGAAAATGGAATACGTAGCTTCTAATAAAATGCCAGGGTGCATTCCTGTTAGTAAAAAACATTCACTCAAAGGACGTGAGCAAGACCAAATCTTTTATCTTAATAGTGTCATTCTATCGGGCGACGATGCTAAGCCAACCAAGCTTGGCATCAATGGGAGGGGTGGAGCGGTGGCCTTCTTGAGACTTGAGCGGTGGGCAACCTATCGTGCATTACTCTTCCTTGCTACCGGCGACGCCTGCGAATGTGTCGGCTTTGTGGTCGTTGTGGCGGGGCGCGGCCTCGGCGGAGCTGGCGATGTCGTCCTCGTTGTCGGTCTCGCCGAACACCGCCTCGCCCGCCTCATCGCACTCCTTGTAGGCGGCCGCCAGTTCCGCCGCCTACCGCCAGTGGGCAAGGCGGATCTCGTGGGCGAAGGGGTAGGAGTAGAGCAGCGCTGCCTGCTCCGCCAGGTCCGCGTTCGGCGCAATCGCCCTGCCGGCGGCGAGCTGCTCCTCGGCCTGTAGGTGCTCCTCGAGGAGCTGGTGGTTGTGGACATCGTCGGCCTGCGCCTCACGGAACTACTCCTACCACTCGTCCCGTACCATGCCCATGTAATGTGCACGGGCCTCACCAATGGTCATGGTGCAATGCACTGGCAAGGGTGGCACGAAGGAGGAGGAGGGTGGCACTGGGTCGTCGCGGCCGCGTCCGACATTGGTACGTCGTCCTCCTCTGGCTACCTGCCAGCCAGCCGGCCGACAACAATGGTGGCCATCTCCTTCTTCTAGTCCGACGTCAGCTCGCCCCAGAGAGCGATGCCATGGGAGGACTACATGGTGGAAGTGGCGCTGAGAGGGTCCGGAGGCGGATTACTGTGGCTATGGCCAGGGCAGCAGTTTATATAGCAATGGTGGCGGTAGTGGGATAGACGGGTGGTGTCGGAGTAGCCGCCTCGGCAACCACATGTCATTAATTTTGGCGGCAGACGGATGGATGGGCGATCATCGTGTCGTTTGAACACGAAGTAGTCGCCTGCACCGGGAAGTGGCACGGGCGACGCTCTCTCGGCCAGCGTGCCACTTCAATGTCGGTGCTAGTGAGCAGTCGCGTCCGCCCTGGTCAAGTATGAATGTTGGCACTAATGTTCTAGAGCAGCACTGACCGTTTTGGGCGAGAAACGCGCGCGGGCGAGTGAGGGGGTTTGGGTGGGCCCACACCCCCAATGTTGTCTCCAGTTTGCAGGAGAAAGTACATCTAAATCGTGTCATGGACAGATACAAGACCGTGTTGGATGGCTTCCGCGGTCCGGACAACGTTGTGCAAATGTATGAGGGCAGTTTGAGGGTCAACGTTGGAGATGGAGACACCCTTGCTTACTTTGCATCCCTGCATGGAGCCGGGGTGAACCAGGGGCCTGTCGTGGTTCTAACTCTAACAGTGATGTAGGGGGGTATGTATGGAGAGGCTAGATCTTAGCTATGGAGGAGTTGTAAGCACACGAGGATTACGAGTTCAGGCCCTTCTCGGAGGAAGTAACAGCGCTACGTCTCGGTGCCCGGAGGCAGTCGACTGAATTATGTGTGTATGAATAACAGGGGTACCCACCCTTGATACTGAGGAGGGGGTGGCTTATATAGAGTTCGCTAGGCCCCTCCAGCCCTCAGTAATGCAAGGTTTAAAGTACATTAAGACTGGGGGTTACTGGTAACGCCCCTAATAAAGTGCTATGATGACCATAAAAGCTACTTAATGACCGACCGTTTGCGTGCAGGGTGACTTTAGATCTCCTGGCGGTCGAGTGATTGCTTCATGGTTGAGTGTCTTGAATCTGTCGAGTGGGATACCTCCAAGTCGATTGAAAGGTGACTTCTTCTAGGGATGTCCTTGGGTAGGGTACTTAGGACAGGTCCATGCCCCTATCCTAGGTACATAGCTTCATCATTAGCCCCCGAATGGATCGAGGTTCGAGTGGGGAAGGAGTTGGGGATCTTTCCGACTGGTTCTTCATGTTATATGAACGTCTTGTTTTGGATCAATTGTCATGGATGACGTCATCAACTTCTTTCAGTCGCCTTGATCCATTCTTGGCCTCTTGTCGAGTGAATTTCTTTACTTGTGAAGTTCCGAGTGACGGTGTGAAAGGGATCTTCTGTTTGACGAGTTGTTCTGCGGCCCACGGATTTTGCGGGATTTGAATTTCGGGAAGCGCGCGGGACGGGGGTGGCCGCAGTAATCGGATGGGATAGGACGGAAGCTCCTCGATCCCCGCGCCACCTTTTTTGCCACGTACCGCGCGCGCGCCTGTTGCGGGATTTGACGGGATTGCCTGGGCCTACCAGTCAGCCACTCGGAAGCGACCTCTTATAAGCTGCCGGCTCGGGACCCCCGAACAGTGCGCCTTCACTTTTCCCCCTTCCTTCACAAGATCCTCCGCCACCTCCGCTCCCACCTTGGTGCCGTAGGTCTGTTCGAGCTTCGCCGGCGACGATGGTGAAGGAGAAGACGTCGGCTCTGGAGCGCGCGAAGAAGGCGGCGGTGCAGGGAAAGGGGAAGAAGTCCGCTCGGGGCGGATCTTCCTCGAGGACTGCTCTGCCCAAGGATTGGATCCAGGGCGAATGGATGCCGTCGGTGATTCGGCAGGATGATCTCGATGATCTGGTCGAGGGGGGATTCATTCCCCATGAATCTGCGCGCCTCCCGGGGAAAGAAGTCGAACCCCAGCCTCTTGATGGTGAGTGCGTCCTCCTCGCCACCCATATCGATCGTGGATTCTCTCTGCCTCCTCATCCTTTTTTCCGGAGCTTCTTGAACTTCTTCGGAGCGCAGCTCCATCACTTTACTCCTAATTCTATTGTGTATCTTGCTGCTTTCGTTTCCTTGTGTGAAAACTTCTTGGGTTGCCGCCCCCATTGGGGACTGTTCAAGCACATCTTCACTTGCCGCTCTCAGTCGGTCAAGAAGGCCAAGTCGAGCGACGAACGGACGCAGGTGATCCAGCTGTGCGGGGGCCTGGCGATCCAGATGAGGGGAAAAGTTCCTTTCCGTCTATCACTTTTCCCGAGTCAGTCCGTGGGTGGCAGTCGACTTGGTTTTACTGTAAAGACCAGGTGACCCCAGGACAGTCGATTGGGCTTCCCCCTTTTTCTCTGAATCGAGCACAAAAACCTGCCTCTCTAAAAGTGACACCGGAGGAAAAGGCGCAAGTCAAGGTGCTGGTCGGTCGAGTGGTTCAGCTTGTCCGCGAGGGTGTGACTGGCATGGACTTGTTGGAAGACTTCCTTCGGAGGCGCATCCAACCGCTTCAGGCTCGTGACCACCCGATGTGGCTGTACTCGGGTCTTAAAGACACCACTCGGATTCATCCAGAGGAGGTCACTAACGAGATGTTGGAAGGGTGGCTGTCGAGTATCACAGGGAACAAGGACAACCCCCGAGGAGCCAGGAGGATTCCTCCACTCGACCAAACATACGAAGTGGACAAGTTCTGACCTTGCGTTTCCGACTATGATCTTGCTTTCTTTATTTGTTCTTTTTGGATCAGTCGATTGACTTTTGTCTCGTTTGTTATCCTCTAGGCCACTACTGAGATGTACTCGACACCCAATGGAGCACAGGAGCAGGCCGAGGAAGGAGAGGCGAGCGGAGGCGAAAGTGGAGACGAGGGAGAAGAGTGGGAATCTGACGGCGAAGGAGAGGGGGATGACGACGACGACTCCAGTGAAGAGGAGGAGGAAGAAGTCGAACCTCCCCGCTCGGAACGGCGATCCAAGCTTACACACGACCCTGTGCGGGAACGTGGTAAGGTGACTGTCCCTGTTGGGCAGTCGTCGAAGCGCCCTCGGACCTCATCTCCAGCACCGACAGAAAAAGCTCCCAAGCACCCACGCGCGACGCCGTCCAAGCCGCCCAAGGCTCTGCCCAAGATGAAGATGACTGTCCCCACCATTTCTGGGTAATAGTAGAATTTGTTTTCCTTTGTCGAACGTGACGGACTCTTGGTCGACTAATTGAATAAGCTGACTGACTTTCGAAATTTGCAGTGTTGTCACCTCGGAGATCTCCGCCAAGGACGATGATCAAGAGATGGAAGACGTTGTTACCTCCAACCCCGGTACGATTACTGATGCTCTGCTTTTAGTCGACTGACGATTTCTTATAATTCCGGTCGATTGGATTTTTCTTGTAGCTCCTCCTCATGTCATTGACCTTCCTGATGATGACGACGAAGTGCCGCTAAGGGCGCGAAGGAACAGGAGGGCGCCGGCTGGCAAGACCCCACAAACTACTCCGGCGCCTGAGGCCGCAGTCCGGGAGGGTGGTGATACTGCTTGGGTTTCTGTGACCTTCGCTGAACCTCTGATGAGTGTCCGGCCTTCGACGTCGACTGCAAATCCGCCTTCGCTTTTTGCCACACACCACGTCCCTGAGGACCAAGTGGGTGCCGCTAAAGAGGCTATATGCCAGGCGGGGATCATGATGGAGCAAGTGAAGGTGGTTCGGGAAGCCAGCCAAGCAGCTTATGACGCGAGCTCAGCTCTTCAGAGCAACGTCCAGGTCAGTCGATTCACCGCTTGTTCTGTTAGGATATGCTATCTGAAGAATCTCTTTTCCGAAGATCTTTATATCTGTACGCCCACTGGGTGTGTCTATTAATCTTTTTGACGAGTGGGGGCACGCTAAGTGCACCCACTGGGTGTAGTCCCCGAGACTACGGTGGACTGCTGGCAGTCGACTGTAGTCTTTATATTGTGTTGCTTTAGCTGAACTTCTTCACTTGGTCTGGTCAGGCCATGTCAAATGGAACTGTACACGGTCGGCTGCGGGCAGTCGATTTTTTTTGGTCGAACCAGTGGGGGCACGCTGAGTGCACCCATTGGATGTAGTCCCCGAGACTAATGTCGAATGTTTTTGATTCGGCTGTAGTCTTAGAAACGCCATCATTGTCTCTTGGTTACTCGGAAGCAACTTATCTTGGATGTCTGTCGACTGATTTTTTGCAGAAATCCTGCGAACTTGTGGCTCGCTACACTGAGTTGGAGAACAAACAGATCCAGCTGAACTTGACTTGAAGCTTGCTCAGGAGAACTTGCAGAAGGCGAGGGACGAAGCAAAAGGTATGGCTGGTGAGCTTTTGTCGACTGTCCTTTCTTTCTGGCCGTCCTCGATGTTGATCTCACTTGTTGTTTCGCAGACAAAATGGAGGAGGCTCTGAAGAAGAAGGATCAAGACCTTGCCGAAGCGCAGAAGGAGGCCCTGAACAAAACGAAGCTTGTTGAAGAAAAACTGGCTTCAGTCGGTACTCTTGAAAAGGAAAACTCCAGGCTGAAAACTGCTCTCGACGCGGCTAATCGAGAGGTCAGCCGTTTTAAGAATGGCAATATAGTTCTGAATGACAAGGCAAGTGAACTGGCGGGGAAGAGGAAC
The DNA here is from genome assembly GCF_002162155.2 of Triticum dicoccoides. Lineage (NCBI taxonomy): Eukaryota > Viridiplantae > Streptophyta > Magnoliopsida > Poales > Poaceae > Triticum > Triticum dicoccoides. The sequence goes on from NC_041392.1 coordinate 647,880,186, forward strand.
GATCTGGAGGCTTATCTCGGTGGACTCGCCAAGAAGCTGTTCGTCATGCTCGAGGGTAATTACTCCGGCCCGACTAACTTGCAGTTACCAAATCTGCGTAGAGCCACTGACTTATCCTTGAATTGTGTTTACAGAATTCTGCCAGAACTTCGAAGAGGAGACCAGTCGAGTGGAGACAGACTTGGACCCCATCAATTCTCCAATGAAGGACGAGGCTGCTATGAACGTGCTCCGACTGGAATCTCGTGTTGCCGACGTTGTTGACTATCTTGCTCGATTGAAGGTTGCGATGTCACGGATCGACACGTCGCTCTGGCCTAGGACGACGCTTCAGAATGACCTCGAGTCCCTGATGACTCGACTGAATGAAGTCCCAGGCCGAGTGGCGGAATGGAAAAAATCTTCTGCTAGATGTGGCGCTGACGTCGCTCTGTCTCTGGTCCGCGTCCACTGCAAGGAGGCGCGAGAAGAAAAGTTGGCCGCCATCCAAGTTGCCAATACCAGGAAGCACAACTTTCAAGACTTCATGGAGACTTTCATTGCTGCTGCCACTCGCATTGCAGACGGGATCGACTTGGACGAGTTCGTCGCCCCTTCCAGTCCTTCGCATGAGGAATAAAAACTTTTATACTTCACTTTAAATTTGCCTCGGAATGTCGAGTGGATTTTGTAACCGTTAAACTCTGTCGAGCTGGAGGCTCGAGTACTTTGATCTGCGGTCTAGAACCTTTGGATCTTATCTGAACTTGATTTATCGTTGAATATCTTCATGAATTATCTGTCGAGTGGAACTTGTTCTTCACTCGAAATAACTTTGTATTTGTGGTGCAACTCCAAAGGAGAAGGTAGCAGTCAATTTACACCTCGTCGTCCTTGCGGATTGGGATGTGTTCCCTACTTAGGCGAGCACTGGGCTGCAGCTAAGCCTCCGAGTGGAAGGTCTGCTCTCCACTCGATAGGATTTTAAAAACTTAGGCGAGTACTGGACTGCAGCTAAGCCCCCGAGTGGGAGGTCTGCTCTCCACTCGGTAGGATTTTTTCAAACTTAGGCGAGTACTGGACTGCAGCTAAGCCCCCGAGTGGGAGGTCTGCTATCCACTCGGTAGGATTTTTTCAAACTTAGGCGAGTACTGGACTGCAGCTAAGCCCCCGAGTGGGAGGTCTGCTCTCCACTTGGTAGGATTTTTTCAAACTTAGGCGAGTACTGGACTGCAGCT
>NC_041392.1:647882065-647894237 GCF_002162155.2 Triticum dicoccoides
CACTTAGGCGAGCACTGGGGTGCATCTAAGCCTCCGAGTGGGAGTCTGGTTCACCACTCGGTAGGATTTTTAAACACTTAGGCGAGCACTGGGCTGCAGCTAACCCTCCGAGTGGGAGTCTGGCTCGCCACTCGGTAGGATTTTTAAACACTTAGGCGAGCACTGGGCTGGAGCTAAGCCTCCGAGTGGGAGTCTGGCTCACCACTCGGTAGGATTTTTAAACACTTAGGCGAGCACTGGGCTGTAGCTAAGCCTCCGAGTGGGAGTCTGGCTCGCTACTCGGTAGGATTTTTAAACACTTAGGCGAGCACTGAGCTGCAGCTAAGCCTCTAAGTGGGAGTCTGGCTCACCACTCGGTAGGATTTTTTTACAAACTTAGGCGAAACGGATTCACAGCTAAGCCACCCACTGGGGGATTTCACACGCAAACAAAAGCAACAACAATTATAGGAAAATTTGTAACACTCTTGTCTTTGATAAATAGACTACAGAAGTTTTTCTTATTACATCTCATCCGAGTGAGAATTCAAGTGTGAAAGGGGCGGAGCAGTTCTGCATTCCAAGCTCGTGGCTCATCGATCTGGCGCTCGACATTGTAAAGGTGATATGCTCCATTGTGGAGGACTCTGGTGACGATGAAGGGACCTTCCCAAGTAGGAGCGAGCTTGTGTGGTTTCTGTTGATCCACTCGGAGGACCAAATCTCCTTCTTGGAAGGCTCGACTCTTCACATTTCTGGCATGGAATCGATGCAAGTCTTGCTGATAAATGGTCGATCGGATCATAGCCATTTTCTTTCTTCTTCCAGGAGGTCGACTGCGTCTTGCCAGGCTTGTTTTGCTTCATCTTCGGTATAAAGCTCGACTCGGGGTGCATTGTGAAGTAGATCACTCGGCAGGACTGCTTCCGCTCTGTAAACCAGAAAGAACGGAGTTCTTCCAATCGACCGATTCGGTGTGGTTCTCAATCCCCACTGAACTGACGGAAGCTCGTCGACCCAAGCGCCTGTTGCGTGCTTGAGATCAGCATCAGCCGAGGCTTTAGTCCTTTGAGAATCAGACCATTTGCCCTTTCTGCTTGTCCATTCGACTGGGGGTGGGCGACCGATGCGTAGTCGACTCGTGTGCCTTGAGAGGCACAAAAAGCTCTGAACTTGTCTGAATCAAAGTTTGACCCATTGTCGGCGATGATGCTATGCGGGACTCCATATCTGAATGTTAACTCTCTGATGAAACTAATAGCGGTGCAAGCATCAAGATTCTTGATAGGCTTAGCTTCAATCCATTTGGTAAACTTGTCGACTGCCACAAGCACATGTGTGAAACCGCTCCTGCCTGTTCTCAATGGGCCAACCATGTCCAGTCCCCAAACAGCAAAGGGCCAGACGAGTGGAATGGTCTTTAGGGCTGATGCAGGCTTGTGCGACATGTTGGAGTAGAACTGGCACCCTTCACACTTGTCGACTATCTCTTTTGCCATTTCATTCGCTCTTGGCCAGTAAAATCCCGCTCGATATGCTTTAGCCACAATGGTCCGAGAGGACGCATGAGGACCACAGGTCCCCGAGTGGATATCATCAAGGATTATCTGACCTTCTTCTGGTGTTATACACTTCTGACCGACTCCAGTCGCGCTTTCTCTATACAACTGTCCCTTTATGACTGTAAAGGCCTTGGATCGACGGACGATCTGTCGAGCCTCTTCTTCGTCCTCCGGGAGTTCCTTTCTCAGGATATACGCGATGTACGGTATCGTCTAGTCAGGGGTGATTGCCAAAACTTCCATGATTAGGTCGACCACTGCCGGAATTTCAACTTCACTCGGATCTGTGGCACTCTTTGGCTGCGGGGCTTCATCTGTAAAAGGATCTTCTTGGACTGATGGCGAGTGGATGTGTTCCAAAAACACATTGCTAGGGATGGCTTCTCTCTTGGAGCCTATCTTTGCCAAATCATCAGCCGCTTGATTTTTCAGTCGGGGGATGTGATGAAGCTCTAACCCCTCGAATTTCTTCTCTAACTTTCTCACTGCATTGCAATAACCAGTCATAGCTGGACTTTTGACGTCCCATTCTTTCATCACCTAATTAACCACCAAATCTGAGTCGCCATAGACCATGAGGCGACGGACGCCGAGTGAAATGGCCATGCGCAACCCATACAAAAGTGCTTCATATTCTGCTTCGTTATTGGAGGAATCGAAGTGAATCTGGAGAACATATCTAAGCTTATCTCCTCGGGGGGAAACCAATACTACCCCAGCACCGGAACCATTCAGCATCTTAGATCCATCGAAGAACATGGTCCAGTGCTCCGAGTGAACTTGAGTCGGAAGTTGCTGTTCGATCCACTTGGCGACGAAATCTGCAATTGCTTGGGACTTGATAGCTTTCTTTGCCTCAAACCTGATATCTAGGGGAAGAAGTTCAGTCGCCCATTTGGCCACTCGACCAGTTGCATCTCTGTTGTGCAAAATCTCTGATAGTGTAGCGTCGCGGACGACTGTAATGGAATGATCAGAGAAGTAATGTGCAACCTTCTTCGTGGTCATATAAATCCCATATACAAGCTTCTGGTAATGAGGATATCTTTGCTTTGAAGGAGTCAAAACTTCAGAAACATAATATACTGGGCGCTGAACTTTGAAGGCCTTTCCTTGTTCTTCCCGCTCGACCGTAAGTACTGTACTAACAACTTGTCCTGTGGCTACAATGTAAATAAGCAAAGGCTCCTTGCTGATTGGGGCAGCAAGCACCGGCTGGGTGGAGAGCAGAGCTTTGAGCTCTGTAAACGCTGCATCAGCTTCTGGAGTCCACTCGAACTTGTCGGACTTCTTCATCAGTCGGTAAAGAGGCAATGACTTTTCACCGAGGCGAGAGATGAATCGACTTAAAGCGGCCAAGCATCCTGTAAGCTTCTGGACGTCATGCACACGCACAAGACGTTTCATCCGGAGTATAGTACCATTTTTTTCAGGATTGGCGTCGATTCCCCATTCGGAAACGAGAAAACCGAGTAACTTCCCACCTGGAACTCCGAACGTGCACTTTGACGGATTGAGCTTGATATCATACCTCCTGAGGTTGGCAAAGGTTTCAGCAAGGTCAGTCAGCAGGTCGGAACCCTTCCGTGACTTGACCACAATATCATCCATGTATGCCTCCACATTCCGACTGATTTGAGTGAGCAAACACTTCTGAATCATCCTCATGAATGTGGCTCCGGCATTCTTGAGGCCGAACGGCATGGTGACATAACAGAAGCACCCGAATGGAGTGATGAAAGCTGTTTTGATCTCGTCAGGCCCGTACAGACGAATCTGATGGTACCCGGAATAGGCGTCTAGGAAAGACAAACGCTCACATCCCGCAGTCGAGTCGACTATCTGGTCGATGCGGGGGAGAGGAAAATGATCTTTCGGGCAGGCCCGATTGATATGCTTGAAATCAATGCACATGCGAAGTGACTTGTCCTTCTTGGGGACCATGACAACATTGGTGAGCCACTCGGAGTGGTAAATTTCTCGGATGAACTCCGCTGCTAAGAGCCGAGCCACCTCCTCGCCAATGGCCTTCCTCTTCTGGACGGTGGACCGTCGAAGATGTTCTTTCACAGGTTTAAATTTTGGGTCGACTCGTAGACGGTGCTCAACCAGCCCCCTGGGAACTCCAGGCATGTCAGCAGGCTTTCATGCGAAGATGTCCCAGTTCTCACGGAGGAACTGGATGAGCGCTTCTTCCTATTTGGAGTCGACCGTCATTGAGATGTGAGTCGGAGCAGTGTTTCGATCGGTCGGGTGAATGTGAACTGCCTTCGTTTCACCGGACGACTGAAAAGCTGATTCTGAAGCAGGCTTCTTAGCTCGTAGCAACTCACTCGGATCTGCAGTCTTCTGATACTCTTGTAGCTCGACCACCGCCATCTGAGCGTCAGCAATCTTTGAGCCTTTCTGAAAACACTCTTCTGCTTTCTTCTAATTGCCTGTAACAGTGATCACACCTTTGGGACCAAGCATCTTCAATTTGAGATACACATAACATGGTCGAGCCATGAAGCGTGCATAAGCTGGCCTGCCCAAAATAGCGTGATAAGCACTTTGGAAATCCACAACTTCGAATGTCAACTTTTCCTTGCGGTAATTCTTGGAATCACCGAAAACCACATCAAGAGCAATTTGGCCGAGTGACTCGGCTTTCTTCCCAGGAATGACTCCATGGAAACTCATGTTACTGGTGCTGAGCCTTGACATCAGAATGCCCATCCCTTTCAATGTTTCTGCATACAGTATGTTCAAACCGCTGCCTCCATCCACCAGGACATTGGTCAATCGAGTGCCTTCGACAACTGGGTCGACCACCAGAGCTTGCCTCCCAGGGGTGGCAATGTGCGTAGGGTGATCAGACTGGTCGAATGTGATGGCAGTCTGGGACCACTTCAGATAATTGGGTGTTGCCGGAGCAACCATATTTACCTCACGGTTAATAACCTTCAGTCGACTTTTCCTCTCAACATCAGCAAAAATCATCAGGGTGGAATTGACCTGGGGGTACCCATCGTCACTATCTTCCTTGTCCTCAACTTTGTCCGACTCCTTTTCCTTATCTTTGGACTACTTGCCCTGAAACTGCTGGATCAGAAGCCGACACTGTCGAGTGGTATACTTTGGGTAAATGAGTTTACCCTCTTCATCTTTCTTGGTGTGGATGTGACACGGTTGATCCAAAACATCATTTCCATCTTGGTCTTTAACTTTCTTGGGGTTCCAAGGTCCTTTGGGTTTTCCCTTAAATTTTCCCTGGGTTACGGCCAGGGCCTCCCCAGGAGTGGCTGGCTCGGCTTTCCGCTTCTGTTTCCGACTGGAATTTCCTCTGGTTTCCTGGGCGACTGCTTTATGCTTGCCACTCCGGAGTCGATCCTTATCTTCACCATTAGCGTATTTGGTGGCAATCTCCATCATCCGATTCAGAGACATCTCTCCGGTTCGACCGAACTTCAGATTCAATTCTCTGTACTTAATGCCTTCTTTAAAGGCGCAAACTGCTTGATGATCTGGTACATTTTCATCTGTGTGATGCAATGTGATCCACCTCTGGATGTAAACCCTCAGAGTTTCATTCGGTTTCTGCATGCAAGACTGCAATTCTATAAGGCCTGCAGGTCGCTTGCATGTTCCTTCAAATGTGGTGACAAACACTCGGGAGAGATCCTCCCAAGTGTAAATGCTGCTGGGTGCTAACTGATTCGGCCACGCTCTGGACGAGCCTTCTAACATGAGAGGCAGGTGCTTCATGGCTACCTCATCATTCCCACCGCCAATCTGGACAGCCACTCGGTAATCTTCGAGCCAAGTATCGGGCTTGGACTCACCGGTGAACTTACTAACTCCAGTCGCCAACCTAAAGTTGGGAGGAATTACAGCGGCTCTGATGGCTCGACTGAAACACTCCGGCCCTGAAACATGTACTCTGCTACTGGTAGGCGCATCTTTGTCGTGGCCTTCTCGGTGAGCTCTATTCCTGTCGACCAAACCTTGAACGAGAATGGATCTCGCATCAAAGCCTGGTTCCCTGGGGTCGACTAGAATTCTCCGCCCAACACTATGAGGGCGTCTGTCAACCTGCTGTCGAGGCACATATGATCCACTCCTCGGGGGAGGGGTTGGCACTCGATGTCGATCATCACGATCGAATCGGTGATCATACTGCTCATTCCTTCTGTACTGATCACGCCGGTCTCCACGTCCCTCACGACTCGGAGGCGATCTTGGGCTGTGAGCCGACTGGACTGTATCCGCTGCAACGGATCGACTGTGGATCCTGTTCCGCGACTGAGAAACAGCGGAATTTTGGTCTCCCGCTGCCCGGAGCAACGCTTTGATTTGCAACAAGCCTCTGCCAGCCTCTGACTGGGAGGGCCGAATCGACTCTACTAAACGGGTCGCAGCCGCCAAATTCTGAATCGGAGTACAATATACCTGCGGGGGCGGAAAGAGTTGACGTCGACTGGATTCTGGAGCCCGTTGACGCGCTCGCTCATCGAGTATTCGCTGGAGATTCTCCAGTCGAGTGCGCTCGGCCAAGTTAGCCAAGCGCGCGTCCTCCAAGGCTCGGGCCTCGGGGGTTTCTCCAATGATAGGAGTGTGGAGTGCATCCATGTTCCGGCGGCGAAGCTCCTCCCGCTGCAACAACGTGAGAGGCTCGGGGAGATACTCCTCGTGAGGACGCGACGGGTCGCCCCCATCCGCGCCTCCGTCAGCGCGGGGGAAACCGGGAGGACTATGTGGCCCATCGATCACCAGAACTCTGCAGCTGGGTCACTGCTGTCGCATTCGGATGCGGTCTCTGCGGAGCCAGTCGACAGGTCGAACAGGCCGTAGAGGGATTCGTCGGGCTCGATTGCCGCGACATGTGGGGTGGCCAACTGGCGGGCCACCGCATGCCTCACCCACCTCTAAAGCCTCGACCGACCGGAGCGCTTGCGCCGGCGAGAAACAGGGCGGGGAGATGCCACGGGAGCCAACCGATACTGGGTCGACGGCTGCCGCAGGAGGACACCACGGACGCATGCGCGAAAGTGCATCGCCCGGCGGACGGGGAGCGCGTCGACGTCGAGTGGAGCCTCCTGAAGCCAAGCGGAGTCGTCGGCGATGAACGTGAGCACGCCGAGACGGATCTCGCGGCCCTCCACCAAAGCTCCGCCCGAAACCATGGTCAAGGAGATCGGAAAAAATCGCAACTTCTCAAACTAGGCGCTAAGACTCCTAGCCCCATGGTGGGCGCAAACTGTCGTGGTTCTAACTCTGACAGTGATGTAGGGGGGTATGTATGGAGAGGCTAGATCTTAGCTATGGAGGAGTTGTAAGCACACGAGGATTACGAGTTCAGGCCCTTCTCGGAGGAAGTAACAGCCCTACATCTCGGTGCCCGGAGGCGGTCGACTGAATTATGTGTGTATGAATAACAAGGGTACCCACCCTTGATACTGAGGAGGGGGGTGGCTTATATAGAGTTCGCCAGGCCCCTCCAGCTCTCAGTAATGCAAGGTTTAAAGTACATTAAGACCGGGGGTTACTGGTAACGCCCCTAATAAAGTGCTATGATGACCATAAAAGCTACTTAATGACCGACCGTTTGCGTGTAGGGTGACTTTAGAGCTCCTGGCGGTCGAGTGATTTCTTCGTGGTCGAGTGTCTTGAATCTTTCGAGTGGGATACCTCCAAGTCGATTGAAAGGTGACTTCTTCTAGGGATGTCCTTGGGTAGGGTACTTAGGACAGGTCCATGCCCCTATCCTAGGTACATAGCTTCATCAGGGCCAACAAGGGGTGTCTCGTGAATCGAAATCGACCATCAGGGCTGGCTGCTAGAGCCTCATTGTAGCTAGGGTTTTGCATGAGGCCATGAAGCCATGGAAGATCACGACACTCGCATCGCTCCAGGGGCGGCTCGGGCGATCCAGATCTCAGCCGCCGCCGCCGCTCCGTCCCCCTCCACCTCTATCCCTCGCTGCCGCCGGAGGAAGTCATCGGGCTAGCCTGCAAAGGTGACGGTGGCGGCACGCCTTCATCTCCTCGCGCGGCATGTGGCGGCGGGATCTTAGGCTATTGTAGATCGGCAGCCCTGCACGTCGAGGTGCACACGGCGGAGACGGGCACCGGGGCAACGGCCCCAGTCTTCTTCGGCTACCTTGGCGACCACTGTGGCCGCGAGGGTGGCATGACACATGGTTCTGGGGACTCGGTGCGGCTAAGCCCCTCATCTCCGTGTGGTGCGGGTGGTGTCCGCTCAGATCTCTGGCCTGCTCTTGGGAGCCAGCAGGCGACGGCGTGGGGACCGTCGTTCTGCCTAATAAAGTGGGTGGTCCTAGGGTTCCTCTCGCGCCAAGACAAAGATCTGCTTCATGCTTGTCCTCCTTGATCTGGCCAGAATGTCAAGTTCCGGAAGGCTCCGCCGGCGAACTCCCTTGGGAGCCTCATGCCTGGAGATTGCTAGATCGGATTTTATTTGGTCGTGCGCACCCACATTTTTTCCGACCGTTTGATTTCTGGAGGGAGCGGCGCGAAGCTCTGCTATTTGTTGCCATCATGGGACATGTCTTTTTCATTCCATGGTGAAGTCAGAGACAGAGAATGTCATGGAAGTTGTGATATGAGGACTACTAGTGGTGGTTCAAGTCTTTGCGGTGATGAGGAATTTGCTTGGTGTTTCAGGACTCGTAGCAGCGACAGGCAAGTGGGGGCGACAACACAGGAGAAGTTCAAGGTCTTACCTTTCAGGGTGAAAATTCAAGGTCTGGCCTTAATTGGTTGTGCCTGGCAATGGCCTTTTTGAAAACATTGTTTTGAGAGCGTACTTTCTTCAGGGCGAAAATTTATGATCGATGATCGGGCGTCTTGATGGTGTTTATATTGTTGCTTCGAGGAATAGATCATTGTAGCGGGATTTCTCCTTTTTAGCCTTTTCCTTTTCTTTTTTCTATGTGCATCCGTAGTGTTATTAGGGTATTGTGTTGTTGCATAAGCTGGTATAATTAGTATTTCCGTGATATTAATATATTTCTTTGTTAAAAAATGAAGCCATGGAAACTAGATCCCCGTGAAGATGTGCGCACCGTGGAGAGAAAGAAGCGAGGCTAGCATGGTACCAGTAGGGGCGACCATGTAAGGGCATCTCCAGCCATTAGCCCCCCAGGGGGCGTCTAAAAGCGCCGCCTGGGGGTGAGCCGGCGCAAAAAATGGCCCTGGGGCGAGTCGGTCCCCAGGGCCGCCCCCAGGCGCGTATTAAAAAAAGGATCGTTCGGCGAAGTTATGATAAAAACTAGTTAAATTTCGGCCAAACATGGCAAATTTCAGTGAAATTCGCACATTTTCATTACATTAACCTATTCTAAAAAAGAAAAGGGCTGAAGTTGTCGCCGCCGTCGCCGCCTTCGTCGTCGTCGGCCTTCTCCTCCTTGACGCGGGCGCCCCTGCTGGACCCCTGCCCGGCGTCACCATGGCGGACTGGCGGCGGCGCGTCGTCGTCGTCGTCGCTGTCGCATAAGACGACGACCCCGTCTTATACGCGGCCGCGTCGGTGCTCCTCGAAGCGGCGTAGGGCGGCGCGCTGGCGCTCCTTCTCCTTCTCCCGGCGTGCCTTCTCCATCGCAATGGAGTCCTGGCGCGCCCATTCTAGGGCTGCATCGTCGTTGTCGAACTCCGCCTCCACCGGCGCCAGCCCCGGCTCCGTCTTCACCGACGCCAGCCCCGACTCCATCTTCGGCTTGACGAAGCGCGGAGGAGCCGACGAGGAGGGGGCGCGCCGTCCGCCCTCGTTGATGACGATGCCGACGCTGCGAGTGCGCCGACCGATTGGCGTCTCCGCCGCGGGCTCGGCCTTGACGCCGGGAAGCGCCGGAGAACCGGAGGAGTGGGAACATGAGCGAGAGGAGGAAGACGAGGAGGAGGCGAACCTCCTTGGCGCCCATGCGCGTCGGTGTTGCGACGGGGCGGCCCCGTCGCAGGATAGGTCAACGGCGGGTTGTTGCCGCCGTCGAGGTGCGTCAGCACGCCCTCCAGCGTGCGGCCCGGGACGCCCCATCACAGGTGGCGCCCCACGCTGTTCTTCACGCCGCCGACCACCGGCGCGTCGTTGGTGGAGGCCAGGCGCTGCTGCTGGCGGCGCTGGAAGTACGCCGCCCAAGCCGCGTGATTACCGGCGGCGTACTGGGGGAGGGAGCGCTCGTCGTCGGTCAGGATGGCGCGCGCGACCTCGACCTCCTCGGCGAAGTACGTGGGCTTCGCCACGGCGTCGAGTAATGGGGGAACGGGCACTCCCCCGTCGCTGAGCCGCCACCCCGTCGGCCCGGCGCGCATGTCCGGCGGCGCCAGGATGTTTGCCTGGAACAGGAGCCAGGACTCCTGTTCGCGGAGCGAACGCTGGCCGAAGCCGTTCGCCGCCGCCTCATCTCCGGGGAAGCGCTCTGCCATGGCGACGGGCTCGGCAGTGGTAGAGAGGGAGAGAGAGGGGCTGCCGGTGGCGCTCGGGAGAGGAAGACGGAGACGGAGAGAGAGGGGCTAGGCGGCGGCGAGGGGCGAGTCTGGTGTGGGCACCGGCGAGAACCGCCGGCTTTTATAGCCGCTCCGCGCTGTGTGTACGCGCGCGGGGGAGGGGAGGCGTCGGCGCGCCGTCCCGAGACGCGCCGCCCGTGAGGAATCAATGGCAAGGCTGACCGGCGGCAGCCTTGCCATTGATTCCCCGCAGGAACCGAGGCAGTTGGGGGGAAGACGAGCCGCCGTGTCCCTGACGCGACTGGCCCGCGGCTTTTTCGCGCCAAAACAGTTCGCCCCGGCGCCCCCGGGCGCCCCCCAGCGCGCTGGGTTCGGCCTGGGTCCGCCGGCGCTGTTTTCGGCCCAGGCCGGCGAAAATCAGGCTCCTAGGGGCGCGACTGGGCCGTTTTTTCGGCGCCGGCGCAAAAAAAACGCCTGGGGAGGCCTTCCTGGGGCGCGACTGGAGATGCCCTAAGAGGCATGTTGTCGCCGCCCTCACATAGAGCAAACCAAATCCACTTCAATCGGTGATGGTCTGGCATCACCGCTTTTATGGATTATATACGGAGCAAAATAAATGAATCTACACTCTAAAAATATGTCTATATACAATCATATGTAGTTCGTATTAAAATCTCTAAAGAAAATTATATTTTGAAACGGAGGGAGTATTATGAGTTTTTTCCTTCCCTTTTTTTGATATTTATTTTTCCTTTTAATTTTTTAAATGTGATTATTCAATATATGAAATTCTTTTAAAATAACCTTTAAACACTTATTGAATACACGTTGGATATTTTTCAAATACCCGATGCACATTTCATTAAGAAGTGTTGTATGCAAGTTTTTGTTCACGCTTTTTAAGAAATGCCCATCGAACAAAAAACTACTCACATTTTGTAAAGTAGTTGCTCATTTGTTTATGTAAAATAAAAACAACAGGAAGGGGAGCAAACTGAAAGAATACAACAAAAGTCATCCAAACCCGCTCATTAAAACGTAAACTGGGCTGTTAGCCCACAAGGTTGCCCTATTAGGTTCGTTCGACTATCTCGCACCGCAGTGAGCACCCCTCAAAAAAAACAAAATCTGCCACAGTGAGCAGCAGCAATTAGGAGCTGTCAATATCGCCCATCAAGACTCATGTCCCAATCTTTTCATCCAATAATCTCACTCATATACTCACTTCGTCCATAAATACTTGTAGAAATATTTTTACGACAAGTATTTCTGGACGGTGGGAGTACAAACTATGAGGACATGGATACATTTAGGGCGCACACAAGATGAAGGGTCCAATTTATTAGAGTTGCCCGATTCTTTCACAGAAATAGCATTCCGAAACATCCGGACAACTCAGCTGTTAATCAACAATAAAAATCCCTTTTTTTCCAACAATAATTGTAAAAGCATCTTTTAGTATGACCAGGCTTAAAGCCTGCTAGATGAAACACTTCAACTTTCCTCGACCCATTTCTTCACCCAAGCAAAAGTGGGAAATTGGAAGAAAGCAGGCGAGGCAGAAAAAAGCCGCCTGCCCCGAAAGAGAACACAAGTAAAGGCGGGCGATGAGGAAAGGCAAAATAAAACACATGGCTTCTCCCAAGTTTCTTCCACTCCACCAAGCATAGCTCCTCCCAATTCAAAAAAGAAAAGGTGTAGTAGATTCCCTGTCTTCTCCAAAGGCTCGCATGCTTTCTCCTCCTCTCTCTAAAGGTTGACCTCAGTAGTGAATCGTGGAGCTTGTTCAGAGAGAGAGAGAGAGAGAGAGAGAGAGAGAGAGAGAGATTTGGGCCAGTGGGTGCCTGGTGTTGCTTTGTGGGGGAAGAGAGAGCTAGCATATCGGAAGATATGGATAGGGGGCTCGTCCAGGGATCATCACCACTAGTGGGGGAGATGGGGGAAGGCCATGGATGGCGGAGCATGAATAATTTGAGGCCCCCCTTTGAGCAGAACAATCCATCGATTTCCTTGCCCTCTACCAGCACTTCAACCTTCTCCTCCCCGATCAATTCGTTCTCATCTCTGCTCCTCTCGAATCATTATCCACTGCCTACAACGAGCACTGCGCCTTGGCACGACAGCAGCAACAGCAACCATGCTCAGCAGCTCCAAGATCCATGGAACCATCTCTTCATGTATCTCTCT
>NC_041392.1:647894564-647993511 GCF_002162155.2 Triticum dicoccoides
TCTACATCCCTCCCTCCCTCTCTCTCATTGCTCTCTACGCGTGTTTGTGTGTGTGAATCTATGATCAACTTGTTGTCTTTTTGATAGGCCAACCAGTGGTGAATTAGCTAATGAAGAGGAGAGGCACAAGACTTTGGAAGGCCAGGCGTTGTTTCCAGCTACAACCACCGGAGAAGGGGAAGAAGGCGATGGGAGCAGCGCCGCCGGCCACATCTACAGCAACACCGCTAGGCATGGGAGCAGCCAAGCTGGTGATGAGTTCCAATTGGCAATGTCCTCTCCATCTCCATGGTCCAGGGGTGTTCAGCACTACCACAACACCCTGCAGCAGCAAGCTTCCTCCATCACCTCCCCCACCTCCCTCGGAAATAACATCTTGGACTTCTCAAACAACGGTTCGCCACGTGAGGTAATATCATTTACCAGCTCAAGTGTGAAATTATGATGAATTAATCCGGTTGTCCGACTCATGAATGCAAGATTCACTATATATAGTATGAGAACTTTTGCGATAATCGAGAGATAATTAGTTAAGCTTGACTAAATGAAAGATTAGTAACTTTGTTCCATTCTTTTGTGTTTCCCTAGTGCACGAGCACAGCATCTGGAGCAGCTTTCAAGAAGGCTAGGACCCAAGAACCCTCCCCGGCTCAATCTACTGTTAAGGTCCTCTCTCTCTCTCTCTCTCTCTCTCTCTCTCTCTCAATGAGCATGGTCCAGTCGTTGAGAGCAAGCAAGCATCGAAGCAGATGCATGTGTATGCTGAAAAGGACATGCATAGAATCATTGTGGAGTGAGAGAGAAGCTGAGACAGGCAAGGCTTGGGATGATGGCATTCTTAATATCTTTTGCTTGGTCTTTTGCTCAGGTGAGAAAGGAGAAGCTAGGGGATAGAATAACTGCCCTTCACCAGCTCGTCTCCCCATTTGGGAAGGTATCTATCACAACGTGTCCGCTTCAGGCTGCAAGTTTCACCATATCAGTACATCCTAGCAGCCCTCGATGTGTGACTATTATTAATGAATTCATCAAAATTAGCACCATATCTATTGGTGTGCGGAAATCACTTGCGATAGAATAATTAGAACATGTGATACAATTAAGCTGGTATATGTACTAGTATGTCGTTTCTTGTCCATGAATATCTGTCAATCCAAGAGAAGAAACTGGTTAAAAAAACAAAGGATAGGACAATATTATGTGATTTTTTCGTTCGGAAAGGAGGTCGAAACCCCGGCAGACAATATTACATGATAAGATATAGTATATAACAAATTATAATGTTTAATGTTCTTTCTCTCTCATCCCCAATATTTTTTTGTTCTTTCTCCCTCCTCTGGTCTAAGGTTAAAGGTGTGGGGAATGATTAGTCCATGATGTGTGGCATTAGAATCAACCTAAAAATGTATATATGGATCTGGAACTCTATACACCACAAAGTAATGGCACACATATTAGTGGTCTTATATTTCTACCGTAGCTAGATTATGGAAGTGGAATCAAACTAAAAATGTATGACCTTGAATTCATTGTTGTGCATAGTTATTGTTCGTGGTGAAAATAAGTAGGTTGTCCCCGTTTCAAAAAATAAGTAGGTTGTTTATCACATCCCCGGAAACTAGTCCGGGACGGTTGTTTTATTTGTTATTAAAGATTAATCTTTTTGCCACGTACTGTATAATTTTACGAACTTTGCTTGGGTACACCACCTATAGAAAAATAATTTTACAATTGTAGTTTCACAATATTCTTCGAATGGAAGTAAAATATGCATATGGTGGTGTCTTTTATCTGGCTGGGATGCTGGACTCGATTGGACTTAAAGAAAGAAGATCCATTGTCCCATAGAACAATACAAAAAAGAGATCCTGACATGGGCTAACCTCTCTTTTTTGCCAGACTGACACTGCGTCTGTACTCCTTGAAGCCATTGGATACATCAGATTCCTACACGGTCAAATTGAGGTGCCTCTCTCTCTCTCTCTCTCTCTCTCTCTCTCTCTCTCTCTCTCTCTCTCTCTCTCTCTCTCTCTCTCTCAAGAAGTACATTCATGATACATCACATATAAAGCATACACCGTATACAACATGCATGCATGCAATTGTTCCGTTGTTATTAATGCTCTTTCGGAGACAGCTCCATTGCTATGGACACAGGAGCTAACTTTTACTTTTCTATAGCCAGTAGTAGATGTTCATAGCTGCCTATAGGGAACTACTGTGCGTTTAAGTTCGTTATTATTTGACTTAGCCCAATCCGCAACCGACCCTGACCGCTACAACGTTCAGTTTAGGGAAAGGGAAAGTGCGGAAATTGTAGAAGCCACAGACTATTGGGGTCGGATTTGCACAAACTATACATGTTTGTTACAACTATATACAAATTTATTGTCCAGCTTGGTTGACATGATTTTTGATAGGTGGAGCTCGCTTATAATTTTCGCCTTCATTGAAAATTTTGAACTTTGAAGTAAATATTGAATGAGCTGATTAAATAAACCCGCTAACTCCTAAATATAAAATATGGACTTGGTACACGTATGATTTACATTTTTCTTTTTTCTGTAGAAAACCAACGATTATTTGAAATTGATTAGAAATTTCTAACTTGGCCGGTCTTTTAGCACGTGTGTAGCTCAGAGCTACTTGGAACTGATTACATCAATATGTGGTGTTTATCGGCAAGAAACTTATAGAGTAGATATGGATTGTGAGAAAAATTACACCGTAGTTAAGGTGGTTTTGTGCGTTTTTCAAGTAGAAAGGCGTACAGGTACAAGGACTGTAGATGTTTCACCTATTTGCCTGCCGCACATATACATGTATAGTGAACCAGTGATCGATCGCTGATGGTTCCTGCACAAGGAGCCAGCCAAGTGAAACAAAAAGAGGCAGGTAACGTAATGTGTGTTCTCGTAAAAGCTGCGCGCGTGCGACCGTCCGGCCTGCGTGCATGCATGCATATGCCGCAGTCTGGTCGCTGCGCGCGAAGATGCAAAATCTCTTTTTATGAACAGTGTGCATGGATTGGGCATCACAAAGGTGCCACACTGTATATATGTATTCCCTGTGCACGCACTGTTCGTCTGTTCCTCAGCCTGGCTGTGAATTGACTGGTTATGTTACGATCGGGCTTGGTTGACCCGCTGATTGATCGATCTCCTGTGCGAATGCATGCAGGGCCTGAGCTCGCCGTACCAGCTGGGCGGCGGCGGCGGCGACGGCGGTGCGGGCTCCGGCAGCTCCAGCTCCAAGCAGCGGCACCAGGCCAGCGTGAGTCCTCTCCTGCTCTTCCATTTAACGCGATTGCGAGCTTGATCAACCCCACGGCCAAGGGGCCTGCTGGCTGGCTGCTGCGTGCGTGCACAATTCCCGAGGCTAGCTCGCTCGCTAGCTGCTGCGCGCTAGTAGGAGTAGTATCTGGCAGCGCAGGTGCATGCCCGCCTCCAGGTGATCATTAACGCTCGTCTCGTATCTGCGCGCCTTCACGCGCGCGTCGCATCTTTCCACATCTTTCTCCCCCTGTCCATATCTGGAGAGCAAGGCCGCCTGGCATGGTCAACAAGGGCGAAAGCCATCTCTGGATACTGGCCTCGTTGGGACTGAACCGTCATGAATGGTTTTCCTTTCCTTTACGTCCGTGAACCACGTAGCAAATGATACATGTGTACGTGCGTCCATAAGATCTCATGGTAGAGCATTTATAAATTTGTTTTGAGGGGTGGTAGAGCATTTACATTAGAGACAGTTTGAATGACTCAAAATATCTCTGTTCACGATAAGATTAGTACTCTCTCCGTAGTGATCTAAATGCTCTTATACAACCGGAGTACTATGCTAGCATTTGTTCATGGCACTATATTGGTTCTCTCAGTTCTCCTTGTTTCGGAATAGAGCTTGTGAGTTAGATCTCTCCCAGATTTTAACCAAACATAAAAACAAATGCAAGTGACAAGTGGTCGGTACTGTGTTGAAAGCACGTACGTTGTCAACTACCATTTGGCGTGCATTTTTTGTCCGACTCTCAACTTGTACAGTGGCACAGTACACTTGTTGTATGTATGTTCTTGGCAGCGAGGCTTCATTTTTTTTTTTTTGGTGTCTCAACTGCAAATTTATGCATGCATGGTTCACATCTTTACAGTAACATAGCCATCATTTGTGTAGCTTAACAAATCTTTGGTTTTAGCTAATTGCGCACGTCCAATACACTGTGCGCGTTGTATATAGCCGTCTGCATGGTATTTACTGGGTTCAATATATTACTCCCTCCGTTCCTAAATATAAAGTTCTTTTAGAGATTACAATAAAGACTACATACAGAGAAAAATGAGCGGATCTACACTCTAAGATACGTCTATATACATCCATATGTCATCCATATTAAAATCTCTAAAAAGACTTATATTTAGGAACGAAGGGAGTATTACACTTGTGATCCATGAACTGACATGTGCACCGAGTCTCCAATTCTACTGCTAGTAGCCTAGTTCTCCCTCTGTTTTAAAATGTAAGTTTATTTAAAGATTTCAATATGAACTACATACGGAGCAAAAAGAGTGAATCTACACTATAAAACATGTCTATATACATCCCCTATGTAGTTCTTATGATTTTTTTGAAAACTTATATTTAGAAACAGGGGGAGTACATTAGATTATCTGATAACTGTTAAAACGTCTTACATTATGAGACGGAAGAAGTAGATTACATTATCTGGTTTCCCCGCAAAAAAAGAGAAAGATTAGATATCTGCTAATGGCAGAACGACACGTACTATTAGAAAATCTTGTGCGAATGATATTTGAAAAAAAAAGAGCATGGATCTTATCTTGAAGTTTGTGAGCTCTTTCCATAAAGGTATATTGGCAAAGCTTCATGCCTGACCAACCAATATTAGTACTCCCTCCGTTTTTGTTTATTGCGTGTATTAACTTTATGAAGTCAAACTTTATAAACTTGGTACATTATCACATCATATAGATTTGTTATTTTAAACGTTCATATTGTTCTAAAAAAAAGTTTAACTTTAGTCAAAACTAATACGCAGAATTAACAAAAGCATAGGAAGTATATTCTTGTGAATAAAAGTGGTGGCTGATTCCCTTCATAAAATTATCACTTTTTTACAGGTGCAACAAAAAGAAAGGAGCAGCATATTTCCAGAAGAGCCTGGCCAGGTATAATTAACTGCTCATTGATCCTCTGATTAGTAATTATCCTTTCTTTTTATGGGATCCACACTCGGCTGATCAGTTAAGTAAAGCACGTAGAAAAGATGATCCTTTTCTTCCCAAAGGGAGCCTTTAGTCTGTGTACGTAAAAAGCATTCCTATAAAACAAATCCGGAAAAGTTAATCATGCAGCAGGGGCCAGTACTTGTCTCTAGCTTTACACCTTTAACTATTTCATTTCACTGCAAAGCTAGCTATTGCTTTTGGTCACTAACAGTGCAGTAGCAGTACTGCCTTTTGACGCTGTTATTAATTAATCCGTTACTTAATCACGAGCAGCTGCTACATGGCGATGCCACGAGGAAGAGAGGACGTCCCGACCAGGTTCTCATCGCTCCATCATGTGCTTTACTACATAGTTTATTTATGCTTGCATTATGTAGATATGGTTAGAGATTTCATATGGATTCTTAATACATGGATCCGTGATGCTGATTAGTAATTTGCTTGCTTAGAGATTTCATAGATATGCTTAGAGATTTCATTATGCAGATGTGCTTTATATAGTTTATTAATTTATATGCTTGCATTATATATATGAGAAAACTATACTTTTCGTTTCTTAATTCTTGACGGAGTCTAGATTTGGTTCCTTAACTGTCAACTCCAAAACCGGAGAACTTGCACCCTTAACTACTGAAACCGGACTACATTCATCCCTGATCACAATTTTGACCGGTTTTGGTGCTGTCCCACCCTGTTTTTTACCGTGCTGACTCAAATTTGCGTACTTTTCTTAGTCCGCTTAATGTTTTCAAATCCGGGTACTTTTTTTTCAAATGCGTGAACTTTAAAAAAAATCATGTACTTTTTTCAAATCCGTGTACTTTTTCCAAGTTCATGTATTTTTTCAAATCCGCGTACTTTTTAAAGTTCATGTAGTTTTTTTTCAAATTTATGTAATTTTTTAAAAATCGACGAACTTTTTCATATTCACGTACAATTTTTGGAAAGAGTTCATTAATTTGAAAATTTGATGCGGACTTGAAAAGTACGAGGATTTGGATTTCTTATACGCAAATTTGAAAACATACATAGATTTGAAAAAATTATGTCAACTTGAAACAAGTACGTAAATTTCAAACAAATTTCATGGATTGGAAAAGGAACACGGATTTGAAACAAATACACGAACTTTAAAAAGTATGTGGATTTGAAACAAGTAAGCGTATTTCAAACACTTCATAGATATGAAAAAATACGCGGATTTGATAAAAGTACACAATTTTCTTTTAATTCATGGATTTGAAGAAGTACATAAGTTTCAAAATAGTTCATGGATTTGAAAAAAGTATGTTTATTTTTTAAACAATTACGCGGCCTTGAGAAAATTATGTGGATTTGAAAAGATTATGTGAATTTCAAAACCGGGGTGAGACCGAATGAAACTTGTCCGGTTTCGGCAGTTGAAGGTGCAAGTTATCCGGTTTCGGAGTTGAGTGACCAAACCTAGACTTCATCAAGAGTTGAGGGACAAAAATCATACTTTTTTCTCTCGAGAGAGAGAAAAGTATGTCGGCAGCGGGACAATCATATTGTTAGAGATTTCATAGGGATTCTTAATAGTACATGCATATGGATTCATGATGCTGATTTATAGTTTGCTGTGAGAAATTAAGGACGAAGACAGCTGCGAGGAAGCAATGACGAAGGACCTGCGGAGCAGGGGGCTCTGCCTCGTCCCAGTGAGCTGCGCGCCGGACTTCGGCGCCGACGTGGGGCCAGCTGACTACTGGACGGTGGCGCCGCCTTTCGGGATGGGGTTCGGCCGGTAGATGCTCGTCGAAGCTGCCGGGAACTGGCCAGGGGGGTCCGTCTGGGAGTACCGGGATACATATATACGTGTCTTGCATGCATGGGCTGCATCGCGTCGACAGCAGCCATCCTGCTGAAAAATTCTTGATGTACATTCGTAATGTTGGATCCAAGAGAGGATAGTATAACTGGTAGTTTGCGACCTGATCGAAGTAGAGATTGGTCAAAGTGCATCGATCAGGCAGGTGCTAGAGACTACTTAGCGTACGCTGTATCATCAATTCTTCAGATACCTAGCTAGAACCACCTTCGGAAGTCTTGTAAGTGTTCTCACCTGCTTATTAGTACATGTCTGGAATGGTCTGGTTGGTTGTATTGTATCTCTGCTTAACTACTGCAATGTGCCACATTTAACAAAGAGTTTCATATGTATGCGCGGCTCGTTTTATAACTCTTAAACTGGACGTGTTGCAACCGCCACTACGTGACACACAAGTACTGTAGCACAAAGAAGGCTAGTAGAGAACACCACATCTCTGAAATGTCTCATCGCACACCGAATTTGTGCCCGTCGCTAACGTGGAGGGCACATCGCATACAGTCAGACAGCCCATATGCAATGTGGCATCACGTCACACACGAAGGCGCTTCATAATGGCGGCTGCTAGGCGGCAATCGGCTGATTTTGGGGGAAAATCAGTCGGCTTGACAACCGTATGATTGTCCCGCTACAAGCCGTGTGATCAGGCCCTTTCTTATCGTCTCTCTAATCGTGCAAATCCCCTCGCCAACATCATCGCCTTGCAGCAGCCGGCACAGCAACTGGTCCTCTCCCAGCAACCGTGTCACACTGTAGCTTCCGCCGCTGTATTTAGTCATTCGCAGCACCACGCACGTTGTATTGAAGCTCCGCCGCTGATAAGATCTATGGGTCGCAGCACTACACACGTTGCATTGCAGCTCTCTCGCCGGTGCGCGGAAGCATGCATTGCATGCAGTTGCATTGCAGCTTCCGTTGCCGGAGGGATCCGCGGGTCACGGCACCTCAAAGTAGGCACTGTACATCGAAAGGCAATATCCAGTGGAATGCAATGACCGACTAGCTGGGGTGCGGGTATCCCATTATGTATGCATCAATGGAACACTGTATGGAGAGGCAACGAGCGGTGGCAGGTCGGTGGGGGTATGCAACAATGCGGAACGAGCCGGCTGGAACGAGGTACTGTACATCGAGAGGTAGTCGGCTTGGGGTTGGGGGTATACACTACGACCGCAATGGGACAACTAACGCGCGCCTCGCAGCAACGCGCGGGGGATTCCTCACAATGCAACCACAGAAACTACACAATACGTATACGAACAGGGCCTCCAACTACCGCGCACCATGCAACCGAGGGGGCGGGGTCTACTCGCATATCGCTTCGCACACCACTGTCAAGTACGCAACATTACTAGCTATAGCAAGCCAGAGAGTCTCACATAGGACCTCCTACACTACCGTGCAATTAGCAACAACTCGCGAATATGACTTCTCCAACTATCACGCACCATCGCCACATACCCAGAGGTTATAGTGAGACTCACAATTATCAATTGATCCAGTTCTCTATAAATGTGAAGTCTTGCGCATGCAACGTGGGCTGCTACCGCACACTAGCATTGATCAATCGATCGAGGGCCTACTGCAACCACGCACGAGCATATAGATCGATTGACCGAGGGCCTCGCTGTTGGGAAACGTATCATGCAATTTTAAAAAAATTCCTACGCTCACGCAAGATCTATCTAGGAGATGCATAGCAAAGAGAGGGGGAGAGTGTGTCGACGTACCCTCGTAGACCGAAAGCGGAAGCGTTTGACAACGCGGTTGATGTAGTCGAACTTCTTCTAACTCCGACCGATCAAGCACCGAACGTATGTCACCTCCGAGTTCTGCACACGTTCAGCTCGATGATGTCGCTCGCCTTCTTGATCCAGCAAGGTGTCGAGGAAGTAGATGAGTTCCGTCAGCACGACGGCGTGATAACGGTGATGGTGAAGTGATTCTTGCAGGGCTTCGCCTAAGCACCGCAAAACTATGACCGGGGGTGTAAACTGTGGAGGGGGGCACCGCACACAGCTAACAATAGTTGTTGTGTGTTTTAGGCGCCCCCACCCCAAATATATATAGGTGGGAGGGGGAGGGGAGCAGCCATGGGGACCTCCCCCCTTCCCTTTTTACCGGAGAGAAAATGGAAGGGGGAAGGAGAGAATGAAGGGGGGGGACCCCTTCTCCTCCTTCTCCAATTAGGCCACATGCCTAAGGGGGGCGCGCCACCCCTTGTGGGCTGGTGTGCTCCCCTCTTATGGCCCCATATGGCCCATATCTTCCACCCCTGGTACTCCGATAAATACTCGATACTACCTGGAACACTTCCGCTGTCCAAATACTATCATCCTATTTATCAATCTTTACCTCTAGACTATTTTGAGACTCCTCGTCATGTCCGTGATCTCATCTGGGACTCCGAACAACATTCGGTCACCAAATCACATAACTCATATAATACTAAATCGTCATCGAACTTCAAGCGTGCGGACCCTACGGGTTCGAGAACTATGTAGACATGACCGAGACACCTCTCCAGTCAATAACCAATAGAGGAACCTAGATGCTCATATTGGCTCTTACATATTCTACAAAGATCTTTATCGGTTGAACCATAATGACAACATACATTATTCTCTTTGTCATCGGTATGTTACTTGCCCGAGATTCGATCGTCGGTATCTTCATACCTAGTTCAATCTCGTTACCGGAAAGTCTCTTTATTCATTCCATAATACATCATCCTGCAACTAACTCATTAGTCACTTTGCTTGCAAGGCTTCTTATGATGTGCATTACCGAGAGGGCCCAAAAATACCTCTCCGATACTCGGACTGACAAATCCTAATCTCGATGTATGCCAATTCAACAAACACCTTTGGAGATACTTGTAGAGCATCTTTTGTTGGAGAACGCAGTATTTCAAAAAAAATTCCTACGATCACGCAAGATCTATCTAGGAGATGCATAGCAACGAGAGGGGAGAGTGTGTCTACGTACCCTCGTAGACCGAAAGCGGAAGCGTTGAGTAACGCGGTTGATGTAGTCGAACGTCTTCGCGATCCAACCAATCAAGTACCGAGTGCATGGCACCTCCGCGATCTGCACATGTTCAGCTCGGTGACGTCCCTCGAACTCTAGATCCAGCCGAGGCCGAGGGAGAGTTTCATCAGCACGACGGCGTGCTGACGGTGATGATGAAGTTACCGACGCAGGGCTTCGCCTAAGCACTACGACAATATAACTGAGGTGGAAATCTGTGGAGGGAGGGCACCGCACACGGCTAAGAAATCAACTTGTGTATCTATGGGGTGCCCCCTCCCCCTATATAAAGGAGTGGAGGAGGGGGCCGGCCAGCCTCATAGGGCGCGCCCCAAGGGGGGAATCCTACTCCTACTAGGAGTAGATTCCCCCCTTTCCTAGTCCAACTAGGAGGGGGAAGGAAAAGGAAGAGGGGAAGAAGGAGAGGGGGCCGACCCCACTCCCCAATTCAGATTGGGCTTGGGGGCGCGCCCTACTCTTGGCCGCCCCCTCTCTGTTCCACTAAAGCCCATGAAGGCCCATTAACCCTCTGGGGGGTTCCGGTAACCCCCCGGTACTCCAAAAAATGCCCGAACCTATCCGAAACCTTTCCGGTGTCGAAACATAACCTTCCAATATATCAATCTTCATGTCTCAACCATTTCGAGACTCCTCGTCATGTCTGTGATCACACCCGGGACTCCGAACAATCTTCGGTGCATCAAATCATATAACTCACAATACATATCGTCATCGAACGTTAAGCGTGCGGACCCTACGGGTTCGAGAACTATGTAGACATGACAGAGACTCATCTCCGTTCAATAACCAATAGTGGAACCTATATGATCATATTGCTTCCTACATATTCTAGAAGATCTTTATCGGTCAAACCGCATAACAACACACGTTGTTCCCTTTGTCATCGGTATGTTACTTGCGCGAGATTCGATCGTGGTATCATCATACCTACCTCAATCTCATTACCAGCAAGTCTCTTTACTCATTCCGTAATGCATCATCCCGCAACTAACTCATTAGCTACATTGCTTGCAAGGCTTATAGTGATGTGCATTACCGAGAGGGCCCAGAGATACCTCTCTGACAATCGGAGTGACAAATCCTAATATCGATCTATTCCAACTCAACAAACACCATCGAGACACCTGTAGAGCATCTTTATAATCACCCAGTTATGTTGTGACGTTTCATATCACACTAAGTGTTCCTCCGGTATTCGGGAGTTGCATAATCTCATAGTCATAGGAACATGTATAAGTTATGGAGAAAGCAATAGCAATAAACTAAACGATCATAGTGCTAAGCTAACAGATGGGTCATGTCAATCACATCATTCTCTAATGATGTGACCCCCTTTATCAAATGACAACTCATGTCTATGGTTAGGAAACTTAACCATCTTTGATTAACGAGCTAGTCAAGTAGAGGCACACTAGTGACACTGTTTTTCTATGTATTGACACATGTACTAAGTTTCCGGTTAATACAATTCTAGCATGAATAATAAACAATTATCATGATATAAGGAAATATAAATAACAACTTTATTATTGCCTCTAGGCATATTTCCTTCAGTCTACCACTTGCACTAGAGTCAATAATCTAGATTACATTATAATGATTCTAATACCCATGGAGTCTTGGAGCTAATCATGTTTTGCTCGTGAGAGAGGCTTAGTCAACGGGTCTGCAACATTCAGATCCGTATGTATCTTGCAAATCTCTATGTCTCCCTCCTTGACTTGATCGCAGATGGAATTGAAGCGTCTTTTGATGTGCTTGGTTCTCTTGTGAAATCTGGATTCCTTTGCCAAGGAAATTGCACCAGTATTGTCACAAAAGATTTTCATTGGACCCGATGCACTAGGTATGCCACCTAGATCGGATATGAACTCCTTCATCCAGACTCCTTCATTTGCTGCTTCCGAAGCAGCTATGTACTCTGCTTCACATGTAGATCCCGCCACGATGCTCTACTTGGAACTGCACCAACTGACGGCTCCACCATTCAATATAAATATGTATCCGGTTTGTGACTTAGATTCATCCGGATCAGTGTCAAAACTTGCATCGACGTAACCGTTTACAACGAGCTCTTTGTCACCTCCATAAACGAGAAACATATCCTTAGTCCTTTTTAGGTATTTTAGGATATTCTTGACCGTTGTCCATTGATCAACTCCTGGATTACTTTGGTACCTCCCTGCTATACTAATAGCAAGGCACACATCAGGCCTGGTACACAGCATTTCATACATGATAGAACCTATGGCTGAAGCATAGGGAATGACTTTCATTTTCTCTCTATCTTCTGTAGTGGTCGGGCATTGAGTCTGACTCAACTTCACACCTTGTAACACATGCAAGAACCCATTATTTGCTTGATCCATTTTGAACTTCTTCAAAACTTTATCAAGGTATGTGCTTTGTGAAAGTCCAATTAAGTGTCTTGATCTATCTATATAGATCTTGATGCCCAATATATAAGCAGCTTCACCGAGGTCTTTCATTGAAAAATTCTTATTCAAGTATCCTTTTATGCTATTCAGAAATTCAGTATCATTTCCGATCAACAATATGTCATCCACATATAATATCAGAAATGCTACAGAGCTCACACTCACTTTCTTGTAAATACAGGCTTCTCCAAAAGTCTGTATAAAACCACGTGCTTTGATCACACTATCAAAGCGTATATTCCAACTCCGAGATGCTTGCACCAGTCCATAAATGGATCGATGGACTTTACACACTTTTTTAGCACCTTTTGGATCGACAAAACCTTCTGGTTGCATCATATAAAACTCTTCTTTAAGATATCCATTAAGGAATGCAATTTTGACATCCATTTGCCAAATTTCATAATCATAAAATGCGGCAATTGCTAACATGATTCGGACGGACTTAAGCATCGCTACGGGTGAGAAGGTCTCATCGTAGTCAACTCCTTGAACTTGTCGAAAACCTTTCACAACAAGTCGAGCTTTGTAGACAATAATATTACTGTCAGCGTCAGTCTTCTTCTTGAAGATCCATTTATTCTCTATGTTGTGCCGATCATCAGGCAAGTCAACCAAAGTCCACACTTTGTTCTCATACATGGATCCCATCTTAGATTTCATGGCTTGAAGCCATTTTGCGGAATCTGGGCTCATCATCGCTTCCTCATAGTTCGTAGGTTCATCATGGTCAAGTAACAGGACCTCCAGAACAGGATTATCGTACCACTCTGGTGCGGATCTTACTCTGGTTGACCTACGAGGTTCGCTAGTAACTTGATCAAAAGTTTCATGATCATCATTATTATCTTCCTCACTTACTGGTGTAGGAATCACCATAACTGATTTCAGTGATGAACTACTTTCCAATAAGGGAGCAGGTACAATTACCTCATCAAGTTCTACTTTCCTCCCAATCACTTTTTTCGAGAGAAACTCCTTCTCTAGAAAGGATCCATTCTTAGCAACAAATATCTTGCCTTCGGATCTGTGATAGAATGTGTACCCAAAAGTCTCTTTTGGGTATCCTATGAAGACACATTTCTCCGATTTGGTTTCGAGCTTATCAGGTTGAAGATTTTTCACATAAGCATCACAACCCCAAACTTTAAGAAATGACAACTTGGGTTTCTTGCCAAACCACAGTTCATAAGGTGTCGTCTCAACGGATTTAGATGGTGCCCTATTTAACGTGAATGCAGCCGTCTCTAAAGCATAACCCCAAAATGATAGCGGTAAATCAGTGAGAGCCATCATAGATCACATCATATCTAGTAAAGTATGATTACGATGTTCAGACACACCAATACGCTGTGGTGTTCCAGGTGGCGTGAGTTGCAAAACTATTGCGCATTGTTTCAAATGAAGACCAAACTCGTAACTCAAATATTCTCCTCCACGATCGGATTGTAGAAACTTTATTTTTTTGTTACGATGATTTTTGACTTCACTCTGAAATTCTTTGAACTTTTCAAATGTTTCAGACTTATGTTTCATTAAGTAGATATACCCATATCTGCTCAAATCATCTGTGAAGGTGAGAAAATAACGATATCCGTCGCGAGCCTCAATGTTCATTGTACCACATACATCAGTATGTATGATTTCCAATAACTCTGTTGCTCGGTCCATTGTTCCGAAGAACGGAGTTTTAGTCATCTTGCCCATGAGGCATGGTTCGTGATACGTCTCCAACGTATCTATAATTTTTGATTGCTCCATGCTATATTATCTATTGTTTTGGATGTTTATGGGCTTTATCATACACTTTTATATCATTTTTTGGGACTAACCTATTAACCCAGAGCCCAGTGCCAGTTTTTGTTTTTACCTTGTTTTAGAATACCACAGAAAAGGAAAACCAAACGGAGTCCAATTGACCTGAAACTTCACGGAACTTATTTTTGGATCAGAAAAAGCCCAGAAGACTTGGAGTGCATGTTAGGGGATCTACGAGGAAGCCACGAGGCAGGGGGGCGCGCCCACCCCCCTGGGCGCGCCCTCCACCCTCGTGGCCCCCTGACGCACTTCTTCCTCCTATATAACTCCACATACCCTAAAACGATTGGGGAGCACAATAGATCGGGAGTTCCACCGCCAGAAGCCTCCGTAGCCACTGAAAGCCAATCTAGACTTGTTCCAGCACCCTGCCGAAGGGGGAATCCTTCTCTGGTGGCCATATTCATCATCCCGGTGCTCTCCATGACGAGGAGGGAGTAGTTCTCCCTCGGGGCTGAGGGTATGTACCAGTAGTTATGTGTTTGATCTCTCTCTCTCTCTCTCTCGTGTTCTTGATTTGGCACGATCTTGATGTATCGCGAGCTTTGCTATTATAGTTGGATACTATGCTGTTTCTTCCCCCCTCTACTCTCTTATAATGGATTGAGTTTTCCCTTTGAAGTTATCTTATCGGATTGAGTCTTTAAGGATTTGAGAACATTTGATGTATGTCTTGCCGTGCGTATTTGTGGTGACAATGGGATACCACGTGATTCACTTGATGCATGTTTTGGTGATCAACTTGCAGGTTCCGCCCATGAACCTATGCATAGGGGTTGGCACACATTTTCGTCGTGATTCTCTGATAGAAACTTTGGGGCACTCTTTGAGGTTTGCTACCTCTTGAGCACTACGTTGGTTTTCCCCGAAGAGGAAGGGATGATGCAGCAAAGTAGCGTAAGTATTTCCCTCAGTTTTTGAGAACCAAGGTATCAATCCAGTAGGAGGCTATGCGCGAGTCCCTCGCACCTGCACAAAACAAATAAATCCTCGCAACCAACGCAAATAGGGGTTGTCAATCCCTATAGGGCCACTTACGAGAGTGAGATCTGATAGATATGATGAGATAATATTTTTGGTATTTTTATGATAAAAGATGCAAAGTAAAATAAAGGCAAAGTAAACAGCAAAGGAAATAACTAAGTAGTAGGAGATCAATATGATAAAGATAGACCCGGGGGCCATAGGTTTCACTAGTGGCTTCTCTGAAGAGCATAAGTATTCTACGGTGGGTGAACAAATTACTGTTGAGCAATTGACAGAATTGAGCATAGTTATGAGAATATCTAGGTATGATTATGTATATAGGCATCACGTCCGAGACAAGTAGACCGACTCATGCTTGCATCTACTACTATTACTCCAGTCATCGACCTCTATCCAGCATGCATCTAGAGTATTAAGTTAAAAACAGAGTAACGCCTTAAGAAAGATGACATGATGTAGAGGGATAGACTCATGCAATATGAAGAAAACCCCATCTTGTTATCCTCGATGGCAACAATACAATATGTGCCTCGCTGCCCTTACTGTCACCGGGAAAGGACACCGCAAGATTGAACCCAAAGCTAAGCACTTCTCCCATTGCAAGAAAGATCAATCTAGTAGGCCAAACCAAACTGATAATTCGAAGAGACTTGCAAAGATAAGCAATCATACATAAAAGAATTCAGAGAAGATTCAAATATTATTCATAGATAGACTTGATCATAAACCCACAATTCATCGGTCTCAACAAACACACCGCAAAAAAGATTACATCGAATAGATCTCCACAAGAGAGGGGGAGAACATTGTATTGAGATCCAAAAAGAGAGAAGAAGCCATCTAGCTACTAAATATGGACCCGTAGGTCTGAGGTAAACTACTCACACTTCATCGGAGAGGCTATGGTGTTGATGTAGAAGCCCTCCGTGATCGATGCCCCCTCCGGCGGAGCTCCGGAACAGGCCCCAAGATGGGATCTCGTGGATATAGAAAGTTATGGCGGTGGAATTAGGGTTTTTTCTCCGTATCTGATCGTTTGGGGGTACGTAGGTATATATAGGAGGAAGGAGTACGTCGATGAAGCAACAGGGGGCCCACGAGGGTGGAGGGCGCGCCTAGGGTAGGCAGGCGCGCCTCCCTACCTCGTGGCCTCCTGTTTCTTTTCTTGATGTAGGGTCCAAGTCGCTCTGGTCTTATTCCTTGAGAAAATCACGTTCCTGAAGGTTTCATTCCGTTTGGACTCCGTTTGATATTCCTTTTCTTCGAAACCCTAAAACAGGCAAAAAAACAACAATTCTGGGCTGGGCCTCCGGTTAATAGGTTAGTCCCAAAAATAATATAAAAGTGAGATAATAAAGCCCAATAATGTCCAAAACAGTAGATAATATAGCATGGAGCTATCAAAAATTATAGATACGTTGGAGACGTATCAAGCATCCCCAAGCTTAATTCCTGCTCGTCCTCGAGTTGGTAAATGATAAAAACGGAATTTTTGATGCGGAGTGCTACTTGGCATAATTTTAATGTAACTCTTCTTATTTGTGGTATGAATATTCAGATCCGAAAGATTCAAGACAAAAGTTCATATTGACATAAAAATAATAATACTTCAAGCATACTAACTAAGCAATTATGTCTTCTCAAAATAACATGGCCAAAGAAAGTTTATCCCTACAAAATCATATAGTTTAGTCATGTTTCATTTTCGTCACACAAGAATGCTCTCATCATGCACAACCCGATGACAAGCCAAGCAATTGTTTCATACTTTAGTAATCTCAAACCTATAAACTTTTACGCAATATATGAGCGCGAGCCATGGACATATCACTATGGGTGGAATAGAATATAATGAGGGGGGTTATGTGGAGAAGACAAAAAAGGAGAAAGTCTCACATCAACGAGGCTAATCAATGGGCTATGGAGATGCCCAACGATTGATGTTAATGCAAGGAGTAGGGATTTCCATGCAACAGATGCACTAGAGCTATAAATGTATGAAAGCTCAACAAAAGAAACTAGTGGGTGTGCATCCAACTTGCTTGCTCACGAAGACCTAGGGCACTTGAGAAGGCCCATTGTTGGAATATACAAGCCAAGTTCTATAATGAAAAATTCCCACTAGTATATGAAAGTGACAAAACAAGAGACTCTCTAACATGAAGATTATGGTGCTACTTTGAAGCACAAGTGTGGCAAAGGATAGTAACATTGTCCCTTCTCTCTTTTTCTCTTATTATTTTTCTTTCTCTTTTTTGGGCCTTTTCCTTTTTTATGGCCTTTCTCTTTTTTTATTCCTCACTTGGGACAATGCTCTAGAAAATGATGATCATCACACTTC
This sequence comes from Triticum dicoccoides, assembly GCF_002162155.2. Taxonomy (NCBI): domain Eukaryota; kingdom Viridiplantae; phylum Streptophyta; class Magnoliopsida; order Poales; family Poaceae; genus Triticum; species Triticum dicoccoides. Next base: position 647,912,289 of record NC_041392.1, read on the forward strand.
TATTTATTTAGAACTCAATGATTACAACTCGATACTAGAACAAAAGATGACTCTATATGAATGCCTCCGTTGGTGTACCGGGATATGCAATGGACCAAGAGTGACAAGTATGATAGCATTATGAACGGTGGCTATGCCACAAATACTATGTCAACTACATGATCATGCTAAGCAATATGACAATGATGAATGTGTCATGATGAACGGAATGATGGAAAGTTGCATGGCAATATATCTCGGAATGGCTATGAAAATGCCATAATAGGTAGGTATGGTGGCTATTTTGAGGAAGATATAAGGATTTTTGTGTGTGAAAGAGCGCATCATATCATGGGGTTTGGATGCACCGGTGAAGTTTGCGCCAACTCTCAATGTGAGAAAGGGCAATGCACGGTACCGAAGAGGCTAGCAAGGATGGAAGGGTGAGAGTGCGTATAATCCATAGACTCAACATTAGTCATAAAGAACTCACATACTTATTGCAAAAATCTACAAGTCATCAAAAACCTCGGTACTACGTGCATGCTCCTAGGGGGATAGATTGGTAGGAAAAGACCATCGCTCGTCCCCGACCGCCACTCATAAGGAAGACAATCAAATAACACCTCATGTTTCAAATTTTTTGCATAATGTTTACCATACGTGCATGCTACGGGACTTGCAAACTTCAACACAAGTATTTCTCAATTTCACAACTACTCAACTAGCACGACTTTGATATTATTACCTCCATATCTCAAAACAATCATCAAGCATCAAACTTCTCTTAGTATTCAAAACACTCATAAGAAAATTTTACTAACTTTGAATACCTAGCATATTAGGATTTTAAGCAAATTACCATGCTATTAAGACTCTCAAAATAATCTAAGTGAAGCATGAGAGATCAATAGTTTCTATAAAACAAATCCACCACCGTGCTCTAAAAGATATAAGTGAAGTAATAGAGCAAAACTATATAACTCAAAAGATATAAGCGAAGCACATAGAGTATTCTAACAAATTCCAAATCATGTATGACTCTCTCAAAAGGTGTGTACAGAAAGGATGATTGTGGTAGACTAAAAAGCGAAGACTCAAATAATACAAGACGCTCCAAGCAAAACACATATTATGTGGCGAATAAAAATATAGCTCCAAGTAAAATTACCAATAGAAGTAGACGAAAGAGGGGATGCCTTCCGGGGCATCCCCAAGCTTTGGCTTTTAGGTGTCCTTAGATTATCTTGGGGGTGCCATGGGCATCCCCAAGCTTAGGATATTGCCACTCCTTGTTCCATAATCCATCAAATCTTTACCCAAAACTTGAAAACTTCACAACACAAAACTTAAAGTAGAAAATCTCGTGAGCTCCGTTAGCGAAAGAAAATAAAAGACCACTTCAAGGTACTATAATGAACTCATTCTTTATTTATATTGGTGTTATACCTACTGTATTCCAACTTCTCTATGGTTTATAAACTATTTTACAAGCCATAGATTCATCAAAATAAGCAAACAACACACGAAAAACAGAATATGTCAAAAACAGAACAGTCTGCAGTAATCTATAGCTAGCGCAAGATCTGGAACCCCCAAAATTCTAAAATAAATTGCTGGACGTGAGGAATTTATCTATTAATCATCTTCAAAAAGAATTCACTAAATAGCACTCTCCAAATAAAAATTACAGCAGTTCTCGTGAGCACTAAAGTTTCTGTTTTTTTACAGCAAGTTCAACAAGACTTTCCCCAAGTCTTCCCAACGGTTCTACTTGGCACAAACACTAATTAAACACAAAAAACACAACCAAAACAGAGGTTAGATAAATTATTTATTACTAAACATGAGCAAAAAGCAAGGAATAAAAATAAAATTGGGTTGCCTCCCAACAAGCGCTATCGTTTAACGCCCCTAGCTAGGCCCAATAAGCAAAAATAGATCTAGGTATTGCCATCTTTGGTAGGCAATCCATAAGTGGCTCCCATAATAGATTCATAAGGTATTATTGTCGGGTGGTAGGTGCGACATATGCCAACGGGTGGCTTATCATTGTGGGAGCCAATAAGACGTCGCCGGTGCCTGGAAACGGGATGATGCGAAGACATACACGCCGGCGAATCTTACCCAACTTTGGGGCTCTCCGTGGAGATAACACCCCTACTGCTGCTCTGCGGGGTCTCCGCATGATCACTAGATGAACAAGTAGCTACACGATGCTCCTTGAGCTGTTCGGCGAGAGGAGGAAGAAGGGCACGACTCGCTCTCTTCTCATCCCTATGTGGTGTCTAAGACTAGCAGGGATCAACCCTTTGCATGGGTGTACCGGGGCGTTTATATAGGCCTACCCCCAGGGGTACAATGGTAATCCGGCTGGGCGTAGGGCCCAGCCGTCTGTGTCTACACACGCCGGCTTCTGCGCTGGCCACTGGGGCCCGCCGGCTGGTGGGTCCCGCCGGCTGCCGGCTCCTTGGTCGACAGGTAGGCCCCACTGTCCAGGGCCTTGTCGGCGGCTGGTTACTGTGGCTCAATCCTGGTGACGAGGGCTTCGCCGAGGTGGGCGTGGCTACAGTGCCGCCGTCGGGCGGGTGATCGCTGGAGCCTCACCGCGTCTTGTCTCCTTAATGGGGCGTCTCCTTCGAGGGAGGTGGCAAGCCGGCTGTGGGGAGCCGGCTCTATCTTGGGCCGACTGGGGGAGGCCTGGCCGCCTTCGGGTGTCTCTCTGCCTGAAGGGGCCCACCGCCCGTGGGTCGCGCTGGCAGCCCGTCGTGGATGACATCAGGGTCAACGTGGCAATAGTGCCACGCCTGACGGGTCATGGCCACCCGTACGGCGCACTGTGCCAGACGTGCTCCGGGATTCGGGGGTGGCAGGCTTCACTGTAGCCATGCCCCGTCACATCGCCGTTATGTGGATGCAGACTTCGAGGGTACGATCTTGACCGCTTTGTGGGAGCCAGCTTCTTGGAATCGGCCTTCTCGCGGCTGGCTTCTCGGAGCCGGCCCTCCCGCGGCTTTCTTGATGAGGGCTGAAGTCGGGCCGCCTTTCGATAGCCGTCCTGGGAGACAGCCGGCAAGGGGAAGGCGGCCCCGTGTCTTGGATTCTTGAGGGCCGAATCGGCTCGTAATTTTTTCAGAAGGGCCAAGGGAGCCGGCTAGGCTACCCATGGTCATTTACTCCGACAATAGTCCCTGAAGCTGATCGAGCTTCGAGGCTGACAAAGGGACGAGAAGCTAGGTCAGCTTCCTATCCCGAGGGGCCGGCTTTGCTTGTGCGCGCCGTCTTCGGAAAGCTCCGTTTCTCGTGGGCGGGAACATGGGTCGGCCTGCGAGCTGACCGCACGCCATCCCGCGGGCCACGTGGCAAGGAGATCCTCCAGTGCACGCGCGCGACGGGACACCGCCGCAGGCCCGGGCCCGCCACTCCTAGGCCTCGGCCCGAGCGCGGATCTTCTGCGGCCCATGCGGACCACTCGCCTTCCCGCGGCGGTTTTATTATGCCATCAGGGCACAATAATCGCGGGACGTGGGGGAGTGGGCGCAGTTGATCCCCACGTTCCCCCACGCCATGCCTCCTCGGCTCCGCCGCACGGGTCTATAAGTAGGAGGAGGAGGGGGAGCGGCAGAGGCTCGCACGCTCTCCCTCACTCCGCCCCTTCTCGCCCTCCTTCTTCTTCTCTTTGCCGCCGCAGCAACCCATTGCCGCGCCGTTCTGCCGTCGGGCCTCTCGGTTCCTTGGTCCTGCCGTAGCGGGGTCGCGCGTGTCACCGCCGTCGCTTCGTCTTGCTCCCCCCCGCATCGCTCCCATGGTGCTGTCGAGCTCGTGCGATGGCTCCAACGTCCACGAGGACCACGTCGAGTTCCTCCGTCGGACGCGGCGCCTGCCGGGCGAGAACTTCGTGCGGGTTCGTCAAGCGTCGGCGAGGGAGATTTCGCCGGCACCGGAGGAGGGCGAGCGGGTGATCTTCCGCTCGCACTGCCTGTGCGGCTTCGGCCTCCCGGCGAGCGGATTCCTTCGAGCCTTCCTCGAATTCTACCACCTCCAGCCGCATCACCTCATGCCCAACGCGGTGATGCTGCTGTCGGCTTTCGTCACCCTGTGCGAGGGCTTTCTTGGGGTTCTCCCCACGCTCGAGCTCTGGGGGGAATTCTTCCAAAGCAAGCTCGGCACCGTCGTCGCGGGCGTGCCCGCCCCCTACGGAGCCTTCATTGCCATGAGGCGGGTGAGCGAGAACAATCCTTTCCCGTCCATCCCGCTGATCCAGTCGGTGAAGCTCTGGCAGAAGTCCTACTTTTACGTGAAGAACGTCGCCCAGCAAGGCGACTACGTCAACCTGCCGGCTTACGTAGCCGGCCCGCCGGCTGGGAGGCAACCTTCGTGGAGCTACCGGGCCAGGTCGTTGTCCCAGGCGGGAATGCAGCCGTCTCCCGGCTTCGGGTGATGATCCAGTCGGAGGGCCTGACCGGAGCCGACTTGGTGGCCGCCTTCGTGGAGCGGCGGGTACTTCCGCTCGAAGGCCGGCCTCACATGATTTGCCAGATGAGCGGCCGCTTCGACCCGTGCCGGCTGAGCACCAGGAAGATGCCTCATGCAGAGGTGTCTTACATGGTGAACTACATCTCCAACTGCAAGCTCGCCGAGGATTGGCGATACGGCAAGGAGCCGTATTCCCGCGCCAACCCTCCGCCTGCCGTAAGTTTTTTCTTCTTTTCTTCCTTTTTGTAGCCGACCTCATGATAGCCGACCCTTGATCAATTGGTTTGCCTTTAGCAGAACCCTTTTCTTCCGCCGACAGCCGGGGCCGCAGGGGTAGAGCGCCAACTCCTCCCCGACCGCACGGTGGACGACGCCGATGATCCGGACCTGGGAGCGGCCGCCATGGAAGACGCCATCGTGGGGGAAGGCGACGAGGCCGGAGGCGCGGGGCTCGGAGCCGGCTTCGAGGACTGGCCGGACGATGACGAGGTCGAAGCCGCCCCGCACTGCCAGCCGACGCTTGATCATCAAGGCGCGGGCTCGTCTGCCGTGCCGGCTGCCCGTGGCGGCGCGCAGAAGCGTCGGGCCGCGTCGACCTTCTTCGGCAGTCGGCCGAAGAAATCCAAGGCTTCCACGGCGGCGACCAAGTGGGATAAGGCGGCCGCAAAGGCGGCCCGCTTCCGCAAGGCGGTGAAACAACCGCAGGCGATCTCGGCGTAAGTCGTCGAACGTCTTGCATATTTTATATATAGTTTTTTGTTGTTGTTGTCCTTTTTGACAGAAGCTCTTCTAAACCTTTCTTTGCTTGCCGGACAGGGCGCCGCTTTCCCTTGAGCGAGGTCCTGGCGGCTCTGTAGTCGGGCCGACTGGAGGGTCCTCAGGCTCCCGTCGCGTGGATCCCCGCGCCGACCTTAGGGAGGCCACGGAGCGGAACGCAAGGGAGGCGCGGGAGGAGCGGGAGGCGGCGGAGCGAAGGACCGCCCAGGCGACGAAGGAGCAAGCCGACGCAGCGGCCAAGGCCCGGGCGGAGACGGCAGCCGCGGAGACGGAGGTGGAGGCCTTGTACAACCAGCCTCCGCTGCTCGTCGTTCCCCTCCGCGCCGTGGCCCCCGACATTCCCGTGCCCCTGTCGGAGGAGGTCGACCAAGGCCCGCCGGTGATGGAGAGGAGGGAGGACCACGCGATCTTCGTGGAGGGGGCGCCGTAGACGGCGCCGACTGGAGCGGGCCAAAGCGGCCAATCAGCTGCGGCGCCAGAGCAGCCGTCCGGGGGCGAGCCGGAGGCAGGGGCCGGCCTCGAGGTGCAGCCGGCATTGCGCCGGCACGCAGGGGGTGGGGACTCCGCGCCGGAACTGCACCGAGCAGCGGGCGCTAGCCAGACGGCGGAGGCCCTGGAGGCGGCCAGCGCCAGCACGTCCGAGTGGACTCCCAGCGGGGGGACGGGCGAGCTGAACGCGGCGGCCCAGGAGGTCCGGAACCGGCTTCAAGCTCAGGCCACCTCGCTGCAGCGATACACCCAAGAGTTCCTCGCGACGCGGGTCGTCATCCGGGTGAGTCTTCTAGCCTTGGTTATTTTGCTTTTTTGATTTCTTCCGTGGGGGCGCGTCAGCGCACCCACTGGGTGTATTCCCCGAGTTCCGAGTCGGCTGCTGCGCTGGCGGCTTGGAACTTACTAGGTCCTGACAACTTAACTTATCCTCGCCTCCTGTATAATCTTCCAGGAGTATCATAACCTCCGCGGAGCCGCCTTCAACTCCCAGTTTCAGGAGCTGGGCCGGAGAACCGAGGACCTGACCAGCAGCCGGAGTGCGTACTTTGTCTCGTTCATCTCCTGTGGGGGTGCATCAATGCACCCACTGGGTGTAGTCCCCGAGATTCGGGCCGACTGCTGAGCAGCCGGGTCGGATCTTCCTTGACGACTTCTTCCTTATTAATTTTTTCTTTGTCTTCATACTTGTAGGAGCCAATGCCGACTTGAGGGGGCAGCTCAGCGGGGCCCAGGCCGCCCTTCGCGCCAAGGAAGCCGAGTACAACGCCTTGGTCCTGGAGCGTGATCGCCTGGCCAAGAAGTTAGCCGACCAGGAGGACAGACACAAGGCGGCCCTGAAGAAGGCGCAGGACAGCGAGGACGCCCTGAAGGCCGAGTTCGAGACTGAAGCGGCAGGCTGGGCTGAAGCGAAGCAGGCGCTGAGCGAGGGCTTCAGTCGTATCGAGGATCTGATCGACGGTAAGCCGCCTTCTTCACTCCCTGCTTGCCCCTTGATCCCTGATTTGTGTTCTGACTTGTGCTGCTTTTTGTTCTCTGTGCAGACTACTTTCCCAGCTATTCCATCTTCGCCACCCAATCCATCAAGGCCCATCGCGAGGCGCGCCGGCACGCGGGGGCTGAAATCGCGCCGGACGCGAGCCGGACGCTTGAGGAGCAACTCTTGGCGGTCCAAGCCCGGCTGCAGCCGGCTCACCATATGCTCCGCCGCCTCCAGCGCGCCGGGGCGCAGGTGTTGGCCGCCCTCTGGCCAAGCGAGACGATTCCTCGCACCCCGAGTCGGACTGCCGACTGGCTGGAGGTTGCGGTTGGCCTCTTCGAGGCCTGGAAGGCATCGACAGTCCGACTGGGAGCTGGACGGGCGCTGGAGTTCGTCCAAGCCTGGTATCCGGGGCTGAATCTGGACCAGCTGCGCACCTGGCAGCTGGAGGCCGACGAAGAGATGGAGGAGGTGCGGCTGGCTATCGCTCAGCGCGCTTCGACGATCGCCGAGTGTACTGACATCAGCGTCTTCGCTCCTGAAATTAATGATGACGGCGTTGCCCAGCCGGAGGAGTGGTTCGGGCTGGACCCGGCAGCGGGTGAAGACTCGGCAGAGGAGATCGCCTCCAGCGATGAAGGCGAAGACGACGAAGGAGAGGAAGGCGAAGACGTTGAGCCGACCGGTGAAGCGGCCAGCCAGCCTCAGCCTGATCGTGCCTCCGACAACGAGGCGCGTGCTAGCGCGCCCTCTGCGGGAGGCGGTGCTCATGCCGAGGTTCGCCAGCCGGCCACTCCTCCAGCCGGCACTGCCGTCTCCACCGACCTGCCCGACTCGTCAGTCGCTCCCTTGGCTTAATCTGCCGTCCTTGTTTTTTCCTGCTTGTTGCCTTTTGAACAGTTTTATTAAACTTGCGCAATTCCACCCACTGGGGGTGTATTCGAACTATGTTGAATGCTGGCCTTTTGAAGGTCCTTTATGTAAATATTATTGTGTGCATGTTTGGTTTCCATTCGTGTATGCTTTTTATCCTTAGGTTGTTTCCTTTGCCGCCTTCCCCTTTTGAGAAGGCAAGTACTCGAGCTTTCTTAGATTGAAGCAAGGTGAATGGAAGCCAGCCGGCCGGCTACTCTGGTAGTCGGTCGGTGGTGGGAGAAAAACCGGCTTTTGTTATATTAGTCCGTTAGTCCCTAGCCGTTTTTCGTGTGGGCGTCCTTTCCTGCCTTTAACTCTTGCCAGTCGCACAGCCGGTTCTTCGATCTGCGACTTTTGGCAAGAGAAGGCTTGGGAGCCGGCACACTACTTGTCTGACTATGGGTAGGACTTCTAATATAACTCCAGGCGGCCAGTCCCCGGGCCGACTAGTCGAACCCGGTGCCGGACAGAAAAAGTGAATGTAATGACAAGGTCATAAGCATGATACTTTTCATTCATAGCTAAAAGATGGCAGTCCCCGAGCTCTCCTCGGGGGGCCTATTGTCTCGTACTTAGTACAAAAGTTAGCGTTATACATACTGCATTTCAACTGTAAAACCTTCAGAGGAGGTTGGCATTCCATGGTCGTTCCGACTCCTTGCCGGAGTCGTCTCTCTTTCGTGCCTTCGGCTTCTGCGCGTCGATCAGGTAGTAGGAGTCGTTGCCTAAAGCTCTACTGATGACGAAGGGACCCTCCCAAGGGGCCGAGAGCTTGTGCTGGCCGGCTGTTCGCTGGAGCAGCCAGAGCACAAGATCGCCCTCTTGGAAGGATCTTGGCTTGACCTTTCGGCTGTGGTAGCGGCGCAGGCCCTGCTGATAGATGGCGGACCGGCTGAGGGCTAACAGCCGGCTTTCTTCCAGCAGGTCGACGCCGTCTTCCCGTGCTTCCTTGGCCTCCGCTTCCATTTACATGGTTACCCGAGGCGAGTCGAACTCGATGTTAGTTGGGATGACCGCCTCGGCACCATACACGAGGAAGAAAGGAGTGAAGCCGGTTGACTTGTTTGGTGTAGTGCGCAGACTCCAGAGGACGGCTGGCAACTCATCGAGCCAACAGCTGGCTCAATGCTCCAGTGGTACGACCAGTCGGGGCTTGATGCCGGAAAGGATGAGGCCGTTGGCTCGCTCGACCTGGCCGTTTGACTGCGGGTGGGCAACGGATGCTAAGTCCAACCGGATGCCTTGCGTCGCGCAGAAACATGCCAAGGCTCCCTTGGCAAAATTCGTGCCATTGTCGGTGATGATGCTGTGTGGTACGCTGTACCGAGTTGTTATATCTGCGATGAATGTCACGGCAGTCGGCCCATTCAGCTTCTTGATCGGCTTTGCCTCAATCCATTTGGTGAATTTGTCCACGGCGACAAGCAGATGTGTCATGCCGCCGCGCGCCGTCTTGAATGGGCCCACCATGTCCAGTCCCCAAACGGCGAAGGGCCAAGTGAGGGGAATGGTCTTGAGTGCTGAAGCCGGCATGTGTTGCTTGGAGTTGAAGAGTTGGCATCCTTTGCAATGTTTAACTAACCCCTTGGCGTCATCCAGAGCAGTCGGCCAAAAGAAACCATGGCGGAAGGCTTTGGCGACGAGTGATCTTGAGGCCGCATGGTGGCCGCATTCTCCTTGGTGGATGTCTGTGAGGATTGCAATGCCCTTCTCTTGCTCGACGCATCGCTGGAGGACTCCAGTGACACTGCGCTTGACGAGTTCTTTGTTGACGATTGTGTATGCTCCAGCTCGGCGTTGGACTTGTCTTGCCTCTGTTTCGTCAGCCGGCAGATCTTGGTTTATTAGGAAGTTGAGGATGGATTGAGCCCATGATGGAGCTGCGACTTCTTCTGCCAACACGGCTACTGCGACCAGGGCGGGCGGGCTGGGTGGTGAAATGCTGGAGTCGGCCGCCGCCTGTTGTGTTGGTGCAGTCTCCAGGCCGACTACCGCAGTCCCTGAGCCGGGTGTGGCAGTCCCCGGGTTGGGCGTAACTACGGAAGTCCCCGAGCCGCCTGCTGATGTCCCCTGGCCGACTATCGAAGTCCCCGGGTCACCTTCTTGGTTCTTCGAGCCGGGCCCGGCTGTATCGGGGTCAGGCAGTACAAAGATGGAATCAGACTCTGGAGACGGCTTGATAGACGGCTTGAGGAGGCGTTGTAGAGAGACACCGGTTGGTATTGCTTGCCGAGTGGAGCCTATTCGAGCTAGGGCATCAGCTGGCTTGTTGTCGGCTCACGGTACATGGAGGAAGTCGCATCCTTCAAAATACCCACTGATCTGCTGAACGAGGAAGCGGTATCTCGCCATATTTGCGTCCTTGGCATCCCAGTCGCCGGATGATTGCTGGACCACCAAGTCCGAGTCTCCATAACATAGGATCTGGCGAATGCCGAGTTCTTTGGCAAGCCGGAGCCCGTGTATGAGCTCCTCGTACTCGGCCACGTTGTTGGAGGCGACAAATTGAATTTGCAGCATGTATCTGAGCTTGTCGCCTTTGGGAGAGGTGAGGATGATGCCGGCTCCCAAGCCGGTGTGCATCCTGGACCCATCGAAGTGCATGCGCCAATGAGTGGAGTCGGGAGCTGGCGGTAGGTACTGGGTCTCGGCCTAGTTGACGAGGAAGTCGGCCAATGCTTGGGACTTGATGGCGGTGTGAGGCTGGTAGAAGATCGTGTAGGGGGCCAGCTCGATGGCCCATTTCGCCACCCGGCCGGATGCATCCCGGCTGCCTATGATCTCGGCCAGCGGGGCGGTGCATACAACCGTGATGGGATGCTCTTGGAAGTAGGGCTTCAGCTTCTTGGCGGCGAAGTACATGCCGTAGCACATCTTCTGGTAGTGCGGGTAGTTCTGCTTCGAGGTAGACAGCACCTCGCTCAAATAGTACACCGGCCTCTGGACCGGCTGGGCTCGGCCCTCTTCTGGGCGTTGGACTACGATGACGGTGCTGACCACCCGGCTGGTTGCGGCAATGTAGAGGAGCATGGGCTCTTTCTCAGTCGGTGCCGCCAGGACAGGCGGCGTGGCCAGCATCTTCTTTAGCTCGTGAAAAGCTTGGTCGGCTTGGTCATTCCACTCGAAGTGGTTGGTCTTCTTCATGAGGCGGTAGAGGAGAAGAGCTTTCTCTCCGAGCTGGCTGATGAAGCGGTTCAGGGAGGCCAAGCATCCGGTAAACTTCTGGACGTCTCGAAGTTTGGTGGGAATCGCCATTCTCTCAATGGCCTTGATCTTTACTGGGTTGCATTCGATGCTGCGTTCGGAGACCAGGAAGCCTAGGAGCTGGCCGGCTGGCACTCCGAACACCATTTCTCGGGGTTGAGCTTGATTTGGAACCGGCATAGGTTCTCAAATGTTTCCTTGAGGTCTTCCAGTAAGGTGCCGTGCTTCTCCGTCTTCACCACAATGTCGTCTACATAGACGTGGGCATTTCTGCCGAGCTGCTTGAGGAGGCACTTCTGCATGCAACGCTGAAAAGTGGCACCGGCATTTCTCAAGCCGAATGTCATAGTCAGGTAGCAGAAGGCTCAGAATGGCGTGATGAAGGCGGTCTTCAGGCGGTCTGCCGGATCTAACTTTATCTGGTGGTATCCTGAGTAAGCATCCAAGAAACTCAACAGCTCGCATCCGGCCGTGGAGTCTATCACTTGGTCAATCCTTGGCAGGGCAAAGGGATCTTTGGGGCAGGCCTTGTTGAGGCTCGTGTAGTCTATGCACATGCGCCACTTGTTGTTCTTCTTTAGCATGAGGACCGGGTTGGCGAGCCACTCTGGAAAGAAAACTTCCATAATGAAGCCGGCTGTCAGAAGCCGGGCTATCTCCTCTCCCACAATCCTTCTCTTCTCCTCCGACAGTCGGCGGAGGGGTTGTTTGACTAGTTTTGCGTCTTCTCGGACGTGTAGTTTGTGCTCGGCGAATTCCTTCGGAACACCCGGCATGTCCTTGGGGGACCATGCAAAGATGCCCCGGTTCTCACGGAGGAAATCGGCAAGCTCGCCTTCCTATTTGCTATTTAGGTTTGCCCCGATGACGGCAAACCTCTCTGGGTGCTCGGGGTCAAGAGGTATCTTCTTCGTCTCCTTGGCCGGCTGGAAAGATCCTTGAGCATCATGCTCCTTGGGGTCGGGGGACAAGGCCGACTGTTTGCTGGCCATGGCCACGACTCGATCCAACATCTTCTTTTCTTCGGCAATCACAAGGGACTCGGCCAGCCGGCTACTGGCCGCTGCGCACTCGGAGGACTTCTTGTAATCGCCGGCTATGGTGATGACGCCCTTGGTGCTTGGCATCTTCATCTTGAGGTATGCATAGTGGGGAACTGCCATGAACCTGGCCAAGGCAGGTCGGCCAAGCAATGCATGGTAGGGGCTCTCCAGGTCCACCACTTCAAACCAAATCGCTTCCCGGCGAAAATGCTCCATGTCCCCAAAAAGTACATCAATCTTGATCTTGCCAATGCGGGCGCAGGACAGGCCGGGTATGATGCCATGGAACATAGTCCGAGTAGGCATGAGTTGCTTCGTCTTGTCATTCAGCTTCTCCAGGGTGTCACGGTACATCATGTTGATGCTGCTCCCGCCGTCTATCAGCACGCGGGAGAAACGGGCGGCGCGTCTATCCGTTGCAAGGGTGGCATTCAAAACCAAAGCATAAGAGCCGGGAGACGGCATCACCTCTGGATGGTCGGCCCGGCTCCAGCTGATAGGTTTTTCTGACCAGTGCATGTGTAGTGTATGGCCAATGGTTTGACCATTGTCTTGACTTGAATCTAGCTAGCTTGTCTAGATGATATTTGGAGGAGCGAAAGCGCGTTCCGGCCGGAGCATGGCGCAGCGTGGAGAGGGGCAGACGCGAGCGGCGTGCGAACGGACGCGGCCGACGAAGCGAGGCCCCGCGCGCGGACGGACAGCCGGCGTCGCAACGGTGGTGATGACGAAGGCGGCGAGGCCGACGGCGAGGACGCGTCGTCCCGTGCGGCCGCTCTGGGGGCGGGTCGAAGTCGAGCCCCCGAGCGCTACCGGAGAGACGACGCGACGCCGCGGCGGAGATGATGAAGATGGTCCCGCCCGGACTGCAAAACCAGCAGCAGCGCGGTAGCATAGTACCGCCTCGTGGTGGGCGCCAAATGTCGGGTGGTAGGTGCGACATATGCCAACGGGTGGCTTATCATTGTGGGAGCCAATAAGATGTCACCGGTGCCTGGAAACGGGATGAGGTGAAGACATGCACGCCGACGAATCTTACCCAGCTTCGGGGCTCTCCGTGGAGATAACACCCCTACTGCTGCTCCGTGGAGTCTCCGCATGATCACTAGATGAACAAGTAGCTACACGATGCTCCTTGAGCTGTTCGGAGAGAGGAGGAAGAAGGGCACGGCTCGCTCTCTTCTCCTCCCTATGTGGTGTCTAAGACTAGCAGGGATCAACCCTTTGCATGGGTGTCCCGGGGGGTTTATATAGGCCTACACCCTGGGGGTACAATGGTAATCTGGCTTGGCATGGGGCCCAGCCGTCTGTGTCTACACTCGCCGGCTTCTGCGCCGGCCGCTGGGGCCCGCCGGCTGGTGGGTCCTGTCGGCTGCCGGCTCCTTGGTCGACAGGCAAGCCCCACTATCCAGGGCCTTGTCGGCGGCTGGTTACTGTGGCTCAATCCTGGTGACGAGGGCTTCGCCGAGGTGGGCGTGGCTACAGTGCCGCCGTCCGGCGGGTGATCGCTGTAGCCTCACCGCGTCTTGTCTCCTTAATGGGGCGTCTCCTTCGAGGGAGGTGGCAAGCCGGCCGTGGGAAGTCGGCTCTATCTTGGGCCGACTGGGGGAGGCCTGGCCGCCTTCGGGTGTCTCTCTGCCCGAAGGGTCCCACCACCCGTGGGCCGCGCTGGCAGCCCGTCGTGGATGACATCAGGGTCAACGTGGCAACAATGCCGCGCCGGACGGGTCATGGCCACCCGTACGGCGCACTGTGCTAGGCGTGCTCCGGGATTCGGGGGTGGCAGGCTTCACTGTAGCCACGCCCCGTCACATCGCCGTTATGTGGATGCAGACTTCGAGGGTACGATCTTGACCGCTTTGTGGGAGCCGGCTTCTTGGAGTCGGCCTTCTCACGGGCGGCTTCTCGGAGCTGGCCCTCCCGCGGCTTTCTTCATGAGGGCTGAAGTCGGGCCGCCTTCCGATAGCCGGCCTGGGAGACAGCCGGCAAGGGGAAGACGACCCCGTGTCTTGGATTCTTGAGGGCCGAATCGGCTCGTAATTTTTTCAGAAGAGCCAGGGGAGCCAGCTAGGCTACCCATGGTCATTTACTCCGACAATTATAATTTTATTTCTTGGAAAGTGTTCCATGCCTTTCCTTAATGGAAATTGGAATCTAATATTTCCTTCCTTCATATCAATAATTGCACCAATCATTCTAAGGAAAGGTCTACCGAGAATAATAGGACATGAAGGATTGCAATCTATGTCAAGAACAATAAAATCTATGGGCACATAATTCCTATTTGAAACAATAAGAAGATCATTAATTCTTCCCATAGGTTTCTTAATTGTGGAATCCGCAAGTGTAATTTTATAGAGCAATCATCAAAATCATGGAAACCTAACAAATCACACAAAGTCTTTGGAATCGTGGAAACACTAGCACCCAAATCACATAAAGCGTAGCATTTATGATCTTTAATTTTGATTTTAATAGTTGGTTCTCACTCATCATAAAGTTTTCTAGGGATAGAAACTTCCAATTCAAGTTTTTCTTCATAAGATTGCATCAAGGCATCAACGATATGTTTAGTAAACGCTTTATTTTGACTATAAGCGTGAGGAGAATTTAGCACGGATTGCAACAAGGAAATACAATCAATCAAAGAGCAATTTTCATAATTAAATTCCTTTAAATCCATAATAGTGGATTTAGCAACATCTAGGGTTTTAATTTCTCCAATCCCACTTTTATCAATTTTAGCATCAAGATCAACAAATTCCGAATTCTTGGAACGCCTTCTAGGTAAAGGTGGATCATATTCAGTCCCATCATTATCAAGATTCATATTGCAAAACAAAGATTTAATAGGGGACACATCAATAACTTTTAGATCTTCATCTTTATTTTCATAGGAACTAGAAGAACACACTCTTATAAAGGCCTCTTTCTTAGCACGCATCCTAGCGGTTCTTTCTTTGCACTCATCCATGGAAATTCTCATGGCTTTGAGAGACTCATTGATATCATGCTTAGGTGGAATAGATCTAAGTTTCAAAGAATCAGAGCAATTCTATCAACGTTCCTAGCCAAATCATCAATCTTAAGCAATTTTTCTTCAATCATAGCATTAAAATTCTTTTGCGAAGTAATAAATTCTTTAATATTAGATTCAAAATCAGTGGGAATCTTATTATAATTTCCATAAGAATTGTTGTAGGAATTACCATAATTATTAGAGGGATTACTAGGATAAGGCGTTGTCACACCCTAGCTAGTTCAAGCATTAGAGTGTGCATCATGTTTAAATTTCTCTTAAATTTGAAATGGGGATGACAGAACCCCCAGCACCCCCCTGCAACAACTAGGGTTTACTAAAAACTTTTTCAATGAACCTGGCCTTCTAAAAAGCCCACCCTTTTTGTTTTGGGCTAAAACCTTTGACAAAAATGGTGCACATTTTTCTAGGACATTTTAAGGTAATTGGATTAATCCTTTTAGTATTTGCATTTGGGCATTTAAATGCTATAAAATATTTTAAATGCTCAAATAATCATAAAATAAAATGTTTGTTGTTGGATATATCCTAAGCAGTAGCCATGAATAATTTTATGATTTATGGAAATGCCCTGGCATATTTAATAAAGCCCTGAAGTTACAGAAATAATAGAATAAATAAAAAACAGAAAAGGAGAGAGAGAACAGAAACTTACCTGGCGCAGCCCACTAGCCCACCGGCTCGGCCCAGTCCACTGGCTCTTGCCAGTCGTCTTCCTCCTCTCGCCAGGAGGACGAGAAGCGCGTGGCCGGCGCCCGCGGCCACACGCCGGCCACCTCCTGCTTCCGCCGACGCCCTGGATGCGTCCACGAGTGCCACGCTGACCCCCACGTCTCCCTCTCTTCTCCCCACTCTCCCCGTGGCCCTCTCCCCCTCTCTGGCTCTCTCCCCATTTCCCCGCCGAGCGTAGCCGTCGCCGCCGACAAGCTCCACCGCAGCCACCGCCGTCCATTCGTTGCCTCGCCGTGCCAAGAAGCTCCTCCGTCGTCCACTGCTTCGCCTCGTCCCATCCCCGAGCGCTCGCTCGCCCGGAGACGCTGCACCGAGCTCGTCTTCAACCTCGGTCGCCGGAGATCCCCCTCGCCGCCCGCTCGCTCCAGCCCTTCCCACTACAAGGATCCGGGTCTATTGCAACAAAATCGTTTGTTGCAATACATGTCATTTCATGGCGATAAGTACCTATTGCCACGAAACAACATTCGTTGGCAGCTGTTGCGACTGGACACATGGTAATAGGTTATTGCCACAAAAAAGCAACCGTGGCAATAAAGTGTGCTATTGCAACATCCATGTTGGAAGTTGCCACATGTTTTCCCGTGGCAACACTCACTTGATGCAACAATTATATTTGTGGAGATAGCTTTAATGCAACATGCAACGAATCGTGGCGCCTAATATCTCGTGGTGATAGACATTTGTGGCAACAACCTATGCCAACGACGCCCGTTTCATGGCGCATTACTCTTC
Organism: Triticum dicoccoides; assembly: GCF_002162155.2. Classification (NCBI taxonomy): domain Eukaryota; kingdom Viridiplantae; phylum Streptophyta; class Magnoliopsida; order Poales; family Poaceae; genus Triticum; species Triticum dicoccoides. The sequence goes on from NC_041392.1 coordinate 647,928,658, forward strand.
CGTGGCAATAGTCAACTGTGGCAATAAACTATGGCAACAATCCCTATTTTCGTGGCATTAGGCATGTTGCCACGACCCACTACACTTGTGGCAAAAAACTATGGCAACAATCCTTGTTTTCGTAGCATTAGGCATGTTGCCACGACCCACTACAATTGTGGCAATAAACTATGGCAACAATTCTTGGTTTTGCCGCATTAGGCATGTTGCCACGACCCACTACACTTGTGGCATTAATTTATGGCAACATTATTCCTGGATTTATTTCAGGATTTCCGGCGATGCACTTTCAGTGGGAGGAGACGTTCCCGTCGATGACGAGGCGCCTATGGTGACTTCGTAAATCTCAAGATGATATGCCGGCTCAGTCTCTCGGAGGTGCTCATAGGGGTAGGGTGTGCGTGTGTGCGTTCATAGGGATGAGTGTATGCGCGTGTTTATGAGCGCTTGTGTCTGTACTGATGCTAAAAAAAGCAAATATTCCTGTCGTCGTAATAAGAAATTGCAACATACTTGTTTTGGTGGTGATAAAGAGGTATCACATCAGTTGAAATGTTTGTAGCGAGAAACTATGCGACAATTTAAAATTTCCATGGTGATACTCTATTTCAACAAAAATTACTTTGGTGGCGCCGAACAGTTATCGCGTCATGAAAAAATTTGTGGTGCCAGACAATATGAAGTGATCCGTTACAACATCCTAGTGCAACAAAATAGTAGGCATATCGACTGAGATATGACGCAAAACTTTTTTTGGTGGTGCTAACATGTGGCAACCGGAAGTGGGTTGTAGCATATTGCAACCGTAAAAAAATACATGCATTCAATTACAATATTCAAAACCATACGTATAATATCTAGATTCATAAAGTTCATAATTCCCGTAGCAAATATCCATCAAATGAAACTCAGATATAATTTAGCCATCCTAATTAATTGCAAAGACTAAACGGTCCATGATCTAGAGTCCAGGCCGGCTAGTTCTTTGGATCCTGCAATCAAGAAATAAAAAAAGTTCTAGTTAATGAGTCCAACATAACATACACCATACAATTATTCCAGCCCCATAGTTAAAAGGAACTATCGCCAGACTAACTAGACTAATACTGTGTCAGTAAGCATATAACTGAGGGATTAGAACAATCATACAAGTGTAAATGTCTAAAGCATAAGCACAAGTACATCTACTAAAAGGTTCTGCTACTGATTTAAGTTGTGACCCGATGTATAGTTTCAGTTAATTTCATGTCCCTAGCTAGCACATATTCATTTTTTGTTTAAGTTGTGACTCGATGCAGCAACAACACATGGTGAAAAAGAAGAAACAGCTAGCTAGTTATGAACGCCAATGACGTATAAAATGCAAGTGAACAGGAAGAGAAAGTAAGATTGTGACTTACCATTGCTTTAAACATTCGAGAATTCCTTGTTGCAGCTTGTATGAGCGCATTTGAAGAAATAATAATTGGCCTTGAACTGGAGTCTTATTAGGACTAGATCTCTATAAAAGTGTATTTTGCAAGTTTGGGTTACTATTTTCTTTGTCAATCCTTAGGCACCTGTAAATATAAGTGCACTTTTAGCAATGCAAGTAAGCAACATAAATCTTACAAGGTCGCAAGCATATGACTGTAATCACCTGTTGGGTTCCCATCTGTTGGCTCAATGCTACAAACTTTGTCATCATGTTTTTTTCAAATTCTGGTCTTGATGTTCGCTCCTCTTCCAACAATCTTTCCCTTTCAGCATGCTCTTCTTTTAACCTCTCCTCAAGTTGTTCTCTCTCAGTACACTCCAAGTTAATCCTCTCTTGTGTGTTTGCACGTTCAGCTTGTAGTTGATCTTGTAATTTGTTGACCTGCTGGCTGAGCTCAGAGTTTTGCTGCTGGGTGGCTGCTGTAGCACGACCTTTCTCTTCAACCTGGATACGAAACCTTTGAGAACCAGTTGAAGGTTTGGCCATGTATCCGTACCCACAAGGCTGCGATGACTTGCATTTCAGAGTCTCTTTGTATGCGGTCTGGAAAATATTGTTTTTCTACTCACTTGAAAGTGGACCTTCAGTTTCAGTTTCTTTGTTTTGAACCTCTTGACGTGCTTTGTTCTAAAAATGAAAATAACAATTATAGGTACGACATCAATATTGACACTATATAAAAGATGAAACAAGAATAGCACGATCCAACGCATTAATAATCCCAGCTGATGATGAAACACACCGAATGCACATCATTGAATAACTATAGAATAACCAAAAGTCAGTGTACTTACGCAAACTTTCTAGGACTCTGTGTTAGACCATGTTCCGTCGTTCGTGTGGGTGAGTTCCAAGTTTCTCTGCAAGTAATATAACAATGAGATGCTTGAAACACGAAACCATATTTAGCAGTGAGGCATACATATTTAGTTAGACTCATACCTTCTCAAAGCTTACTTGCGAGTAAGATTTTGATCCAATTTTATGTTTTGTCTTCTGTTTCTTACGGTTATCGGCGTTCTTTTGGCTGCGTTCCTTTCAATTTATTGAAACCAAATATAACCAGTCAGACAAGCCATTGTAGAAGCTGAAGATATTGTACTGAGTGTGTACCCAAATAGTGTAGTACAGTGTGGGCTTGTGCATGCACGGGTATGGATACAGTGTGGTCTTTTTTGTGTAAGTGAACATCAAAAGAGTAGAGCTAGCATGTGTTGGTGGTTCAGTGGAAAAGAGGGCATTTGTTGCCTTGAACACACACCCAAGTCTAGCTGCTCTGGTTCTTCTCTGTTCTGGCCCTGAGTCCACATTACATCTAGCACCTTCAGTGTGAGACCAAGCAACCAAATATAAAAGAGGGAGAGCAGGACACGCCCAACAATATTGACAATCTCTGAATAAGACTTAGTACATTGGCAATAGTTTCTGAAAAAATGTGAATGAACAATTATTGCAAAAAAGGAGGGAAAATACGACGATGGAGCGACTTATTGCAACATTATTGATGACTGAGGAAGAGCAGCGGTGCAGCATGTTTAGCCTTTACCTGGGCAATTACAATTCCACTTGTTGTCTGCCAAATTTGTTTAGAGCCCAAATCATTGATGCTGCGACCAGGTTCCAGTTTGATTTCTCTATAGTGCACATGTATTGGTTCTTTAATAATCAATGTAAATAAAGGCCCAGTTATATTTGCTTGTCTGTGTTTCCTTTTGCAATCTGCAAGGAACTCAAATACAGCTGTGCATGTGCTCACGTGTTGTAGTTGATCAATAGTTAGAATTGCAAATTAGGAGCCACTTTAGTTGCAAGTATAGTTGACCAATAATCTCATACTTGCTGCTGGTGAACTGAATCAAAACATACTCTTGATTCCAAAAAAAATAACTTCGACCTGTGATAAGTGACCGCCTACCTGTGTATTTCTCTGCTTAGGACATCAAAATTTACTTGTATGCAATAATCCTATGAAAGATCGCTTTTGTCTAGTTGAAGTCCACTAAAAATGAGAAGATTTGCGATATAGCGTGAGGGTGAAAACACAGTGGCTAGCAAGAGCCATCTTTATTTGAACGGAAAAGCCATCAAAAGGTGGACAGCTTCCCGGATAAGTAACTAATATTTCTCAATCCTAATCTAATTACTCCCTTGGTGCATGCTGCTTGACTTGTTGCTCCTGTCTTGGATTCTCTGGGTGAAAAACACATGTGAATTTATTTAATTGTTGACACATTGACAATAGCTGTTCTCCATCACGTATTAGTACTGCAGAATTGGTTTTGAATAAATTTCCTATTCTCTATTTCGTCCTAAGGGAACGTGGTCTTTGAACTGTGAAGGGGTTTATTAATTGGTTAACCATTGACATTGTCTGTTTTTCATCACAGATCACTACTGTTATATTTATGTTACCAAGAGTCGGTAGTACAGTTAAGGAAATCGCATGATTGAACTAGATAGAAAATAGGCAATCCCTGAACTAGATAGGTAATATTCTGTCTGTTTTAACTCTGTATGGTTTGCTGAAGAAAATAGGCAATCCCTGAAATAGATAGGTAATATTCTGTCTGTTTGAACTCTGTATGGTTGCTGAAGGACTCGGTGTGGTGTTTGAAGAATATTGATTACAGTTTCAAGTAGTGGCCCATGTCTTATTGCCATTTCAAAATACGTGATTCTACACAAGTTCAGTGAAAATCAGCCCGTTTTGTATTCCTGCTCATGAACTCCATATGCGGAAAACAACATGAAGAAGATGATTATCATTTGTTATGTGCTCCCTTTGATTATACACTTCTCTCCTCGTGTACTCATTTTGTTATATATACTTGGGATACTTACGGAATACTTTCTGCCATTGTAGGTACTAAAAGAAAATTACTCACCATTGAAATGAGAAATGTATGGCTTTGTTCGCCTGACAAATATAGAAATTCATAAGGAACTAATCTCTTCTGCACTATACATGAGGCGATACACAAGCTGATCTCATGAGGTGAAATGCAGGCTGAATCCTGGCTGATATGTGTATAGTTCAGTGGAGTAGCATCCTATTTTTTCCCAATATATTTGACTTGATACTTACTCGAGTTTTGTTAGACATACTTCTGTAGTCCCCTTTGGGTAACGCGGGTGTGCACATAGCGAAAAGTTGACGTGATCCAGATATTGTTTAGTCTTTTGAAAGGCGGTGCGTATATTGGTACAGAAAAAGCCTAGATTGTACTGATTTTGGCACGCAAGCATACCGTTTTTAGGAGTATACTAACTTGTAAGCCTTTGATCTTTCTTTTGAAATTACATTTTCTCTTGTCAATTATTTCTGACAGAAACATGTTTATTTATGTGGCATAATTTTGGTCTCATCTGGTCATTCTGATAGTTCTTATGTTGGGGCAAGTCTTACGTTGCAGTCTCACAAGGTTGATGTCTATAGATTGCTGCAATTTATCATGCCTTAAATATGTTACTTATGTCAGACGTCAGCCCTATATCTATGTTACAGTGTGTAATAAGAAAGTTACAAGAGTAATTTTGCTTTTGGGGTTATAAAATGTGGGCTGGTTTCTAGCCAAAAAAAAGGAAAATGTGGGCTGGCTCGAATGGGCGCACACAATATTTTCTTACTTTAGGCTCGCAGCTTTTTTTACTTTGGTGCCTGGCTGGTCAGAATGGGTGAAGGAAGTTTTCTTTAGCTTTCTCGCAGCTTTTCTTACGGTGGTGGTTATCCAAAATCATGTCGCTGGAAGCCCATGGACGGGCTGGCTCTGGATGGTGCGCTCTATCGGTGGGGTGAGGAATAAGCATTCTTCACCCAGGGTGACAAATAGCGCGACCCATCCTGTCTAACAATACGACATTGTGCAGGAAGTAATCCATGACAAATCAGACAACTAAACTATGTAGAGAAGCATGTTGTACCTTGGGTGAGAGAATTTTGGATGCTATACATTTTTATTAACAACACATAAATACATACAATCACATCAAGAAAGATACAGAAAAAATAGGAAGGAAGAGAAAGTGAGAATTTGCTGCCCAGTGCTCATGACTCACCTTGGTGAGAAGGGCAGTGAGCTTGCTGTCTTTCCGGTGCCGAGGATGACCTTGCTACCGGAGGAGGTTAGTAGGGCGAGTGGAGGAGACCCTGGCGGTGCAAGAAACCCTAAAGTGAAGGGCGTCCGCGAGCAAGCGCACGTACCTTCAAGTTGTGGTACCACCGATGTCCACTTTGCAAGATATCTGACTAAAATACAACGTAGGTGCAATTTGTGGTACCAACTGTGTTAATACCTCTATGAGCTAGTACGCCCCTTTAACCGGATCCTGAGAAATAGTATAATAAATAAATGAAAAAAATCAGGGGCACTGTAGAGAATATCGTTGCAATATCCTGCTCCTTTTTTCACAACACTAGAGGATGGTTGCAATATGTTGTACGTATTACCATGGATGCACAAGTTGTCGCAATATGTAATAGTTATTGCAACACAACGAAAGTGAGGCAAAAAATCGCCCTATTACAACCAATACATGTTTTGTTGCAATAAGAAGCCGTGTATTTTGCAACAGTATCTATGGCTAGCGCCACATATCAGAATTGTTGCAATATATGTCTAAATATTGCCACGAAGATTTATTTTGTTGTAATACCTAGTCTTTATTGCAACAAAATGATCAATTCATGCAATGGGACACAACTGTCGCAATATCACTACCATATTGCAACGCTAATGCAGCTTGTGGCAATACATGGCTTCTATTGCAACAAAGTGAGTACCTAGCACGATGAAATGAAACTGTGGCAATATGTAGATCCTATTACCACGAACTAGAATTTTGTGGTAATACATCATTTTATTGCAACGAAAAAGATTTGTGGCAATAAATTTTGTTGCAATAGACCGGAATCCTTGTAGTGTAGGTTCACCAAGTGCATCTCTCCAATACATAAAAGTGCGGCAAGTGATATAATCATGTGGAGAAAACGCAGAATGAAATTTTTCATGCTCATGTTAAACATACGGATGTGTTGATTCTACATAGGCAGTACGTCCAAATATATTAGACTGAGATACCCTTTGCATCTTATAGCAAAATAGCATGTCCCTTAGATCGAGATCCCTCTGCACCATCTGAACTTTAAGTGTAAACCCATGTAATTACTGTAAGCAAGATGATATATTGTTAGTTATGAGATCCAAATGAATAATCTAATAAACCTTTATCCTCAATGGCAACAATTCAATACAAGCGTTTCCACTTTCTGATACTGCGCTAGTTTATTTGCAAGATTGAACTTGAGTAATGCACATCTCTCCGACTACTGAGTACTTATCTAGATTGGCCAAGACTAAACAAGCAACCGGAAGAAATATACATCTATAGGTTAAATATAAAGGCACCATGAATATAAACATAAAAAAATAATTCATCACATGATCTACAACACTGCTAAAAATACATCAGACGGTGGCACCGCGGCTCAAAGAACCGGATCTGCCCTTCATACCAGCCGAAGGATTTGAATCTTCTGTTACACGGTACAAATTGACATCATGCACGACCAGAATATATTACAACACACAGGGTACATGGGTACGATATTAGAACTCTTAGCGAGGCAAAGACGGCACTACACGCTTTACAGGAAATGGAAGCTACTCTCGCTTGAATGGAATAGCTCTCTCACGCGAGATTGAGCTGGCTTGTTTTTCTGGGGGGTTTTTTTCGCGAGCAAACACTTCACTGGTTCGTTCCAACTTTGAGATCGTTGCTTCACATGTTTCATTCGCTCCGATAGTTTCTTTGTGTCTTTGTTTCTTTTTTTGATTTCTTTGTTCTTTTCCTGTTTACTTTGGCTTTTTTTCTTTTTTTTCACCGGTTTCTTCATTTCTTTATTTGTGTTTATGGGTGTTTTATATTTTCATTATTTTCATATCGTTTTTCTTCATTTTTCACGCTTCTTACCTAGTTTTTCAGTTTTTTCATGAGTTTCTCCATTTTCTCTTGTGTTCTTTGTTTTTTGTCGGTTTTCACTGGTTTTTTTTCGTTTTTCTTCTTCTTCTCTTCAGTTTTTTCTTTTCTCGGTTTTCCTGATTTCTCTTGTTTCTTTTTTCACTTTATTTTTTTCGTTTCTCTCAGTTTTTATTACACATTCAACACTTCTCATATTCATCAGACAAAAATTATATGCATGTTTAACATTTTAAATACACGATTTTACCTTTTTCATAAAAAATGTACATTTTTAGTATAGATCTAATACATTTTTCGAAAATGTTTATTTTTTTCAAATACAAGTTTAATATTTTTTGAATACATGATCAACATGTTTCCTGACATTTTAACATTTTTCAAATGCTTCTTTAATATTTTTAAACAAAATATTGACATTTATTGAATACATGTTCAAGATTTTTTCTATACACGTTTTACTTTTTTTCAAATGCTTGGTTAACTTTTTTTAATACATGGTCAACATTATTTTCGATACATATTTAACATTTTTCAAATGATTGATCAACATTTTTCGAAATGCAAGATTAACATTTTCTGAATACATGGTCAACATTTTTCTATACACATTTAACAGTTTTCAAACTCATCATTAACATTTTTTAAATACTTGTTCAATATTTTTTAAATACCTGATTAACATTTTAAAATTCATGATCAACTTTTTTCACAGACATTGTATATATTTTATATACATTTTTGGTATACATGGTTAACATTTTTTTCGAAGAACATTTAACATTTTTCAAACGCTTGATTACCTTTTTAAAAATACTTGTTTAACATTTTTATAAATGATTGATTAATGTTTTTGAAATACATAATGATTTTTTTCACACACTTTGTATATTTTTTGTATACATTTTTGGTATACATGGTCAACATTTTTCTATACATATTTAACATTTTTCAAATGCATGGTTAACATTTTCAAAACATGATGTAAAATATATTTTTATAATATATCAGCTCTGTAAAGAAATATAAGGGCGTTTAGATCACTACTTTAATGATCTAAGTGCTCTTATATTTCTTTACGAAGGGAGCATATGTTTATAGTTTTTGGAAGTGTAAACAAAAGTTAAATAACAAATAAATCCAAAAATGAAAAAAGTGAAAAAATAATAGAAAGAATGAGGATGTGACCTCCAGTGCACCTGGGCCTGCCCACCTCGCACTGCCCTTGACATGAGGGTTCCCTTCGTCTCACTATAAGCGAGACATAGGGGCGCCCCAACGTTGGAGACAAATGAAGAGGAGCGATGTTTCTGTTAGATTTTATGCACTGATTTTTTTCTGTTATTTTTGATGATTGCACAAGCTGTCCCAGTATTTGCTATGACTACTTTCAACATACCAAAGAAAAATTTGAAAGGTATACATGATGCTATAGTTGGATATTGGTGGGGTGATGATCAAGATAAGAAACGGATGCACTAGATGGCGTGGTGGACATTGTGCATACCTAAATTAAGTGGAGGTATGGGCTTCCGTCACTTACATTGTTTTAATGTAGCCATGCTTGCAAAGCAATGCTGGAGGTTGTTAAGAGAGTCCGGATTCCTTATGTTCTTCTATCCCAAGGACGGAATATTTTCCTGATGGGATTCTTTTGAAAGCTAAACTGAAAAGTGGATCATCATTCACATGAAAAGGGCTATATATGGAGGGTTGGGGATGGAACACAAATTGATATCTAGAGTGATAACTGGTTACGACCAGTAAATCCTAGTCTACGAGTTTTAACTCCTAAAGGTAGGAATTTAGTGCAAAAAGTTTGTGATCTGATCAATCCAGTCTTGGGTCAATGGGGTGAGGAGCTCGTTAGGGATATTTTTGGCCAATTGATGTTGAATCTATACTGTCAATTCCGCTAGTGGATGATTGTGAGTATTTTGTTGCATGTCACAATTGAAAAACATGCATATTTTTAGTAAAATCGTCCTACTATGGTGAGTGGAACGTAAGTTTAGAACAAGTTAAGCCAATGATCATGACACTGGACGAGCAGGAGATAGGGAGGTTTGGAGGAATTTATGGGCATCTACTGTGGCACCAAAAGTGTAAGTTTTTGGCTGGAGAGCACTGAAAGAATCTATCCCGTGTATGGGTATATTAGCACGTAGACACGCTGTTCATTCGAGTCAATGCCCTTTTGGGTCCACTGGGATATGAAGATTTGAAGCATATCCTTTTTTACTTGTACTAGAGCAAGGTGCATTTGGAAGGAATTAGGAGTAAAAGAAGAGGTAGAAGTGTCTTTGTGTGCCGACATATCTAGAGCCGTTTTGTCGGAGGAGCTTTTAAAAAACAACCATTCGGCGCCCTCATGCCAAGAAGTTCGCATACGAGAGCTAGTTCTAAATACCGCTTGGTATATTTGGTGGGAGAGTAGTGAAGCAACACATGGAGAGGAGCTCCAGCCAATCAAATGATCTATGATGTCAACTAGTATATTATCACTTAATTATATCAGAAGCGGGAAGAAAAAAAAAGCTCAAAGGTCTTGAGTGAGATGGCATAAACCCCATGAAGGGATGTGCATGGTGAATGTGGATGCTTCTTTCAATCAGAAAACCCATGTGACCCCTTCAGGCGGGGTGGTGATTAGACTCTAATGAAGGATTTGTGGCCCCTTGATGCTTCAGAATTTAAGGAGCACCGGATGTACTTATGGTTGAAGCTACTGCTGCTCAAGATGGTGTAAGATTTGCTCAGCAAATGGGGCATTACAAGGTTATTCTTCAGTCCGACAATGAGCAGGTAATGTCGACTCTTATCTCAAGGTTTTTTTTTATGACTGCAAGTTCAGCAATTTTCCATGGCTGCATGCTACATGCATGTGCCTTTGACTATGTTTCCTATGAGTTATGCCCTAAGGAAGCAAATGTGGCAACACATGAGATAGCTACATCGTTTTTGTTTTATTTACATTTTTTTACCATGGTCAACGAACCCCCTACATTTCTCAAGCAGTGGCTTATAAATAATGTGATGATTTTTGATAAGAAATAAAAAGCCCTCGGGCTTGTTGGTAAAAAACAAGAGAGCGATTTGGCTGCTACCTGGGCCAACATGCTAATTGGGCTGCTACCATGCTATGATGCTACACTACTATGGACCTTAAGGCTTGCCGCTGGCCGATTAGTGACAGCAACTGGTTGAGAAATTTCTAAAAAAAAGCAACTGGTTGAGGAGCGCTCTTTTAGGAGCCTCCGCAATGATGCCACGTATCACGCTTTGAGTGCTCCCTCCAAAAATAAAATATTTTTACGCACGCGTTTTTAGCTTTTTAGATGATTTTTTTGGGGAGAGGGCTCAACTTTTCGGTTATCTACCAGTGTTTCTTAGCTTTTCGAAAAGAAATTGCACGAAAAACTGTATTTTTTTCCATGAAGGCATGGTTTTTCTTTCGCGAGGCATGGACATGCCTCTCGAAAATGGAAAAACAAGTTTTTTCTTTTTTTTCTTCCATGACAGGCATGGCTTTGTTTTTGCGAGAGGCACGGCTGTGCCTCTCGAAAACGAAAACGAAACGTGTTTTCTTTTCTTTTTCTTTCATAGGAAGTACGGTTTTGCTTATGTGAGAGGCACAGTTTTGCTTCCGCAAGAGGCACGGCCATGCAACTCGGAAACAGCTTTCAGAATGGGAAACAACATGCTCCCGTTTTGTTTTTTCATCCAGTTTTTCTTGTCAAAACCTATCAACAGGGGATCTAGTTTTAAAGATCTCAACGCGAGGAATTCAAGGTGAAAACCGCTCGAAATTTGGACACACGGTTTAAGAGATAAAACGTTTTGAATAAACAGATCTACGAAAAATGGAAAACTGCCAGGTTGCAACAAGTGGCGCACATGCAACAAACCACTTGTCACAACCTAGGGACGGGGGAGTGATATTTGGAAGGAGTACTCCTCAATTTATGATTTCTCCGTTCGCTCCCCTGCAACCGCTGTGAGCTCCGCCACCGTTTCCCCCTCTCCCCGCGCTCGTCCGCATCCTCTAACCACCACGACCATCGAAGCGGAAGCTCACCGCCGCCACCGCACGTCGCCGTCGTGGCCACAGCCACGTTGGGTCGCAACCGAGCACGCCTTCGTCTTCCACGCACTCGCAGGAGCCTATAGCACCCCCGCACGCCCCTCGCCGTGCCTGCTAGCGACTAATTCAACCTCGCCCGAACTCCGGCCGCCGCGGACGTGCTCGCCGCCATCGTTTCCGGCCACCCCAGCTCCGGCTACTACCACCACTCGACGTGGCTCACTCCCCGCAACATGTAGATGGTCTCCGCCGTCCTTTTGGTCGCCGGAGTGCAAAACCCGAGCCCTCCGCCGCGTCTGGCCTCGCCGGCGGCTAAACGCCAGCGAGTTTGACTCTGTTTGACCCCGTGTGGGCCCAGGTTGACTTCCCCCTGAGTCTATGACAGGTGGGGCCGGCCTGCTAATTAGTTTAGGATTAGTTTTAACTAATTTTAATTAGTTTAGTCACTGACATGTGGGCCCAGGTCCCACTAACAGTTAATTAGCACTAACATAATTCTGTTAATTAGCTGAGACACTGACAAACAGGGCCCACCAGTCAGGTTTGACCTGGCCGACCCAGTTGACCCGCTGACGTCACACCTATGTCATGCTGATGCATTAATTCAATTACTGGAATTATTCTTTTATAGGAAATTCCAGAAAATAGCCAAAATTTCTAAAAATCATAGAAAATCAACCATAGCTCCAAATCAAACAAGTTATATATGAAAAATGATCAGAAAAATTCTATCTGTCCATCTGTAATGGTTCCATGCATGAGAAAACAAGTTAACCTTGCTGTTTAAGCAGAATAAGATAATGCACTCATAAGGCTATGTTAAATGAGCTAACATTTGAATCTTTGATTCAAATGAGTTCATCCCTTTCTGTTTTAGCTTGCATTAGGCCAAGACACTTTCATCTTGCCATGTCATAGCATGCATCATATTGTTGCATATTGTCATGTGTTGATTATGTTCGGTGTGCCTTTCGTGGTAGGTTCTGCCTCCGAAGATAACCCCGAGTATCCGTCTGAAGGGCAGTACCCTACTACCACTACATCAGGCAAGCAAACCATTGATCATTCTGATACAAACCGATGTTCTCGCTTCTGCTCTTGTTTACTGCATTAAGACAACGCGATTCAAACTACTGTGTGCTATGGTAGTTGAACCCTTATCCTCTGCATGACCTGTCATTGCCACAATAACTAGAAGAAACCCATTAGCATGTGTAGGAGTTGATTGAGATCTGTATGTGTTTCCTACCTTGCTATGCCTGCTATGCTTAGAGTTGTGTCAGGTCTGGTCCATCTTGGTGATGGGCTAGAGTGAAATGATTATATCGGTAATGTGAGGGATGTGTTGAACATGATTTGGTAAAGGTATCGATGAGAGGCCATGTAGGAGTACATGGTGGGTTGTTTCATTGAGGCCGTCCATAAGAACTGAGATCTGTATGTGTGATTTAAGATGCAGTTACTACCATACATTGGGCCTCAAACCAATGGACCCTCTCGGCTTCTTAATCACCCTAGTACTCTGTCCAGGAGTTGCAAATAGTTTCTGGTGTTTGTAGGTTATGTGTTGGCGGCCGTGTGTAGCGCTAACCCTAGCGGTGGGCTATGTTGTGGTAGATACACCGTGGCACGGTGTACCGAGTCACCCGTTTGGTGTCTCGGGAACCCTGTTCACATCGTTCGGGGCCGTATGTGGAAACCTCGGCCGGACTCCCTGCGGATGGAACCTGGATAGATGATAAACCTGGACTAGAGGCTTGAGTGCTTAGGTAGGCCATGGCCGACACCCTCGTTGCGCTTCCGCTTGAAGGTTGCCGAGTACATGTCGTGGAAACGGCGGTAAGTGGTGAAAGCGTGTATGAAGAAGTACACCCCTGCAGGGTATAAAACTATTCGAATAGCCGCGTCCATGGTAAAGGACTACTTGCTTGCCTATATAGTTCATAGACAAGTTAATGGATACTACTAAAAGACTCAAGATAAGTGTGAGTACCGAGGATAGCCCTCTCGTAGGATGACGAGGGAGGATCCCCGGTGGAGTATTGTGTTGGTGAGTAGTGGACTCATGTGCGAAAACTATTTTTACTAGAGAAGTTCCGTAGGATAGCTTAGCCAAGAGTCAAAGCTGCCTTGCTGCAATAACCACACCACCTTCTTGAGAATGAGCATGTATAGTAGGATCTGATGTAAGACTTGCTGAGTACCTTTGTACTCATGTTTGCTTAATTACTGCTTTCAGACGACAACACCGCCCCCTCCGATGGGTTTTATGTAGACCTTGATGTCGACGAGTGACTAGCCACCCAGGTGGTGATCCTGGCCATGGAGGGCCCTATGTAGATAGATAGGCTTCGAAAAGCCTTCTTGCTTTCTAGTGTCTGTACTCAGACTATTTGCTTCCACATGTGCTTGTATGCTTGTATGACTTGAGTGTCGGGTCATGTGACCCCTACCTTTATGAACATGTTATGTATGGCTCTCTGGAGCCTTTAAATAAAGTACTTGAGTTGTAGAGTTTTGTTGTGATGCCGTGTTGTATGTACTCATATCGGGCATATTGTGTGTATGATTGAAATGCTTGGTATGAGTGGGATCCGACAATCTAGTTGTTTATCCTTGGCAGCCTTTCTTATGGGGAAATGTAGTCCAGTGTTCCTCGAGCCATAGTAGTCCGCTACAGCCCGGTTCACCGGAGTCCTGCTAGCCCAGCACTACTGCTCAGGACACTTGACTGGCCGGCATGTGTTTCACTTCGTTCCTATGTCTGTCCCTTCGGGGAAATGTCATGCGGTGACATCCGGAGTCCTGCCTAGCCTGCTACAGCCCGGGTTCCCCGGAGTCCTGTTAGCCCAGTGCTACAGCCCGGATTCACTCGCTGACGACCGACATGCTCGATGTGATTCATGTATGCCTGTCTCCATAGGTCTGCGCCGCTTTGGGATCACGACTAGCCATGTCGGCCCGGGTTCTCTGTCATATGGATGCTAGCGACACTATCATATACGTGAGCCAAAAGGCGCAAACGGTCCCGGGCCATGGTAAGGCAACACCCGTGGGATACTGTGCGTGAGGCCGCAATGTGATATGAGGTGTTACCGGCTAGATCGATGTGACTTGGAATCGGGGTCCTGACAGGCGTAGGATTGAAATTTCCTCTATACGCGTTGTTACCAAAATTGTTCCTACCAACAAAATTCACATCCATAGATTCATTATTGTTCTCAATCAAAGTAGACAATGGCATATCATTAAGATCAGAAGAAACTCTCTTATTAGCAAATAATTTCATAAGTTCATCCATCTTTCCACTCAAACATTAATTTCTTCTATCGCATGCACCTTTTTATTAGTAGATCTTTTAGTATGCCATTGAGAATAATTAACCATAATATTATCTAGGAGTTTAGTAGCTTCTCCTAAGTGACTTCCATAAAAGTGCCTCCCGCGGCCGAATCTAAAAGATTTCTAGAAGCAAAATTCAATCCGGCATAAATTTTTTGTATAATCATCCACAAATTTAAACCATGAGTGTGGCAATTACGTATCATTAATTTCATTCTCTCCCAAGCTTGTGCAACATGTTCATGATCAAGTTGCTTAAAATTCATAATATCGTTTCTAAGAGAGATGATCTTAGCGGGAGGAATATACTTAGAGATAAAAGCATCTTTGCACTTGTTCCATGAATCAATACTATTTTTAGGCAAAGACGAAAACCAAGCTTTAGCACGATCTCTAAGCAAAAAAGGAAATAGCTTCAATTTAACTATATCGTTATCCACATCTTTCTTCTTTTGCATGTCACACAAATCAACAAAGCTATTTAGATGGGTAGCGGCATCTTCACTAGGAAGGCCGGAAAACAGATCTTTCATGACAAGATTCAGCAAAGCAGTATTAATTTCACAAGATTCAGCATCGGTAAGAGGAGCAATCGGAGTGCTAATAAAATCATTGTTGTTGGTATTGGTGAAGTCACACAATTTAGTATTATCTTGAGCCATCGTGACAAGCAAGCAAACTAACACACAAGCAAACAAAAAGCAAGCAAACAAAAAGAGGCAAATAGAGAGGGAGGATAGAGAGAGAGGGCAAATAAAACGGCAAGGGTGAAGTGGGAGAGAGGAAAACGAGAGGCAAATGGAAAATAATGTAATGCGGGAGATAAGGGTATGTGATGGGTACTTGGTATGTTGACTTTTGTGTAGACCTCCCCGGCAATGGCGCCAGAAATCCTTCTTGCTACCTCTTGAGCACTGCGCTGGTTTTCCCCGAAGAGGAAGGGATGATGCAGCAAAGTAGCATAAGTATTTCCCTCAGTTTTTGAGAACCAAGGTATCAATCGAGTAGGAGGCTACGCGCGTGTCCCTCGCGCCTGCACAAAACAAATAAATCCTCGCAACCAACGCAAATAGGGGTTGTCAATCCCTATAGGGCCACTTATGAGAGTGAGATTTGATAGATATGATAAGATAATATTTTTGGTATTTTTATGATAAAAGATGCAAAGTAAAATAAAGGCAAAGTAAATAGCAAAGCAAATAACTAAGTAGTAGGAGATCAATATGATAAAGATAGACCCGGGGGCCATAGGTTTCACTAGTGGCTTCTCTCAAGAGCATAAGTATTCTACGGTGGGTGAACAAATTACTGTTGAGAAATTGACAGAATTGATCATAGTTATGAGAGTATCTAGGTATGATCATGTATATAGGCATCACATCCGAGACAACTAGACCGACTCCTGCCTGCATCTACTACTATTACTCCACTCATCGACCGCTATCCAGCATGCATCTAGAGTATTAAGTTAAAAACAGAGTAATGCCTTAAGAAAGATGACATGATGTAGAGGGATAGACTCATGCAATATGAAGAAAAACCCATCTTGTTATCCTCGATGGCAACAATACAATACATGCCTTGCTGCCCTTACTGTCACCGGGAAAGGACACCGCAAGATTGAACCCAAAGCTAAGCACTTCTCCCATTGCAAGAAAGATCAATCTAGTAGGCCAAACCAAACTGATAATTCGAAGAGACTTGCAAAGATAACCAATCATACATAAAAGAATTCAGAGAAGATTCAAATATTATTCATAGATAGAATTGATCATAAACCCACAATTCATCTGTCTCAACAAACACACCGCAAAAAGAAGATTACATCGAATAGATCTCCACAAGAGAGGGGGAGAACATTGTATTGAGATCCAAAAAGAGAGAAGAAGCCATCTAGCTACTAACTATGGACCCGTAATTCTGAGGTAAACTACTCACACTTCATAGGAGAGGCTATGGTGTTGATGTAGAAGCCCTCTGTGATCGATGCCCCCTCCGGCGGAGCTCCGAAACAGGCCCCAAGATGGGATCTCGTGGATACAGAAAGTTACGGCAGTGGAATTAGGGTTTTTGCCCCGTATCTGATTGTTTGGGGGTACGTAGGTATATATAGGAGGAAGGAGTACGTCGGTGGAGCAACAGGGGGCCCACGAGGGTGGAGGGTGCGCCTAGGGTAGGCAGGTGCACCCCCTACCTCGTGGCCTCCTGTTTCTTTTCTTGACGTAGGGTCCAAGTCTCTCTGGTCTTATTCGTTGAGAAAATCACGTTCCCGAAGGTTTCATTCCGTTTGGACTCCGTTTGATATTCCTTTTCTTCAGAACCCTAAAATAGGCAAAAAAACAGCAATTCTGGGCTGGGCCTTCGGTTAATAGGTTAGTCCCAAAAATAATATAAAAGTGGATAATAAAGCCTAACAATGTCCAAAACAGTAGATAATATAGCATGGAACAATCAAAAATTATAGATACGTTGGAGACGTATCAAGGTTCTGTGTGTTGGTTGAATAGATGAATCTGAAATTGTGTGATGCATATCATATAATCATACCCACGGATACTTGAGGTGACATTGGAGTATCTAGGTGACATTAGGGTTTTGGTTGATTTGTGTCTTAAGGTGTTATTCGAGTATGAACTCAAGGGCTATTTGTGACACCTATAGGAATAGCCCAACGGATTGATTGGAAAGAATAACTTTGAGGTGGTTTCGTACCCTACCATAATCTCTTTGTTCGTTCTCCGCTATTAGTGACTTTGGAGTGACTGTTCCTTGCATATTGAGGGATAGTTATATGATCCAATTATGTTATTATTGTTGAGGGAACTTGCACTAGTGAAAGTATGAACCCTAGGCCTTGTTTCAATGCATTGCAATACCGTTTATGCTCACTTTTATTATTAGTTACCTTGCTGTTTTTATATTTTCAGATTACAAATACTCATATCTACTATCCATATACCACTTGTATCACCATCTCTTCGCCGAACTAGTGCACATATACAATTTACCATTGTATTGGGTGTGTTGGGGACACAAGAGACTCTTTGTTATTTGGTTGCAGGATTTCTTGCGAGAAACCATCTTCATCCTACGCCTCCTACGAATTGATAAACCTTAGGTCATCCACTTGAGGGAAATTTGCTACTGTCCTACAAACCTCTGCACTTGGAGGCCCAACAACGTCTACAAGAATAAGGTTGTGTAGTAGACATCAGTTCGCAAGTACCAAGTGATTCATAATCAAGTGATTACCAAGGTCCATCAGAATGGAGTTTCTTCATGTGCTTTACACCATTATGACCCAAACGGCAATGCCACAAATAAGTTGCACTATCATTATCAACTCTGCATCTTTTGGGTTCAATACTATGAACATGTGTATCACTACTATCAAGATTTAGTAAAAATAGACCACTCATCAAGGGTGCATGACCATAAAAGATATTACTCATATAAATAGAACAACCATTATTCTCTGATTTAAATGAATAACCATCTAGCATCAACCAAGATCCAGATATGATGTTCATGCTCAACGCTGGCACCAAACCACAATTATTTAGCTCTAAAACTAATCCCGGAGGTAGATGTAGAGGTAGCGTGCCGACGGCGATCACATCGACTTTGGAACCATTTCCCACGCGCATCGTCACCTCGTCCTTAGCCAATCTTCGCTTAATCCATAGCCCCTGTTTCGAGTTGCAAATGTTAGCAACTAAACTAGTATCAAATACCCAGGCACTGCTGCGAGTATTACTAAGGTGCACATCATTAACATGTATATCAAATATACCTTTCACTTTGCCATCCTTCTTCTCCGCCAAATACTTGGGGCAGTTCCGCTTCCAGTGACGAGTCCCTTTGCAGTAGAAGCACTCAGTCTCAGGCTTAGGTCAAGACTTGGGTTTCTGCACTTGAGCAGCAACTGGCTTGCTGTTCTTCTTGAAGTTCCCCTTCTTCCCTTTACCACTTTTCTTGAAACTGGTGTTCGTGTTGACCATCAACACTTGATGCTCCTTCTTGATTTCTACCTCCGCAGCCTTTAGCATTGCGAAGAGCTCAGGAATCGTCTTATCCATCCCTTGCATATTATAGTTCATCACGAAGTTCTTGTAGCTTGGTGGCAGTGATTGAAGAACTCTGTCAATGACACTATCATCAGGAAGATTAACTCCTAGCTGGTTCAAGTGGTTGTGGTACTGAGGGAGTCTTGGACTAAGGGGTTCTCGGGCGTTCGGCCTGTTAGCCATGGGCCAGACTGATGGGCTGTGAAGATACGAAGACCGAAGACTGTACCCGTGTCCGGATGGGATTCTCCTTGGCGTGGAGGGCAAGCTTGGCGACCGAAAATTTAGATTCCTTTCTTTGTAACCGACCTTGTGTAACCCTAGATCCCCCCCCGGTGTCTATATAAACCAGAGGGCTTAGTCCGGAGAGGGGAGAGACTCATTACCATAGTTATACAGGTTAGACTTCTAGGGTTTAGCCATTACGATCTCGTGGTAGATCAACTCTTGTAATACTCATATGCATCAAGATCAATCAAGAAGGAAGTAGGGTATTACCTCCATAGAGAGGGCCTGAACCTGGGTAAACATCGTGTCCCCTGTCTCCTGTTACCATCGACCTTAGGCACACAGTTCGGGACGTCCTACCCGAGATCCGCCGGTTTTGACACCGACATTGGTGCTTTCATTGAGAGTTCCACTGTGCCGTCGACGAAAGGTTTGATGGCCCCTTAAATCGTCGATAGTGACGCTGTCCAAGGAGAAACCTTCCTCCCCGGATAGATCTTCGTGTTCGGTGGCTTCATGCTGCGCACTAACTCGATTGGCCACCTGGAGCAGATCGATAGCTACACCCTTGGCCATCAGGTCAGATTTGGGAGCTTGAACTATGTTGCGGACATCCGTGGAGATTTGATCTTCGCCGGATTCAAGACCGCAGCGACCGCTCCTGCTCACCTTGACAAACATGACCTAAATCTGTCGTTAGACCACATCCAGGAGATAGCCCCTGTGACCACTCTGGCCTTAGATCCAGAGCACGCTGCGGCATCCAACGATTGGAGGCTCAACCCCACCACGGAGGCTACAGATTCCCTGGCGTTGGAGTCTCACATGGACTTAACCTCACGCAATGCTCATGTCACCGGAACTCCGGACTCTTCTCCGAGTATAAGTTTCGAACCATGTGAGTCCGCGGATACCGAACTTCATTGCTTATCAATCTTCGAGTTCAGCGCCACAGACATCTGGCGATGTGCTGAACTCATTAAAGAACTTGTCCTTGGCGGGGGACTTACAGCCGAACTATGTACGGTTCGAACTAGAGGCTGATGATGGGGAATTTTTCTTCCCACATGCCACCCACTTCATAGCCACCGTCAAGGATTTAACCGACATGTTTGACCATGGCTCCGAAGACATCGCCAGTACGGACGACGATGCCGACAAGGAGCAAGGCCAAAACCCGCCGTTCACTGGACGACGGACGGCCACTCTTTCTACGACGTATACATGGTGGACACGCCTGAAAAAACTTACAACGATGACAAAGAGGATCCAATTGAGTATGAACCTCCTCAGAGAGAGCCCAAGCGCCAGCTTCCTCGATGCCGCTCTAAGTCACGCTGTTCCAAAGACTGCAGTATAGGCACCAGAAAAAATAATACTCTGGACGATGCCGAAAATAATGAAGACCCCATCAAGGTAACCTCCGAACAGGGGGAAAGGGAAAATGGGCAAGTTAGCCCTGATGAATAGGCCATACACGGAGACTCGGAGGACAATAATTATCTTTCGCTCTCTGAGGAAGAGGAGAGCCTTGGCAACAAGGATTTCATCGTGCCTGAGGAACCTCTCAAGCAGGAGCGCTTCAAACGCCGGCTAATAGCCACTGCAAGGAGCCTGAAAAAGAGGCAGCTGCAGCTTCAAGCGGACCAAGATCTGCTCAATGATAGATGGACCGAAGTCCTGGCCGCCGAAGAATACGGCCTTAGTGGCCCAGCAAAAAGCTACCCGAAGCGTAGATTGCTATCTTAGTTTGATGACGAGGCGCTGGAGCCCGTACCATCATCGCACAATGCGATAGGTCGACCACAACTTGGTCCAGATAAAGCGGCAACCCAAGCCGAACACCAGACCGCCCCACCTCACCGTAAAGGCAAGAATAAAACAACTCGGAGTTGTACATACGACTTTCGACATGACTTGGACAATAGAGCAGGACACGCAAGATCGATCTACGAATCGCGAGGACGTGCCCCGACACGCGACGATAGCTACCTATGCGGACGTGACAAACCTAGCCACGCCCGGGCCGAAAACCGCAAATGGACTCCATCAGAGGTACGTCGCAGTGTGGTCCAACATAGAGGCGCCGCACACCCTCTTTGCTTCACAGATGAAGTAATGGAGCATGAATTCCCAGACGGGTTCAAACCCATGAATATCGAATCATACGATGGAACAACGGATCACGCGGTATGGATCGAGGACTTCCTCCTCCATATCCACATGGCCCGCGGAGATGACCTTCATGCCATCAAATACCTACCACTAAAACTCAAAGGACCAGCTTGATACTGGTTAAACAGTCTGCCGGAAAATTCTATTGGCAACTGGGAAGATTTGAAAGACACCTTTCGCGACAACTTCCAAGGAACATATGTCCGGCCACCGGACACTGATGACTTAAGTCACATTGTCCAGCAGCCCGGAGAGTCAGCCAGGAAGCTCTAGACTAGGTTCTTAGTTAAAAAGAACTAAATCATCGACTGTCCGGACGCGGAAGCCCTTGCGGCCTTCAAACACAGCGTCCGGGATGAATGGCTTGCATGCCACCTCGGTCAAGAAGGACCTAAATCCAAGACAGCCCTTACCGCTCTGATGACTCTCTTTTGCACGGGAGAAGACAGCCGGCTCGCTTGTAGAAGCAACATCACCAGCGACTCGGGCACTTCCGAAATGCGAGACGGCAATGACAAGCCATGACGAAGCAAACACAACAGTCGCAATGATAATGAAAGATCACGCGACACAACGGTCAATGGCGGATTCAGCAATCCCAAACCCGGTCAACGAAAAAAGCCATTCAAGGCGAACCGAGACAGACCATCCGACCTAGATAGGATATTGGACCGACCCTGCCAGATTTACGGACACCCCGATAAACCACCTAATCATAGCAACATATGCTATTGGGTCTTCAAGCAGGCCAGCAAGCTCAATGCCGAACACAAGGGGAGGAGGCCGCCAGGTGATAGGGACGACAGAGAGGTTCACCAACCAAATAGCGGGGGTCAGAAGCAATTTCCCCCCGAGGATAGATCAATCCCGGAGAGGAAATAGCAGTTCGGCTTCCGCCGCCCACCTCATATACCTGCAAAATTTGTACCGCGCATACATCACCACGCACTTAAGATACCATGGGCATTGGCATAAGCACAATGTGGACAAGCCTGCAAGCATTCCCGTAACATTTTTTCTACTTTCCTTTTTCTTTCTTTCTTATCTCTTAAAAACAGGTGACGCAAATGACAGACATCTAAACTGACTCCATCGGAGTTTGGATCCGTACACTCACCTAAGGGGCTATTTCTGTCAAGGATTCCCCTCGCCGAGGACAGGCGGCACAGACGTGCGACAGGAGGTCCAAAATAAACTTTTTGTAGACTGCACTCTTTATTTCGAGCCTGTAATATGCCCTTTTCCTCCGCCTTTGACCTCGGGCGTGTCAAATAACCGGGGTTGAGGTCTTTTTATATATAAAGTAATCATTGGCATACCGCTCAGATCCTAGTAAACATTATCTGAATTAATCATTTTGAAAGTGCTAGTGATCGACTAGAGGGGGGTGAATAGGCGATTTTTATGAAAGTCTTCTAAACAGGGAAGTTTTGAAGACAAACGATAGAACTAAACCTGTTACCACGCAGTGGAAGGTAGACTACACTAGGCAAACCTTAGTCAGGTAATCAACGAAGTGAAAGCACAATGACTAATAGCAGCTAGGCAGTAGGGATCAGGTAGGAAGATATTGTGAAGCCAATCAGAACAAGTAGTCACTCAGTGAAGACAAAAGATAATGCAATCACGCAATGACTTCACAAGGACCAACAGTAAGTAAAGGGAAGGGAAGGATGAAACCAGTGACTCGTTGAAGACAATAATTTGTTGGACCAGTTCAAGTTGCTGTGACAACTGTACGTCTGGTTAGGGCGGCTAGGTATTTAAACCTGAGGACACATAGTCCCGGACACTCAGTCCTGAACACGCAGCTCAGAACCCTTAGTCCTCACTGTATTCCCCTTGAGCTAAGGTCACACAGACCTCGCCCAATCACTCTGGTAAGTCTTCAAGGTAGACTCCCAAACCTTCACAGACTTCGTTCATCGGCGATCCACAATGACTCTTGGATGCTCAGAACGCGACGCCTAACCGGCTGGAGGATTCACAGTCCTCAAGTGTAATAAGTCTTTAGATCACACAGACAGGACGACTTAAGTGATGCCTAACACTTTTTGGCTCTGGGTGGTTAGGACTTTATCCTCGCAAGGAATTCTCTCTCAAAGGCTTCGAGGTGGGTTGCTCTCAAACGACAACAGCCGTACTTTAACTCTGAGCAGCCAACCATTTATGGTTGTAGGGGGTGGGCTATTCATAGCCACTAGGCAACCCGACCTGATTTGTCTGAAATGACCCTAGGTCACTAAGGAACTGACATGTGTTCCAACGGTCAGATTTTAAACACACACGGCAACTTTACTTGGGCTACAAGCAAAGCTGACTTGTCCAACTCTGGACAAGATTCGCTCTCATAGTCTTCACTCGAAGACATAGGATTTTGGTTAAGCATCACTTCAGTCATTCTGACTGGTTCTCTTGGACCCCACTTAACAGTACGGTGGTTCCTATGACTCAACAAAGAAGAAAAAGAACTACGAAAGCTCTAAGTCTTCGAGCTCCATAGTCTTCATGCGATGTCTTCTCTTGTCATAGTCTTCAATGTGAATATCTTCACATACCACCCTTGACTTCAATGTCTTCATACATTTTTAGGGGTCATCTCTGGTAGGAAAACCGAATCAATGAGGGACTTCTACCTGTGTTATCTTGCAATTCTCACAAACACATTAGTCCCTCAACTAGGTTTGTCGTTAATACTCTAAAACCAACTAGGGGTGGCACTAGATGCACTTACAATCTCCCTGTTTTTGGTGATTGATGACAAACTAGTTGAAGTTTTCAACGGGGAATATAATATGTGAGATTGTAAAGGATAAGGAATTGTCTTCGTAAGTTGTAAGGGCTCCCCCTGAAGATGTGCATATAAGTAATTTGCTTTTGGAATGCAAATGCACATGGCAGGTTGTACTTGTGGAGATCCTCTTCAACTTATGATGACAACTCATCATGCATGAAAAGTATGTGAAGATAATGACATGCATAATGGAAAATGGACGTCTGCAAAATGATCTAAGTGCGGAATTTATCGTTGCACATGCAGAATTTATCATCCCATCACAAAGTAGCAAATGAGTAGCAGACGACCATCGAGTTTAAGTGTTACAACTCAAAGAACCAAATGTATCAAAACGAGAGTTGTAAACACTAGGCAAAACATAAAGTAACCGCCCATATGGACCCGCTTGAAGACTATAAAACTCATATACTTCTCCCCCTTTTGTCAGTAAGTACCAAAAAGGTTTGAAGACATAGAGCATCTACTCGTTCCCATGAGGAGTAGGTGAAGTAGCAAGGTCGTCGGTGTTGTTAGGCGGTGAAGACGAGCTTGGGGCAGTGTCGACGCGTGCTGAAGGAGGGGGCGGTGAAGTAGCATCGTCTTCGTCCTCGATCACTCTGGCATTCATAGTTGCCACAGAGGAAGAGAACTCAGAGTCTTCAAGTGAGGGAGTTCGTCACAGCACAACCCTTTGGGGAGGTGTGGAGTCAAACTTGAAACGTTCAGAGAAGCCATCCTCTTGAAGATCATCCTCAGAGCACATAAGCGTCAGCCCTTTCCATGTACGCCGACAAGTTTCATGGGCAAAAAAGGCATTCTTGGTGGCAAGGTTGCGAATGTGGTTGACATCCACCAAGAGGCTGTGCATTTGACGCTTCAGCCAGTCATGATGCCTATCCTGTTTCTGATGAAGAGCAACCAAAAGCTCTCGGTCATTGAGAACACGAGATCGCTTCTTGGGCCATTGGGCAATAGTGCTTTCAGTGGCTTCAGTGAGGGAACGATGAGGTGCGCGTGTAGTGCCAGCCAGAGGATAAACACGAGTGACTGCTTCAACTCCTTCAATGTTCTGAGAGAAGCTTTGATGCTCCGCATTCTGAAGACTAAGAGGCTCCTTGGCAGGCTCTGGATAGAGGGCTTCAATGGACACATCCACGTCAGGCATAAAGATCTGATGATTGCGAGCAGAGGGCTGATATGAGATAGCTGAGTGGAGTTTGATCAGCCGCATTATCCATGGAGCGTAGAACTTCAAGCCAAAAAGGTCAGATCCTGAAGCAGCAAGTTGGTGGATGAAGAAGTCTTGTGCATTGAAGCATTTGCCATGAAGAATATAGAAGACCAAAGTCTTCATTGCACCTTCCAGCTTTGCATACGGGGAATGTCCTTGGATGGGCCAGAGAGTTCGCCTTAAAATGTGATAGATGGTCCTTGGCAGATACTCTAGGTCTTCAACAAGGAACTCCTTAGGATATGCAGAGTCTTGTGGCAAAGGCTTCATCATACTGAGCATCTGACTCATGTTCGGTTCAGGCTTCTGAAAGATGCTCTCCATAGCTTCACTGTGAAGTTGACATCCAGGTTCATAGAGATCTCCAGGAGTGGGCAAACCAGTGAGCTCAATGATATCAAAGGCTTTGGCTTCGTGATGAACATTTCCTGTCATCCACTCAAGGACCCAAGTCTTCAGATCTCTGTTGTAACCACGTATGTGAAGTGTGGCATAAAATTGGAGCAACAACTCTTCGTTCCAGTGCTCTTGGTCGGTGACGAAAGGCAACAATCCAACCTCTTTGAAGCAGTCCAGAGCTTCTTCCAAGCAGGGCAGACCAGCTATTGCTTCGGTGTCAAGACGCATATGTGGGAAGATGCGACCTTGATTGTACATAATGCAGGAGTAATAGCTTCGCTGCGGATAGCTCCAGAACCGATCAGAAGATATTCGTTCCCTTGAGTAGGGGTTCTTGGAGCTATTGAAGAAGGTGTTGTCTGCTTTGAAGCTGTTGACATTGAAGGATCTAGGTGCTGATGCAGGACCTGGAAACCTAGGCAACCTTGGCATTGGCTTCTATACCTGAGGCCTATGCTCAATATGATAGTCAAACTGAGGACCAGCAGCAGGCGCAGGAACAGAAGCAGTAGCATCATTGGCTTCACTGACTTCTGGTTCTTGGGTTGGTGTAGGCTCCACATTTGCTTCAGCCATTACACCGTTAGTGGCTTCATTGGTGTTGGTGGTGACAACGTCAAGATTTTCTACCTCCATTTGATGAGCTGGAGGGTCGGGCACAGACACGTTCTCCTCGAGAACAGCTTCGTCAGTAGTTGGGGGAGTGGGGACATGTTCTTCTTCTTGGGTGTCATCGGCTGATGCAGCCGGAATGTCTTCAGCAGCTTTAGCTTCAGATTCGGAGACTGGAGGCCTTGGTCCATTGCGAAGCCTGTGTAACGCTGGCGACGCCTTTGGAGATGGAGTTGGCTGGGCCTCAAAGTCATCTTCTTCTTCTTGCCGGGGTGGTGTGACTTGTTGTTGTGGGTGATCAGCCCATGATGCATCCTGAGCAATTCGCGTCAGAGGACGACCAATGCTGATGAGTTCGCTGTGCGTAAGCACAGGCGATGATACCTGTTGGTGCTCGATCTGAGGAAGAACTGCATCATCTTCAACATGGTCATGGTGACCAATGTCTTCAGCAGCGGTGGGATCAGCTGCTGGAATGTCTTCAGCTTCATGAGCCTCTGTGAAAGCAGTCACATGGACAGTCAGTTGGCGCTCTTGATGTTCGGCGGCAGGGCGAACCATGGAGATAGGTTCAACAATTAAGGGCTCTGTGGGAGCAGCCCGTTCCTTCTTGGTCTTCCGCTTCTTCTTGGAGGGAGCAGCAGCAGAGGCTTCAGGATGTTTCCTCTTTCTGGCTTCAGCCTCAGCAGTCCTCGTCTTCTTTAGTTCTGAAGCGGTAGACCTAGCTTTTGGCTTCGAGCCAGTCATGCTGGTTGGGAAGACAATGGGATGTGCTTCCTGCCTTGGTGCGTCGGGTTCGGCCATGGCGGGCTTCTTCTTCTGCTTTGCAGCCATCCTGGGGTCGATGCCAGGACGCCCAAGGGCCTTGCGCTTCTCAGCCTCATTGTAGGCTTGCACACACTTGTCAGCCAGGCTCTTCATGCGCTCGCGAGAACCTTGAGCTTCTTCACGCTTCTTGAGAAAGGCTTCTTTGAGCTCGTGCAGCATGATCTTGAAGTTCTTGACCTCTTGCACGCTGAGCTTGGCCATATGCTTCTTGAACTGAGCTTTCTCAAAGTCAATCTTCTGCTTCAGTTCAACGATGCGCTGGGCTATAGCTAACTCTGAAGCAATGGCGCCATGGAAGGCAACACTGAGGCCAATTGGAAGTTGCAGATCTTCAAAGCTGAGCTTGGGCGTGTCAAACCACTCATCGATGAAGTCGTGGATGATTGCCATGTCAAAGAGAGGCAAATTGTTAAAGATTTCTGCTTCTTCTTTGCTCTTGATCAGTTGCTCAAGAGCGTCATCTGCAAGATCTTCATCACTGAACAGATCAATGGCATCGTTGCGCAGAATAGCAGCAGCAGTCAGTTCTTGGCTGGTGTGTGGCAGAGGCATCTTGACTTTCTGGGGCTTCGAGATGCGTGACAGATCTTCAGACTGCACACTATCTTCAGGAGGTGCAGTAGCCAGTGGCTTCGCCCGTGAGATTTTTGGTGCTGAGGCAGGCTTTGAAGCTTTAGGCTGCTTCAATTTCTTTGGCTTCGATGCTGCAGGCGCTTCATCTGATTCGACGTCATCTGCAGGCTCATCCACGGCTGTCCCTTGAATCACGATATGAGTGATGAGACCTTCCAGGTTGTAGAAGGGCCCAACAAGATTGGGTTCAGCTTCACGGGTCCCATCGGCACGAGGAGCAGTGGGACCAGGGTTGAAGTCCAATCCCAAAGACTTCTTGTTCTGCTTCGCCGAATTCTGGGCAAACTAGAAGTTGCGCTTGAACAGATTTTCGTCACGACACCATAGCAGTGACGATGGGTCAGCATCCGCAGGCTGTGGTCCACAGACCATGCAGGGATAGAAGCCTTGTTCAATGGCTTCATGTCTGGACCTGGGTTGAAGATTTTTGTATAGGATGTCTCCCCATGGTCGCTTGATGGCATTCTTTTCAGCATATTCCTTTGTCACAAATCTGTACTTGAACCACTATTCTTCCCAATATCGTCGAGTCCATTGGATTCATGTCTTGCGCTGATTGTAATCCTCTTCTGGATCTGTCTTGTAGAGTTCTGAGAGATCATCGGGCAGATCTCTTGATGTCTCACCTCGACGCTTTCTGCCACCCTTCCTTGCTGATTTCTTTGCAGCCATGAACTTTAAACTGAATGGCTTCAATACGTTCAAAGGCTTCAAGGGCTTTCACTTGCTGGAAAAACAGGAACTGGCTTCGGGAGAATTTATGTGATGCTGTAAGAATTCTGCAAATGAATGCAGCCTATGAGAACCAGGGGATTCTCCCACGGACATGTACCTGTGACAGCATTAAGGTGCGAGGGAAGGGGAAGAGGTCATATGCATTCTCAGAAGATTTTGAAGATAAATTAGTTTAGAAGACATTGACCTCATTGTGCGAATACATTCACTCATAGATAAGGAGTTGGTTCCAGATTTGTACGAATCCACAGATCAGTACAAGTGAGGAATCTAACTACTTTGTGAAGCATAAGTGAACATACTAGGCATAATATGAGATGCAGTATGAAGTGGATCCAACTTGTGTGAACAGAAACTGCTTGTGGTAGAAAGTGACGAATCTATAGGATCAAAGGGGCCGTAAAAAGGGAATTTTATTTACCACACAAGAAACTGCTAGACGGAGTGGAAGAGGAGGCCGAGCAGTTCGATCGTCTCTGCCCTAACTTGGCGACAGAGGACACCTACGGCGACGGCGGAGAATACGAAGTCCGCGGTCGGCGTGAAGACGGCGTCGGAGAGGTTGCAGTACCTAAGCGCTTCGTCGCCGGCGTCGTCGAGGGCTAGGGTGGCGCTAGGGTTCGTGCGAAAGTGGAAGAAAGGATAATGACTGACGTGAGGTGTGTATTTATAGGGACAGGAACGGCTCAGTGATATTACACAGGTGCCCCTGGCGATTCACATCTGAGGAACACGTGGCCATCATGCAGCATATCAGAGGTTGTTCCACGTTGCCACGCACGCCTGGATTGTCAGGTGGTCATTCCCACTTCTCCGGGTTTCAGGTGAAGGAATTAGCATTGAAAACGGACTTAATGTTTGTCTCTGTATCTTCCGCTAACAAGGATGCAGAGAAGACATTCGACAGTTTCAATAGAATGCATATGATTTGGAGAGATAGAGTTTGAGATACAAAGCATAGAGAGGTTAGGGTCCGATCACATTCACTTAGTTCAAAAGATTCAACAAGAAGACATAGCTATAAGTGAATGATGTAGAGGACAGAACACTAGTATATATATATATGATCAACATACTGAAGATAATCATGAAGATATGTTGAGATTGAAGTCAAACCAAATGTGAAGACATAGCAAATGTAACGCCATGAGTGAAATACTTCAAACAGAACATTTGGTGGTGGCGTTACCCACCGTATAGGAAGTATTAGACCCGGACACGGTGCACAATTATCGTGGCGCTCCGAAGTCAAATTCCTCATTAATGTATTCACACTTAGAATGCATGTCTTCATTGATTGAAGATATACTTTACTTCGTGTGTTTCATATCTAAGTCATCAATACGCATAAGTGTTAGGATGTGTGCCTGATCACAGGACATTTGAGGATTCCAAGATATTTAGCTCACACCGTAACTTGCAAAATCTCTTCTCATCCAAGGGCTTGCTGAAGATATCTGCCAATTGCTCTATAGTGTTGACGTGTATGATATCAATATCTTCCTTCACAACATGATCTCTGAGAAAGTGATGACGGATCTCAATGTGCTTTGTCTTCGAGTGCTGAACTGGGTTGTTGGCAATCTTGATGGCGCTTCCATTGTCGCAGTAGAGTGGTACTTGCTTCAGATGAATGCCATAGTCTTTGAGTGTTTGCTTCATCCACAGAAGCTGAGCGCAGCAAGATCCAGCAGCAATGTATTCAGATTCAGCAGTGGAGAGAGATACACAGTTCTGCTTCTTTGAAGACCAACATACAAGTGATCGTCCCAGAAAATGGCATGTGCCTGATGTAGACTTGCGATCCACCTTGTCACCAGCATAATCAGCATCCGAGAATCCAACCAGATCAAACTCTGAGCCTTTTGGATACCATAATCCTAGAGTTGGGGTGTAAGTCAAATATCGAAGAATTCGCTTCACAGCTAAGTGATGCGATTCCTTTGGTGCCGCTTGGAATCGAGCACACATGCAAACACTAAGCATAATATCTGGCCTAGATGCACATAGATAAAGTAAAGAACCAATCATGGAGCGGTATACCTTTTGATCGAACTCTTTACCATTGTCGTCGGGACCCAGATGATGTTTGGCTGGCATTGGCGTCGTGAAGCCTTTGCAGTCTTGCATACCGAACTTCTTCAGGCAATCTTTGAGATACTTCTCTTGAGATATAAAGATGCCGTTGTGTTTCTGTCGTATTTGAAGACCAAGGAAGAACTTTAGCTCTCCCATCATGGACATCTGATATTGCTCTTGCATCATATATACAAACTCTTCACTGTATTTTTGATTGGTGCAGCCGAAGATAATGTCATCCACATATATTTGGCACACAAACAGTTCATCATCATATGTCTTCGTGAAGAGAGTGGGGTCAAAGGAACCAGGTGTGAAGCCTTTGCTCTTCAGGAAGTATTTGAGTGTGTCATACCAAGCCCGAGGGGCTTGTTTGAGGCCATACAGTGCCTTGTTGAGCTTGTATACCATGTCAGGATGTTTTGGATCTTCGAAGCCAGGCGGTTGTGCAACATACACTACTTCTTCAATCTTGCCATTGAGAAAAGCGCTCTTCACATCCATTTGATATAGAAGTATGTTATGATGATTTGCATAGGCCAGCAGTATGCGTATGGCTTCAAGTCGAGCCACAGGAGCAAATGTTTCATCGAAGTCAATCCCTTCAACTTGAGTATATCCTTGAGCAACGAGACGAGCTTTGTTTCTGATAACTTGACCATGCCCATCTTGCTTGTTGCGATATATCCATTTGGTGCCTATTATATTGTGCTTCCGAGGATCAGGACGCTTAACCAGTTCCCATACATTATTCAGCTCAAACTGTTGAAGCTCTTCTTGCATAGCTTGAATCCATTCAGGTTCCATGAAGGCTTCTTCAACTTTCTTGGGTTCTGTTATTGAGAAGAATGCGAAGTGCCCACAGAAATTTGCTAACCGTGTTGCCCTTGAACGAATGAGTGGACCGGGTGCATTGATGCTATCAATTATTCTCTCAATCTGCACTTCATTGGCAACACGAGGATGTACAGGGCGAAGATTTTGCTCTTGCTGATCATTGTCATTGTTAGAGAGATTGTCTTCAGGCTGAGCATTGTCTTCAGGTTGATCAGGTGCGGAGATGATAAGTTCCTCTTCAGGTTGAGCTTCAGAAGGTATGATTTCTCCCGTTCCCATAAGTTTGATTGATTCACTGGATGGAACTTCATCTAGCACATTTGGCAGGTGCTCTCTTTGTGAGTCGTTAGTCTCATCCAACCGCACATCCACTGTTTCAACCACTTTATAATGAAAGAGATTGAAGACTCTGTAGGAGTGCGAGTCCTTTCCATATCCAAGCATAAAACCCTCATGTGCTTTTGGTGCAAATTTTGAAGTGTGATGTGGATCCTTGATCCAGCACCTGGCGCCAAATACTCTGAAGTAACTGACATTTGGCTTCTTGCTAGTAAGGAGCTCATAAGATGTCTTATTCAGAAGCTTGTGAAGATAAACACGGTTGATTGTATGGCATGCAGTATCAATGGCTTCAGGCCAGAATTTTCTTGGAGTCTTGTATTCATCAAGCATCGTTTGGGCCATCTCAATAAGTGTTCTGTTCTTGCGCTCGACGACGCCATTCTGCTGTGGCGTGTACGGAGCTGAGAATTCATGTGTGATGCCCAAAGTATCAAGATATGTATCAAGGCCAGTGTTCTTGAATTCAGTGCCATTGTCACTTCTGATGTGCTTTATCTTGGCGTCATAGTTGTTCATTGCTCGATTGGCGAAGCGTCTGAAGACATCCTGCACTTCAGTCTTGTAGAGGATTATATGCACCCAAGTATATCTAGAATAATCATCAACAATGACAAAGCCATTGAGACAAGCAGTAGTAGTAATAGTTGAGTAATGAGTGGGACCGAAAAGATCCATGTGGAGAAGTTCGAAGGGTCGAGTCGTTGTCATGATTGTCTTCGAGGGATGCTTGGCCCTCGTCATCTTTCCTGCTTCACAGGCACCGCATAAAAGTGATCTTTCTTGAACTTGACGCCCTCGATGCCTATGACATGCTTCTTCTTTGCAAGCGTGTGCAGGTGCCTCATGCCAGCATGCCCTAGCCTTCGATGCCAGAGCCAGCATTCTGAAGCTTTTGCTAGAAGACATACGACAAGCTGTGGTCCTGCTGAGAAATCTACCACGTACAAATCATCTTTCCGATACCCTTCAAACACTAGAGACTTGTCAGATTCCATTAGAACAAGGCAACAATATTTTCCAAACATCACAATCATGTTTAAATCGCAAAGCATTGAGACAGACATTAAGTTGAAGCCAAGGGATTCAACAAGCATGACTTTATCCATGTGTTGATCCTTTGAGATTGCAACTCTACCTAGACTCAATACCTTACTTTTACCAGTGTCAGCAAATGTGATGTGACTTTTGTCGGATGGACGTAAGGTTGAGTCCATAAGAAGGCTTCTCTTTCCAGTCATGTGATTGGTACACCCACTATCAATAATCCATTCTGAAGCTGCTGGTGTCGTACCCTACAGTGCAGTTAGGGGGATAGGCTTCACGAAGAGAATTGTGAAGCAAAAACATTTGACGAACCAGTGGGTTATGAAAGCTTAGTCGAGATTTGGACTGATAGGGCGAGTAGCAAGTGATTCAGGAACAAAGTACATAATAAGACCATTTGGGCATTTGATCTTGCACCCTACAAGATGTTTAAGGTCCCCAGCAATAGCGTTAGACGATTTTGGTTTTCTGCTGGAGACCTTTCCCTGCAAAAGAGAGTTAAGCTTTCTTAGCCACTCACATCTTCAAGGGTGGCTTTGAAGCAATGAGTCTAAGTGCAGCATCTGAGAATTTTGGCTTTGGAGCCCTAGCAAAAAGTCTTGCAGGTGGACAATAGTACTCATAAGAATAAGCAGAATAGTTCTTGGTCTTATGAACATGGCGGTTTGATGAACCGCGCTCATATTCATAGGCCTGAGTATGGCTTCCCTGCAAAACATTTGCGTTAATGCGAATCCGGTGAGTCCTCTGTATGTATGAAGCCTTTGGACCATATGAAGCTTGTGGTCTGGGGTTTGTCTTCTTCACCTGTGGTGTCATGATGACATTCACAGGAAGATTCTCCAAACACCTTTTCGGCACCCAGATCTTCTTCATAGGCGGTCCATTCCTGCAGTTAGTACCAATATACCTGGCAAACACTTCACCATTCTGATTCTTAAATAGTTTGTAGTTTGCATCAAAGGATTCATCAATAATAATGGGATTAGCACAAGTGAAGCCAGATAGGGTGGATGCATCCACTGAAGGTTCCTTTGCAGCAACACATGTGGTTTTGGGGTACTGCTCAGGTTTCCAGTAAGAGCCATCGGCATTCATTTTCCTTTCGAACCCAACACCCTCTTTCCTAGGGTTTCGGTTCAGGATTTGCCTTTTGAGGACATCACATAGTGTCTGATGCCCTTTGAGACTTTTGTACATCCCTGTTTCAAGCAGTGTCTTCAACCTAGCATTCTGATCAGAAATGGCAGTGGTATCCTCAGCAGAGGGGTTAGTTACCACATCAACAGGTGAAGATATTGCAACAGTAGCAGCAGTAGAACATTCAGCAACAGAAGTAGCGTTATCACGCTCAATGCATTTAAGACATGGTGGTTCAAATCCTTCCTGAGTTGAACTGATCTCTTTGGCGCGAAGTGACTCGTTTTCCGTTTGAAGATCTTCATGAGCCGCTCTCAATTTCTCAAGGTCTTGCTTCCTTTGAAGATAATCGTAGGACAGCCTTTCATGAGTTGTTGAGAGCGTTTCATGACGACTTTCAAGTTCCTCATACTTAATGTGAAGATTTTTTATGTCTTCAATTAAGGACTGAGTTCGAGTCATTTGAGCGTCTAACAGATCATCGCTTTTGTCTAACAGTTTTTGAATGTGTTCCATAGCTTTCTGTTGTTCAGTTGCAATTTTAGCAAGTGTTTTGTAGCTAGGTTTGGAATCACAATCAGATTCATCATCACTGGATGTTTGATAGTGAGTAGTGCGTGTGTTTACCTTGGCACCACGTGCCATGAAGCGGTAGGAAGGAGCGGAGTAGTCCTTGTCATTTGCATCGGTGTCGGTGATGAAGTCATTGTCTTCAGTGTTGAAGATGGACTTGGCAACATATGCTGTAGCCAGACTCGCAACGCCAGAATCGGACTCCTCCTCAGACTCCACCTCCGCCTCCTCAGAAGCAGACTCCTCCTCAGAATCCATTTCCTTGCCAACAAACGCACGTGCCTTGCTAGATGAGCTCTTCTTGTGTGATGAAGACTTTGAGGAAGACTTGGAAGAAGACTTTGAGTATTTCTTCTTCTTCTTGTCGTCAGAGTCATACTCCTTGCTCTTCTTCTTCTTGTTGTTGTTCTCATTGTCCCACTGTGGACACTCAGAGATGTAGTGGCCAGGCTTCTTGCACTTGTGACATATTTTCTTCTTGTAGTCATGAGCAGAAGCTTCATCATTCCTTGAGCTTGATCGTGAAGACTTTCTGAACCCTTTCTTCTTGGTGAATTTTTGGAACTTCTTCACAAGCATAGCAAGCTCCTTTCCAATGTCTTCAGGATCATCAGAACTGCTGTCAGATTCTTCTTCAGAGGAGGAGACAATTTTTGCCTTCAAGGCACGAGTTCGCCCATAGCTGGGACCGTAGATGTCTCTTTTCTCAGAAAGCTGAAACTCGTGTGTGTTGAGCCTCTCAAGTATGTCAGACGGATCGAGTGTCTTGAAATCAGGGCATTCTTGAATCATCGGGGCTAGGGTGTCAAACGAACTGTCAAGTGATCTCAGGAGTGTCTTGACGACTTCATGCTTGGTGATCTCAGTGGCGCCGAGGGCTTGAAGCTCATTTGTGATGTCAGTGAGTCGATCAAACGTGAGATGGACATTCTCATTGTCATTTCTCTTGAAGCGGTTGAAGAGGTTGCGAAGGACACTGATTCTCTGATCTCTCTGGGTGGAGACGCCTTCGTTGACCTTGGAGAGCCAGTCCCAGACTAGCTTGGAAGTCTCCAACGCACTCACACGGCCATACTGTCCTTTGGTCAGATGACCACAGATGATATTCTTGGCAGTAGAGTCCAGTTGAACGAACTTCTTGACATCAGCAGTAGTGACACCTTCTCCAGCCTTGGGAACGCCGTTCTTGACGACATAACATAGGTCGACATCAATGGCTTTAAGATGCATGCGCATCTTATTCTTCCAGTAGGGATAATCAGTTCCATCGAAGACGGGGCATGCAGCGGAGACTTTAATTATCCCTGCAGTCGACATAGCTAAAACTCCAGGTGGTTAAACCGAATCACACAAAAACAAGGGAGTACCTTGCTCTGATACCAATTGAAAGTGCTAGTGATCGACTAGAGGGGGGGTGAATAGGCGATTTTTATGAAAGTCTTCTAAACAGGGAAGTTTTGAAGACAAACGATAGAAGTAAACCTATTACCACGCAGCGGAAGGTAGACTACACTAGGCAAACCTTAGTCAGGTAATCAACGAAGCGAAAGCACGATGACTAATAGCAGCTAGGCAGTAGGGATCAGGTAGGAAGATATTGTGAAGCCAATCAGAACAAGCAGTCACTCAGTGAAGACAAAAGATAATGCAATCACACAATGACTTCACAAGGACAAGGAAAGGGAAGGGAAGGATGAAACCAGTGACTCGTTGAAGACAATAATTTGTTGGACCAGTTCCAGTTGATGTGACAACTGTACGTCTGGTTAGGGCGGCTAGGTATTTAAACCTGAGGACACACAGTCCCGGACACCCAGTCCTGAACACGCAGCTCAGAATCCTTAGTCCTCATTGTATTCCCCTTGAGCTAAGGTCACACAGACCTCGCCCAATCACTCTGGTAAGTCTTCAATGTAGACTCCCAAACCTTCACAGACTTCGTTCACCGACGATCCACAATGACTCTTGGATGCTCAGAACATGACGCCTAACCGGCTGGAGGATTCACAGTCCTCAAGTGTAATAAGTCTTCAGATCACACAGACAGGACGACTTAAGTGATGCCTAACACTCTTTGGCTCTGGGTGGTTAGGACTTTATCCTCGCAAGGAATTCTCTCTCAAAGGCTTCAAGGTGGGTTGCTCTCAAACGACAACAGCCGTACTTTAACTCTGAGCAGCCAACCGTTTATGGTTGTAGGGGGTGGGCTATTTATAGCCACTAGGCAACCCGACCTGATTTGTCCGAAATGACCCTGGGTCACTAAGGAACTGACACGTGTTCCAACGGTCAGATTTTAAACACACACGGCAACTTTACTTGGGCTACAAGCAAAGCTGACTTGTCCAACTCTGGACAAGATTCGCTCTCATAGTCTTCACTCGAAGACATAGGATTTTGGTTAAGCATCACTTCAATCATTCTGATTGGTTCTCTTGGACCCCACTTAACAGTACGGTGGTTCCTATGACTCAACAAAGAAGAAAAAGAACTACGAAAGATCTAAGTCTTCGAGCTCCATAGTCTTCATGTGATGTCTTCTCTTGTCATAGACAATGTGAATATCTTCACATACCACCCTTGACTTCAATGTCTTCATACATTTTTAGGGGTCATCTCTAGTAGGAAAACCGAATCAATAAGGGACTTCTACCTGTGTTATCCTGCAATTCTCACAAACACATTAGTCCCTCAACTAGGTTTGTCGTCAATACTCCAAAACCAACTAGGGGTGGCACTAGATGCACTTACACATTTGTGTATTTTCACAAATGAATATGACTCCTATGGTTGTTTCATAGATATACCTCGGCATAACCTGCCAGGGGCTCGGTACGGGAACAAATGAGTTGCCAACAAAGTCCGAACAGCTTTTACAGCGTACTTCGGCGTCGCGAGTTTGGCCTTATATGCATCAGCTCCGAATCATGTCTTGGGTCAATGGTTGGGTTCCCCGACTCCTGTGTTTGCTACCCTACGTTCTGCTGTATCGGCTAGGGTAGTAAAGGGAGCACTACTGCGATTGTGCTTCCAGTTCATCTGGTCAAGCCCCTCAGTAGAGAAAGCCGAAAACCGACTGTCATGATGTTGCACGAGCTGGTCAACCACTCGATGACTTATCTGAATCTGTCGCGATTCCCTCCGTATCACACGAAGGACCTTTTTTCAGATCATATATGTAACGCACCATGTTGGAATAAGTTGTATACATACCAGGGGCTATATCGTAGACCCACCATAAAACTCCTATGGCTAAGTGAAAGTGTTAACGCCCTATAGTCTGATTGCCTGGTTAGACGCATTGTCACCTCCTTCATGGACCAAGACGTTGGGTCAAGAGTGATCAAATGCTTTTCCGAACAGCCCCGTACTTCCTACGAGGGGGCTGAAGCCGATGACTGGAAAACTTTCAGATTACATAAAAACGGCCGCACAGGAGGAAAGCTTTTGAGCAAAACATAAAAATAGATTAAATATAAAATTGTCTTTTACAATTCCCGTACACCTCACTCGAATATTATGTCTTTCGAGCATTGACCCTCTATCAAGCGGGCAGCCTCTAAGACATCCTCAAAATAATGCTCCGGTGCGTGAGGGCCCTTGCCCTTGGGTGGACTCTTCGCCGCAACATCGATGGCTTGATCTTCCCCCAGTATGTCTTGACACGGGCAAAGGCCATCCGTGCACCCTCAATGCACGTCGACCGCTTAAGAGCATCGATAAGCAGCGCCGCATCAACAATTCGCTGCACCAAGCTGAAGTAGCTATTCGGAATAGGCTCACTCGGCCACAGCCGGATTAGGACGTTCTTCATGGCAGCACCGGATATCCTATGAAGCTCGGCCCATTGGGACATCTGTTCATTCAGCAACAGAGGGCACTTCGATGCGCCAAATTGTGACCAGAAAAGCTTCTCCGTTGCATACCCCTCTTACGCTTGGTAAAACTGTGCCGCATCGGAAGAACTCTTCGGCAAGTCTAAAAACTCGTCTGGAGAACTCCACATTTGGTTAAGTTGAGCATAGTTCGGATCGCCGAACTTAATCTGTAGCAAAAAGGTCTTACCAGCCGCAATCTCCCCAGCTTGCCGGATCTCCTCACGGGCCACTCTAGATTCGGACCGCGCTTCTTTCGCCTCTCGCATGGCCTTGTCAAGCTCAGCCGTTTTGGCTTTATTCTCCTTCTCTAGGAATTCACAGTTGCTAG
Organism: Triticum dicoccoides; assembly: GCF_002162155.2. Taxonomy (NCBI): domain Eukaryota; kingdom Viridiplantae; phylum Streptophyta; class Magnoliopsida; order Poales; family Poaceae; genus Triticum; species Triticum dicoccoides. The sequence continues at coordinate 647,967,442 of NC_041392.1, forward strand.
TAGCATTTTTCAGTTCGAGCGCCATCGTGGATATTTTCTCCTTGTCTTGGTGCCGAGCAACTTGTTCGGCCTTCAACTCGGCCGATGCCTTTTCGGTAGCCGCATTACTAAACCGGGCCTGCTCCTTGGCCCGGGCGAGCTCCACCCGAAGAATCTCAACGGCGGCGACACCATCTACAGCCATGCATATTCCAGTATGCAACTTTCAGCGTCACGCTTATATTACAAACATGTATATGTAAGGATTGCTCCGAATACATACCTTGCGTCTCGTCAAGATGCCTGTTGATAAGCGCGATATCATTATCCGCCTCATCAATCTTGTGTTGTAAATCCGCAACCTCTACAGTCCGGGCAGTTTCCGGCGAGGTCACAACATGTGTTCCAATTAATCATATTATTTCTTGGGCATATCTTTTGATCCTACGATCGCCTCCCTCGGGAAGCCTATCAGAGTCTCAGGGGCTACTATCTATACACATGTGTATTTCGCAAATAAAACACAATTGCACATATTATAGTACAAACCTTGAAGCCTCTTAGTAGGCTCGCAAAGGCCTCATTCAATCCGATCTTCGCAGACAGGACCTTTTTAACCACCATGCCCATCAACGTACGATGTTCCTCTGAGATGGACGCCTACCCCAGCATGTTCGTCAAGATATCCGGCGCCTCTGGGTATCCGAAGGCTGCCGTAGGAGTACGGCCGCCCTTTGAAGGGATCCGTTTATTCGTATCTGGCTGTATACCGGATTGTTCGGGGCCTTAATTATTGGTCCCCGGACCCTGGGCCACCGAAGTATCACCTTCGGGTAATGTCTTCATCATCCCTTGCACCACCTGTTGGTCGGGGGAGACCCTTGATACGTCTCCAACGTATCTATAATTTTTTATTGTTCCATGCTATTATATTATCTATTTTGGATGTTTATGGGCTTTATTAAACACTTTTATATTATTTTTGGGACTAACTTATTAACCCAGAGCCCAGTGCCAATTTCTGTTTTTTTTGCCTATTTTAGGGTTTCAAAGAAAAGGAAAATCAAACGGAGTCCAATTGACCTGAAACATCACGGAACTTATTTTTGGAAGGAAAGCAACCCGGGAGACTTGGAGTCCATGTAAGGGAAGCAACGAGGAAGCCACGAGACAGGGGGGTGTGCTCTCCACCCACGTGGGCCCCTCGTGGCTCCCCTGACGTACTTATTTGGCCTATATATCTCCATATACCCTAAAACGATCGAAGAACACAATAGATCAGGAGTTCCGCCGCTAGAAGCCTCCGTAGCCACCGAAAGCCAATCTAGACCCATTCCGGCACCCTGCCGGAGGGGGAAATCCTTCTCCGGTGGCCATCTTCATCATCCCGGTGCTCTCCATGACGAGGAGGGAGTAGTTCTCCCTCAGGGCTGAGGGTATGTACCAGTAGCTATGTGTTTGATCTCTCTCTCTCTCTCATGTTCTTGATTTGGCACGATCTTGATGTATCGCGAGCTTTGCTACTATAGTTGGATCCTATGAAGTTTCTTCCCCCATCTACTCTCTTGTAATGGATTGAGTTTTCCCTTTGAAGTTATCTTATCGGATTGAGTCTTTAAGGATTTGAGAACACTTGATGTATGTCTCGCCGTGCGTATCTGTGGTGACAATGGGATACCACGTGATTCACGTGATGTATGTTTTGGTGATTAACTTGCGGGTTCCGCCCATGAACCTATGCATAGGGGTTGACGCACGTTTTCGTCGTGATTCTCTGGTAGAAACTTTGGGGCACTCTTTGAGGTTCTATGTGTTGGTTGAATAGATGAATCTGAGATTGTGTGATGCATATCGTATAATCATACCCACGGATACTTGAGGTGACATTGGAGTATCTAGGTGACATTAGGGTTTTGGTTGATTTGTGTCTTAAGGTGTTATTCTAGTATGAACTCTAGGGATGTTTGTGACACCTATAGGAATAGGCCAACGGATTGATTGGAAAGAATAACTTTGAGGTGGTTTCGTACCCTACCATAATCTCTTTGTTCGTTCTCTGCTATTAGGGACTTTGGAGTGACTCTTTGTTGCATGTTGAGGGATAGTTATATGATCCAATTATGTTATTATTGTTGAGGGAACTTGCACTAGTGAAATTATGAACCCTAGGCCTTGTTTCAACGCATTGCAATACCATTTACGCTCACTTTTACCATTAGTTACCTTGCTGTTTTTATATTTTCAGATTACAAATACTCATATCTACTATCCATATACCACTTGTATCACCATCTCTTTGCCGAACTAGTGCACCTATACAATTTACCATTGTATTGGGTGTGTTGGGGACACAGGAGACTCTTTGTTATTTGGTTGCAGGGTTCCTTGAGAGAGACCATATTCATCCTACGCCTCCTACGGATTGATAAACCTTAGGTCATCCACTTGAGGGAAATTTTCTACTGTCCTACAAACCTCTGCACTTGGAGGCCCAACAAAGTCTACAAGAAGATTGTGTAGTAGACATCAAGCTCTTTTCTGGCGCCGTTGCCGGGAGGTGAGTGCTTGAAGGTATATCTTTAGATCTTGCAATCGAGTCTTTTAGTTTCTTGTTTTATCACTAGTTTAGTTTATAAAAGAAAATTAAAAATGGAATTAAGGTTACCTGATATGCTTCATCTTTTTAATGTCTTTCGTGAGAATAAGGATTCCGATAATTGTGCTCAAGTGCTAGAAGAAGAATGCATTAGAATGTTTGGCACTAAATATTTGAATGATAAGCATGATTGCAATGTTGTTAGTATGAATCCCTTGAATATCTATGATGCTAATGATATGCAAAGCCACAAGCTTGGGGAAGCTATGTTTGATGAAGATGATATTTTTTGTCCCCCAAGTTTTGATGAGCAAATTTATTATGATGAAAGCATGCCTCCTATCTATGATGATTATTGCGATGACACGTATGCTTTAAAGAATAATGATGAAACTTGTCATCTTGATTTCAATTTTCAATCCCATGATAGTTACTTTATTGAGTTTGCTCCCACTATTATTCATGAGAAGAATTTTTCTTGTGTGGAGAGTAATAAAATTTCTATGCTTGAAGATCATGAAATGAATGCTTTATGTGCTGGTTATATTGTTGAATTCATTCATGATGCTACTGAAAATTATTATGAGGGAGGAATATATGCTTGTAGGAATTGCAATAATATCAAGTTTCCTCTCTATGTGCTTAAAGTTTTGAAGTTATGCTTGTTTTACCTTCCTATGCAAGTTGATTCTTGTTCCCACAAGTTGTTTGCTCACAAAACCCCTATGCATAGGAAATGGGTTAGACTTAAATGTGCTAGTCATATTCTTCATGATGCTCTCTTTATATTACAATTCTTATCTTTTATGTGAGCATCATTGAAATCATCATGCCTAGCTAGGGGCGTTAAACGATAGCGCTTGTTGGGAGGCAACCCAACTTTATTTTTGTTCCTTGATTTTTGGTCCTTATTAGTAATAAATAATTTATCTAGCCTCTGTTTAGATGTGGTTTTATGCTTTTAATTAGTGTTTGTGCCAAGTAGAACCTTTGGGAAGACTTGGGGAAAGTCTTGTTGATCATGCTGTAAAAAACAGAAACTTTAGCGCTCACAAGAATTGCTGCCATTTTTATTTGGAAAGTGATATTTAGTTAATTATTTTTGCAGACGATTAATAGATAAATTCCTAGGTCCAGAAATTTATTTGAGAATTTTAAGAGTTCCAGAAGTATACGTTTGATCCAGATTACTACAGACTGTTATGTTTTTGACAGATTCTGTTTTCATCGTGTTGTTTGCTTATTTTGATGAATCTATGAGTAGTATCGGAGGGTATGAACCATAGAGAAGTTGGAATACAGTAGATATTACACCAATATGAATTTAGAACAAGTTCATTACAGTACCTTATGATGGTGATTTTCTTTCTTATACTAACGGAGCTTACAAGTTTCTGTTAAGTTTTGTGTTGTGAAGTTTTCAAGTTTTGGGTAAAGATTTGATGGTTTATGGAATAAGGAGTGGCAAGAGCCTAAGCTTGGGGATGCCCAAGGAACCCCAAGGAAATATTCAAGGACAACCAAAAGCCTAAACTTGGGGATGCCCCGGAAGGCATCCCCTCTTTCGTCTACTTCCATCGGTAACTTTACTTGGAGCTATATTTTTATTCACCAAATGATATGTGTTTTGCTTGGAGCGTCAATTTATTTTGTTAGTATTTGCTTGCTGTTATTTATAAAAATGTTTTGCATCTTTTATTTCAATAAAAGTGGCATTGATAGCCTTTACTATGCCTATTTTACAAGTCCACATGTTGATGTTTGAAAACAGAAAGTTTACCGCTGTTGCAATAATTCCCTATAAAAGTCAGAATGTGATAAAATGTTGAAACCTTTTGCATACTAAGCTCTGTTAAATTTACTACAGTGAGAATTTTCTTTCATAATTTTTGGAGTTAGGGAAGTATGGATCTTTCTGCACTCTTTACAGATTGTCCTGTTTTGGCAGATTGCTGTTATGTTTGCATTGTTTGCATATGTTTGCTTCTTTAATGATTCTATTTGAGGATAGGACTATTAAATATGCAGAGGCATTTAGTATGCAATGTTGAATATTAATTTTAGTGATTTGATACAGTAGAGTATGATAAGGTTTTGGCAATGGTTTATACTAACTTATCTCACGAGTCCTTGTTGAGTTTTGTGTGGATGAAGCTTTTGAGATTTAGGGAGACCGTGATACGAGAGGAATTAAGGAGACACAAAAGCTCAAGCTTGGGGATGCCCAAGGAATCCCAAGATGATATTTCAAGAAGTCTCAAGCTTCTAAGCTTGGGGATGCCCCGCCTGGCATCCCACCTTTCTTCTTCAACAACTATCGGTTAGTTTCAGTTGATCCTAAGTTTTTGCTTCTTCACATGATGTTTGCTATTCTTAGAATATCATTTTCTTTTGCTTTGCTTGCTGTTTGAATAAAATACCAAGATCTGAAATTCTTAAATGTTAGAGAGTCTTCACATAGTTGCCTAATTATTCGACTACTCATTGAACTTCACTTATATCTTTCGGAGTAGTTTGTAATTTGCTCTAGTGCTTCACTTATATATTTTAGAGCACGGTGGTGGTTTTATTTTGAAGAAATAGATGAATTCTCATGCTTCACTTATATTATTTTGAGAGTCTTTAGAACAACATGGTAGTTTGCTTTCATTATGAATTTATTCCTAATATGATGCGCATCCAAGAGGGATATAATAAAAACTTTCATATAGAGTGCATTGAATACTAAGAGAAGTTTGATACTTGATGATTGTTTTGAGATATGGACGTAATAATATCAAAGTCGTGCTAGTTGAGTAGTTGTGAATTTGAGAAGTGCTTGTGTTGAAGTTTGCAAGTCCTGTAGCATGCACGTATGGTAAACTTTATGTAACAAATTTGAAAAATGAGGTGTTATTTGATTGTCTTCCTTATGAGTGGCGGTCGGGGACGAGCGATGGTCTTTTCCTATCAATCTATCCCCCTAGGAGCATGCGCGTAGTGCCAAGGTTTTTGATGACTTGTAGATTTTTGCAATAAGTATGTGAGTTCTTTATGACTAATGTTGAGTCCATGGATTATACGCACTCTCACCCTTCCATCATTGCTAGCCTCTTCGGTACCGTGCATTGCCCTTTCTCACATTAAGAGTTGGTGCAAACTTCTCCGGTGCATCCAAACCCCGTGATATGATATGCTCTTTCACACATAAACCTACTTATATCTTCCTCAAAACATCCACCATACCTACCTATTATGGCATTTCCATAGCCATTCCGAGATATATTGCCATGCAACTTTCCACCATTCCGTTTATCATGACACATTCATCATTGTCATATTGCTTTGCATGATCATGTAGTTGACATCATATTTTTGGCAAAGCCACCATTCATAATTTTTCATACATGTCACACTTTGATTCATCGCAATCCCGATACACCGCCGGAGGCATTCATATAGAGTCATATCTTGTTCTAGTATCGAGTTGTAATCTTTGAGTTGTAAATAAATAAAAGTGTGATGATCATCATTATTAGACCATTGTCCAAGTGAGGAAAGGATAATGGAGACTATGATTCCCCCACAAGTCGGGATGAGACTCCGGACGAAAAAAAGAGAGGCCAAAGAAGCCCCAAAAAAGGAGGCCGTAAAAAAGAAGGCCCAAATAAGCAAATAAAAAATAAAAGAAAAATGAGAGAAAAAGAGAGAAGGGGCAATGCTAATATCCTTTTACCACACTTGTGCTTCAAAGTAGCACCATGATCTTCATGATAGAGAGTCTCCTATGTTGTCACTTTCATATACTAGTGGGAATCTTTCATTATAGAACTTGGCTTGTATATCCCAATGATGGGCTTCCTCAAAATGCCCTAGGTCTTCGTGAGCAAGCGAGTTGGATGCACACTCACTTAGTTTCTTTTTGAGCTTTCATACACTTATAGCTCTAGTGCATCCGTTGCATGGCAATCCCTACTCACTCACATTGATATCTATTGATGGGCATCTCCATAGCCCATTGATATGCCTAGTTGATGTGAGACTATCTTCTTCTTTTTATCTTCTCCACAACCACCATTCTATTCCACCTATAGTGCTATGTCCATGGCTCACGCTCATGTATTGTGTGAAGATTGAAAAAGTTTGAGAACATCAAGAGTATGAAACAATTGCTTGGCTTGTCATCGGGGTTGTGCATGATTTAAATTCTTTGTGTGGTGAAGATGGAGCATAGCCAGACTATAAGATTTTGTAGGGATAACTTTCTTTGGCCATGTTATTTTGAAGAAGACATGATTACTTGGTTAGTATGCTTGAAGTATTATTATTTTTATGTCAATATTGAACTTTTGTCTTGAATCTTTCGGATCTGAATATTCATGTCATAATTAAGAAGAATTACATTGAAATTATGCCAAGTAGCATTCCACATCAAAAATTCTGTTTTTATCATTTACCTACTCGAGGACGAGCAGGAATTAAGCTTGGGGATGCTGATACGTCTCCAATGTATCTATAATTTTTGATTGTTCCATGCTATTATATTATCTGTTTTGGATGTTTATGGGCTTTATTAAACACTTTTATATTATTTTTTGGACTAACCTATTAACCCAGAGCCCAATGCCACTTTCTATTTTTTGCCTATTTTAGGGTTTCGAAGAAAAGGAAAATCAAACGGAGTCCAATTCACCTAAAACTTCACGGAACTTATTTTTGGAAGGAAAGCAACCTGAGAGACTTGGAGTCCACGTAAGGGAAGCAACGAGGAAGCCATGAGGTAGGGGGCGCGCCTACCCTCCTGGGCACGCCCTCCACCCTTGTGGGCCCCTCGTAGCTCCGCTGACGTACTTCTTCCGCCTATATATCTCCATATACCCTAAAACGATCGAAGAACACACTAGATCGGGAGTTCCGCCGCTAGAAGCCTTCGTAGCCACCGAAAGCCAATCTAGACCCGTTCCGGCACCCTGCCGGAGGGGCAATCCTTCTCCGGTGGCCATCTTCATCATCCCGGTGCTCTCCATGACGAGGAGGGAGTAGTTCTCCCTTGGGGCTGAGGGTATGTACCAGTAGCTATGTGTTTGATCTCTCTCTCTGTCTCTCTCTCTCTTGTTCTTGATTTGGCACGATCTTGATGTATCACGAGCTTTGCTATTAAATTTGGATCCTATGATGTTTCCTCCCCCCTCTACTCTCTTGTGATGGATTGAGTTTTCCCTTTGAAGTTATCTTATCGGATTGAGTCTTTAAGGATTTGAGAACACTTGATGTATGTCTTGTCGTGCGTATCTGTGGTGACAATGGTATACCACGTGATTCACTTGATGTATGTTTTGGTGATCAACTTGCGGGTTCCGCCCATGAACCTATGCATAGGGGTTGACACACGTTTTCATCATGATTCTCTGGTAGAAACTTTGGGGCACTCTTTGAGGTTCTATGTGTTGGTTGAATAGATGAATCTGAGATTGTGTGATGCATATCGTATAATAATACCCATGGATACTTGAGGTGACATTGGAGTATCTAGGTGACATTAGGATTTTGGTTGATTTGTGTCTTAAGGTGTAATTCTAGTACAAACTCTAGGGCTGTTTGTGACACCTATAGGAATAGCCCAACGGATTGATTGGAAAGAATAACTTTGATGTGGTTTCATACCCTACCATAATCTCTTCGTTCGTTCTCCGCTATTAGTGACTTTGGAGTGACTCTTTGTTGCATGTTGAGGGATAGTTATATTATCCAATTATGTTATTATTGTTAAGGGAACTTGCACTAGTGAAAGTATGAACCCTAGGCCTTGTTTCAACGCATTGCAATACCGTTTACGCCCACTTTTATCATGAGTTACCTTGCTGTTTTTATATTTTCAGATTACAAATACTCATATCTACTATCCATATACCATTTGTATCACCATCTCTTCGCCGAACTAGTGCACATATACAATTTCCCATTGTATTGGGTGTGTTGGGGACACAAGAGACTCTTTGTTATTTGGTTGCAGGGTTGCTTGAGAGAGACCATCTTCATCCTACGCCTCCTACGGATTGATAAACCTTAGGTCATCCACTTGAGGGAAATTTTCTACTGTCCTACAAACCTCTGCACTTCGAGGCCCAACAATGTCTACAAGAAGAAGGTTGTGTAGTAGACATCAACCCTTCGTGACGACACCTCGAAGTCGTCCGCCCTATTGGGCGGAGAAACTGGCGGAGGCATATTGCTTTCCATCATCTCGGGGAGAAGGTCCCCCGAAGAAGAGGATTGTTGTAGAAGACTGTGTGCCGAGCTGCAAAAAAGATATATTCCAGGCATTACAAGAAAAGAACGGGATATGTTGAAAACATCCTTTTTCACTTATGATTTGGCCTGAGGCTTGTCCTCGTCATGAAACTGTGCTTCGACGTCCTCCAAGCCCGAGCCACCAAACAAAGGCGTCTTGCCTCGCTTAGGAGCTTGTTTCTCCAAATCTTCGAAGGCGGCCCATTTCTTCCCATGAGGGGAGGAGATAGTGCCCCCCCTTCACTTTTGTCTTTGGATGAGGGAATTTTGATTCCTTCGGACACAATGTCTAATGTACCCTTGGAATAGGGCCATCTTTGGTTCTCCCACTCTCCGCCTCGCCCTCCTTCACAGGCATCTGGTGTGGTGCCAGGGCCAACATCCTTGTTAGAACAGGATTCGCTGGGCCTTCGGGAAGAGGGGCCGAACACATAATTAGTTCTGCCTTCTTTATCCAGCCCTGGAAGAAGATAGCTTGCTTAGTACCATATTATGGTATGCGTAATTACAAAGTGTTCGGGAGACAAGTGCTTACCGGGGTATCTAGACGGTTGCAGTTAAGGCTAGCGTTCTCAATAGTGTCCGGCCAATGTTTTTGCTTCCCGAAAAACAACTTCCACATCCCTTCGTTCGTAGTGCCGAAGAAGTGTTGGAGGGTTCGTGATCCTTCTGGATTAAGCTCCCACATATGGCGAGACCTGCACTGTCATGGAAGGATTCGGTGAACTAGCATTAGTTGAATCACGTTGACAAGATCGATGTCTCTCTCAAGGAGGGTTCGGATGCCGCTCTGTAGAGTCTGCACTGCATCAACTGATCCCCAGTCCAGCCCCTTGTTAATCCATGATGCAAGCTGTGGCGGAGGGCCGGAATGGAACACGGGTATAGCTGCCCACTTGGTACTACAGAGTTCCGTGACATAAAACCACTCTCGCTGCCATTGGTTGGAGGTTTCGGTGAAAGACCCTTTTGGATAGGGAGTGTTGGTAAGTTTGCTCACTACAGCACCACCGCACTCTGCCTGTTCCCCGTCAATTGCCTTCGGCTTCGCACTAAAGGTCTTGATCCATAAGCCGAAGTGTGGGGGGATTCGGAGGAAGGCCTCGCATGTGATGATAAACGCCGAGACGTGGAGGAAGGAGTACGGAGCTAGATCATGAAAATCTAGTCCGTAATAAAACATTAGCCCTCGGACGAAGGAGTGAAGAGCGAACCCTAGCCCTCGGAGGAAGTGGGAGATGAATACGACCCTCTCGCCAGATCTGGGGGTCGGAATAACATGTCCTTGAGTAGGAAGCCTATGGTGTATTGATACGTCTCCAATGTATCTATAATTTTTGATTGTTCCATGCTATATTATATCCTATTTTGGACATTATTGGGCTTTATTATACACTTTTATATTATTTTTGGGACTAACCTATTAACCGGAGGCCCAACCCAGAATTGCTGTTTTTTTGCCTATTTTAGGGTTTCGCAGAAAAATAATATCAAACGGAGTCCAAACGTAATGAAACCTTCGGGAACGTGATTTTTGGAACAAACATGATCCAGAGGACTTGGACCCTATGTCAAGCAATCAACCAGGAAGGCACAAGGTAGGAGGGCGCCCCTACCCCCCAGGCGCGCCCTCCACCCTCGTGGGGCCCATGTTGCTCCACCGATGTACTCCTTCCTCCTATATATACCTACGTACCCCCAAACTACCAGATACGGAGCCAAAACCCTAATTCCACTGTCGTAACTTTCTGTATCCACGAGATCCCATCTTGGGGCCTTTTCCGGAGCTCTGCCGGAGGGGGCATCGATCACGAAGGGCTTCGACATCAACACCATAGCCCCTCCGATGAAGTGTGAGTAGTTTACTTCATACCTACGGGTCCATAGTTATTAGCTAGATGGCTTCTTCTCTCTTTTTGGATCTCAATACAAAGTTCTCCCCCTCTCTTGTGGAGATCTATTCGATGTAATCTTCTTTTGGCGGTGTGTTTGTTGAGACCGATGAATTGTGGGTTTATGATCAAGTTTATCTATGAACAATAGTTGAATCTTCTCTGAATTCTTTTATGTATGATTGGTTATCTTTGCAAGTCTCTTAGAATTATCAGTTTGGTTTGGCCTACTAGATTGATCTTTCTTGCAATGGGAGAAGTGCTTAGCTTTGGGTTCAATCTTGCGGTATCCTTTCCCAGTGACAGTAGGGGCAGCAAGGCACGTATTGTATTGTTGCCATCGAGGATAACAATATGGGGTTTATATCATATTGCATGAGTTTATCCCTCTACATCATGTCATCTTGCTTAAAGCGTTACTCTGTTCTCTTGAACTTAATACACTAGATGCATGCTGGATAGCGGTCGATGTGTGGAGTAATAGTGGTAGATGCAGGCAGGAGTCGGTCTACTTGTCTCGGACGTGATGCCTATATACATGATCATACCTAAATATTCTCATAACTATGCTCAATTCTGCCAATTGCTCAATAGTAATTTGTTCACCCACCGTAATACTTATGCTCTCGAGAGAAGCCTCTAGTGAAACCTATGGCCCCCAGGTCTGTTTTCCATCATATTAATCTTCCAATACTTAGTTATTTCCTTTGCCATTTATTTTACTTGCATCTTTATTTCTCTTTATCATGAAAATACCAAAAATATAATATTATCATATCTATCAGATCTCACCCTCATAGGTGACCGTGAAGGGATTGACAACCCCTTTATCGCGTTGGTTGCGAGGAGTTTATTTATTTGTGTAGGTGCGAGGGACTCGTGCGTGGCCTCCTACTGGATTGATACCTTGGTTCTCAAAAACTGAGGGAAATACTTATGCTGCTCTACTGCATTACCCTTTCCTCTTCAAGGGAAAACCAACGCAGTGCTCAAGAGGTAGCAAGAAGGATTTCTGGCGCCGTTGCTGGGGAGTCTACGCAAAAGTCAACATACCAAGTACCCATCAAAAATTATTATCTCCCGCATTACATTATTTTCCATTTGCCTCTCGTTTTCCTCTCCCGCACTTCATGCTTGCCGTTTTATTCGCCCTCTCTCTCCATCCTCCCTCTCTTTCTCTATTCGCCTCTATTTTGCCTGTTTCTTGTTTGCATGTGTGTCGGATTGCTTGCTTGTCACAATGGCTCTATCTAGATTTTGTGATCTCCACCTTAAAAGGTTAGAAGAGATCTAAAGCAACGTCAGGAGTTTTATGGTCTTACAATTTGAGCATAATAATTTCTTTAGAAATGAGCTTAAAGAACAAAAAAGCTTTATGGGTTATATGAATAAAGATCTCGATGATATGTCTAAAGAATTTGATAGTTTGAAATCTGAGATTGCTCATCTTGAGAAGTTAATAGCTGAAGTTTCGAATAAGCAAGCCACCTTAGTTAATAAGATGGTCGCTAAACCGGATTTTTTTTGGAAGATAAAGATGAAGATCTAAAAGTTATTGATGTGTCCCCTATTAAATCTTTGTTTTGTAAAATGAATCTTGATAATGATGGGACTGAATATGATCCACCTTTACCTAGAAGGCGTTCCAAAAATTCGGAGTCTTTAGATCTTGATGCTAAAATTGTTAAAAGTGGGATTGAAGAAGTCAAAACTTTATATTAATGACCCACTATTTTGGATTTCAAGGAATTTTATTATGATAATTGCTCTTTGATAGATTGTATTTCCTTGTTGCAATCCGTGCTAAATTCTCCTCATGCTTATAGTTAAAATAAAGCCTTTACCAAACATATTGTTGATGCTTCGATTGCAATCTTATGAAGAAAAACTTGAGTTGGAAGTTTATATCCCTAGAAAACTTTATGATGAGTGGGAAACTACTATTAAAATTAAGATTAAAGATCATGAATGCTACGCATTGTGTGATTTTGGTGCTAGTGTTTCCACGATTCCAAAGACTTTGTATGATTTGCTAGGTTTCCGTGATTTTGATTATTGCTCTTTAAACTTGCACCTTGCGAATTCCACTATTAATAAACCTATGGAAAGAATTAATGATGTTCTTATTATTGCAAATAGGAATTATGTGCCCGTGGATTTTATTGTTCTTGACATAGATTGCAATCCTTCATGCCCTATTATTCTTGGTAGACCTTTCCTTAGAACAATTGGTGCAATTATTGATATGAAGGAAGGGAATATTAGATTCCAATTTCTGTTAAGGAAAGGCATGGAAAACTTCCCTAGAAAGAAAATTAAATTACCTTGTGAATCTATTATGAGAGCCACTTATGGATTGCCTTCCCAAGATGGCAATACCTAGATCTATCTTTGCTTTCATGCCTAGCTAGGGGCGTTAAACGATAGCGCTTGTTGGGAGGCAACCCAATTTTATTTGTATTCCTTGCTTTTTGCTCCTGTTTAGTAATAAATAATTGGGTTTTTATCATTTTTGCCATCGGTTGTACTACACTACTCAGTTCTGCCACTAAATTTTTTCACTACTCAGAAATGCCACTGTTCCGTTAGGCGCGTGCTCAAAATGCCATTTTTTCACCGTTACCATCATGTCAATGGACGTTGACCACGTTATATGACTATAATGCCCTTGGTCTCATTTGCAAGATCTCTCTCCATGGTGTGGGACCAACTTGTCAAGAGTAAGAAAAGAAATTATGAGGAAAAAGAGCGACAAGGTGGATCGAACCAGAGACGTGAGTGTGTTCAGCGGGCAAGCTAACCACCACATCCAATCAAAGCATTTGTTTGAGGAACAAATGTACTTGTACTCAACCTTATCCAATACCTAACCTGCTCGTATCAGTTTCCCTCACTGAAAAACTAGCGCGCTATAACTATAGCGTATTGAAAATTGCCTCGCTAAATATATTAATGTACAATGTCTCGCTAATAGCACGCTATAGCGCGATATAGCACACTAATAATGTATTTTAAGGTCTGCGCTATTTCGATGTAGCGTGCTATTTTTTTCATTGGTTTCCCTAGCCGGAACCACAATCCCTAGCCGCCACCTGCCGATCCTCAACTGCAACCGCCGGTCGCCAGGCTGCCCGCCCAACTACGGCGCGCCTCCACTCGCCGCAGCTACCGCGCTTCACACCCAGCGCCGCCCCCGTCGCGGCTTTGGTGCTGCCTCCCGCCCATCACCGCCACTCGAGGCAGGCAGCTCCAACGCTTCTTTCGCCTGACTCCGCAGCTCCTCCCGAGTCCAGCTCCGCCACCTCGTGTGATGCCTTGAAGTGATTTGTTCCATGGCAATGGCGACGGACAACAGTCCTGAATCAGAGAGGAGCGTCAGCCACCGGACGCCCCAGCATGTTGTAGCCTCTGAAATTCCGGCAGGGTGAGTATGCTAATTCTTAGTGTGGTGCGTGTGTGGATCATAGTAGCTTGTAGAGATGGAATTTCTTATGTAGAATTTGTAGTAGCTGATTGGTGCCTTGTTGATACTCGCGTGCCATTTGGTACATGTGTTCGGATGGTCAGGATGGATATGGAATTAAAGATACTAGAAGTAAAAAAAGGCTGCACATGTGAAGTTTGTAAATCTTGCCGTGTTTGTGTTGTTTTCAGAAAAATGGGCAGGCACCATGCTGAAATTTTCAGAGAAATTTAGAAAATCATGTGCTCCTGCTATCATATTTGTTGTTGCTTTCAATTAGTGTGTGATGCATGAATTAGCTAGCTGGAGAAATGGAGTAGTGAGCAATAAGAAACAATATTATATACTGTTAAGTTTGAATATTATTTACCTAAAGGATATGACACATATATTTCCTCCTATTTCAAAACTTTCCCTTAGCTCAGCTGGTTAGCACGAGCGCCTATCCAGGTCATGGTCGTGGGATCGAAACTCCCTGGCTCCAATGCCCTCCATGGTCTTCTCTTTTCATGCTTGCCTTACAGGTGGGCCCACAACTCAAACAAAGAGAGAATAGTTGACAAATGGGATAGGGGTATTTTCGTCATCTACCTTCAGTCAACGTCCTTTTAGATGGCTGTAACGATAAAGAATGGCTTTTTTGGGCACGCGTCTAACGAAACAGTGGCATTTTTTAGCAGTAAAACTTTTTAGTGGCAAAACTGAGTAGTGTAGTACAATCGATGGCAAAACTGATAAAAAGCCATAATAATTTATCTAGGCTATTTTTTGGTTGTGTATTTTGTGTTTAATTAGTGTTTGTGCCAAGTAGAACCGTTGGGAAGACTTGGGGAAAGTCTTTTTAATCTTGCTGTAAAAAACAGAAACTTTAGCGCTCACGAGAACTGCTGCCATTTTTATTTGGAAAGTGATATTTAGTTAATTCTTTTTGAAGATGATTAATAGATAAATTAATCATGTCCAGAAATTTATTTTAGAATTTTTGGGTTCCAGATCTTGCTTTAGCTACAGATTACTACAGACTATTCTGTTTTTGACAGATTCTGTTTTTCGTGTGTTGTTTGCTTATTTTGATGAATCTATGGCTAGTAAAATAGTTTATAATCCATAGAGAAGTTGGAATACAATAAGTTTAACACCAATATAAATAGAGAATGAGTTCATTACAGTACCTTCAAGTGGTGTTTTGTTTTCTTTTGCTAACGGAGCTCACGAGATTTTCTACTTTAAGTTTTTGTTATGAAGTTTTCAAGTTTTGGGTAAAGATTTGATGGATTATGGAACAAGGAGTGGAAAGAGCCTAAGCTTGGGGATGCCCATGGCACCCCCAAGATAATCTAAGGACACCTAAAAGCCAAAGCTTGGGGATGCCCCGGAAGGCATCCCCTCTTTCGTCTACTTCTATCGGTAACTTTACTTGGAGCTATATTTTTATTTACCACATGATATGTGTTTTGCTTGGAGCGTCTTGTATTATTTGAGTCTTTGTCGGAGTAATGGGCCACGGGTAGGCTAACCCAGGCCCAGAACCTTTCAAGACAATGAGGCAGACTGCGCCCCTCGAGAACCCAGGACGAAGAGCCGCCTTCTGAGAGTCGGCGGCGAGGCGGCCGGCTGCCCACTCGCGGCCGAGTCCTAGGGACGACTTCAGGATGAGCCGACTCCTGACTGGCGACTTCCAGAGAAGCCGGCCTTGGGGAGTCGGCCCGCGACGCCGACAACCCCCATGCCCTCATAAAGAGGGACGGGACGGTGGAGTGGCCACAGTAAGGTCCACTCCCGCCCCTTTTCCAAGGGCAGGCGTGGCCACAGTACGCCGTACCCGCGGAGATCTCCGCGCGGTGCGACACTGTTGCCATGCCGGCCCTGACATCAGCCCCAGGGGCGGAGCCCTGTGCCCACGACGGCCTACTGGTACGACCCAGGGATGATGGGTCCCACCAGTCGGCGGGCGTACGAAAGATGGCGAAAGCACCACCAGTCGGTCCGGATGGGAGTCGGCCACCAGAAGTCGGCCGGCCCCTCCTACGGGCCCCACGTGCCATTAATCAGACACGACAAGTAGTGGCCACAGTGATCGCCCGCCAGACAGCGGGGCTATCACCATGATTTCATGACGGAGCTTGCGTCATTAGAGGCACGACTATAATAATCTGCAGCCGACAAGACCCGCCCGCGACGGACGCGGCCTGTCGGCTCCACACCAAGCCAGTCGGCGGGGCCCACCAGTTGGAGGGCCCCAGGAGTCGGCGGATAAGACGACGGCCAGAGAGACTGACGGCTGGCCCCGCGCCCAGCAGGATTACCATTGTACCCCTGGGGGGTAGGCCTATATAAACCCCCAGGGCATCCATGCGAAGGGTTGGAATCCATTAGCACTAGACCAGATCATATAGGAAGGAGAGAGCTAGCCTTGCCTTCTCCTACCTCCAGGAAACAACTCAAGGAGCAACCGTGTAAACACTTTGCCATAGTGATCATGCAGAGACCCCGTAGAGCAGCAGTAGGGGTATTATCTCCCCGGAGAGCCCTGAAGCTGGGTAAGATTCGCCGGCGTGCATGTCTTCGCCTTATCCCGTTTCTAGGCACCGGCGACGTTCTACTCGCCACCACCATGATAAGCCATCCTTTGGCATATGTCGCACCCAACCCTCGACATTTGGCGCCCATCGTGGGGCTTGGTGCACCGTCGACCGGAGACCTGCTCTAGACGGGAACCCTTTTTCTCCCTGGCGAGCGCAGCCAGCCCGGCATGCCAGATGGATTTTGCGCTGACGCGCTGCACGGCATTGAGATCGCCTATGCAGCCAGCAGCCTCGCCGATCTTGTCGGCGAGGTTTGCCTCTTTGACGAACCTGCATCCAACGCAGGCACGGGCGGCCCCGAGAGCCTCCTCGCGGGCCTCCTCGACCAACTCCACGTCGCCGGCGAGCCTGCCGTGGACTTGGAGTCTGTAGGCTCCACCGACCCGATGCAGGTCGACTCCGACACCGCGTCGCTCGACGCGTTCCCCACCAACATGGCGGTCTATGACAATCCTCTCCCTCGCACGGAGAGCGACGGAAGCACCGTCACCGAGGTCCTCGTCATCGGTCATGACGAGCCTCCTGGCAGAGGAGCGCATGACCCACTTGGCGCGGCACTACAAGACCTGACTGCGCCTATTCTGGAAGACGCTGACGCGGAGACATTGGAGGCGCGCCGCCTTCAGCTCGTCGAAGGCGCGAAGAAGCTGGCTAGCATGAGACGCTTGTCAGAAGCCTACCAGCGTGAGGTGGATCGCGCTGTGGGTGGCTCGCCAGCCCCAGCTGGGCCCAGCCGCCTTGGCGCGGTCCAGCAGCGCGGCGTGGCCATCGCCAACCTGTTCGGGGTAAGTCGCCTTGTGTACGCCACGCCTGCGGAGGACATTCGAGCCGCCCAGGCGGCGGCGGACGAGTTGGACAACTTCGAGGGCGAAGAGCGCCGCCTGATGATGGAGCGAGTCCAGCGGCTCCTCGACGTTGCTGCCGCGCAGAACGAGGCCGGCTGCCGCACGGAGGCGCCGCAGCGGCAAAACGACGACCTTCGCCGAGATCAAGGCGCGACGTCTCGGACGCTGACTGGCGGCGCCCGAGGAAGGAAAGACAAGGATCCGGCTGTCAGCCACAGTCGGAATCACATTACCATAGAGCGCGACCAAGATGGCCGCCCGAGAGCAGTGGAACGACGGGACGACTGTCCGCCTCCTCCTCCTCGCAAGGAAAGGCGAGTCTCCCCGCCGCCTGTTGACCATCCGACTCTCGGCGACTGCCTTGGCCGCCAAGAGGGAGTCGGTGAAAATGACGCCCGCCACCGGATCGGCCGACTTCACCGATCCCTGGCGCTGGAAGAAGAAGACGAGTTGGGTCTGCCTTGTTTCGGGCCCCGCATTCGAGACGAGCCCTTTCCCAAAGGGTTCACGCTCCCAGGAGACACGCCCAAGTACATCGGCTCCATGAAGCCGGAGGACTGGTTGGTTGACTACTCCACGGATGTCAACATAGCGAACGACAACAAGCGTGTCGCCGTAAAATACGTTCCGCTCATGCTCCAGGGCACGACCCGGACATGGCTGAACAGCCTGAAGCCCCGCAGCATCAACAGCTGGGTCGACTTCACCGAAGCATTCGTCCGCAACTTCACAAGCACGTACAAGCGTCCTCCCAAGCCTCGTCAGCTTTCCTTGTGCATGCAAGGCCCCAGCGAGTCAACTCGCGACTACCTCACGCGTTGGGCCGAGCTTCGGAACTCCTGCGAGGGCGTGCACGAGGTGCAGGCTATCGAGTACTTCACTGCCGGGTGCAGAGAAGGCACCCTCCTCAAGCACAAGCTCCTCTACGACGAGCCAAAAACCCTCGACGAGCTGCTGATCATAGCAGACAAGTATGCCACGGCCGACTCCTCCATGAAGGCGGAGATTCAAGTTAGCGCAACTGGCAAAGTGGCCCCTCAAACTCCAAGAACTCCGGCAGGAGACGCCAGTCGGCGGCAACAGCAGAACAACCACAAGCGCAAGGCCCCGCAGCCGGCTTCTAGCAGCCGGCAGGTCGCGACAGTTGAAGACCAGCAGCCGGATGGGCAGCCTCCACCCAAGCGACAGAAAGGCGGCAAGCCCAACTGGTTGCCGGCTTTGTCATACGAGCAGACTCTAGATGGTCCTTACAAATTCCATAGCAGCGTGAAGCCATCGTATCACACCACCCGGAAGTGCCACTGGCTCACCAGGATTGCAAAGGAGACGGCCTCCTACCTCCCGCGCCTGCTGGGCAACAGCCTCCGCCTCCGCCCCAGTAGCCGGCTGTCAGGCCAGTCGGCGTAGTACAAGACGAGTACCCCAAAGAGCACGGAGCCTATGTGATATTTACCAGCGTGGCTGATGATCAATGCAGCAGGCGGCTGCAGTGACAAGAGGTGAATGCAGTAGCATCAGAGGCGCCAGAGTTCATGCACTGGTCCGAGAAGCCTATCAACTGGAGCAGGGCTGATCACCTAGAGGTCATGCCGAGTCCGGGCTCTTATGCCTTGGTCTTGGATGCCACCTTTGCCACGGATAGACGAGCTGCTGGTTTCTCGCGAGTTCTGATAGACGGAGGCAGCAGCATCAACATCCTATACAAGGACACCATGGAGAAGTTAGGAATCAAGCAAAGGCAGCTTCAGAACAGCCGGACTGTGTTCCACAGCATTGTTACTGGTCTTTCCTGCTCACCAATCGGCAAGATCCTGATGGACGTCCTCTTTGGAGACAAAGATCACTTCCGCCGAGAGTCAGTTTGGTTTGAGGTGGTGGACCTCGAGAGCCCATACCATGCATTACTTGGCCGACCCACCCTGGCCAAGTTCATGGCGGTCCCCCACTATGCCTACCTCAAAATGAAGATGCCCAGTTCCAGGGGGATTCTGACTGTAGCCGGCGACTACCGGAAGTCGTTTGCCTGTGCGGGTGAGAGTAGTCGGCTGGCCGAGTCCCTGGTGATCGCGGCAAAGAAGTGGTTCCTTGACCGGGTTGTGGCGATGGCCGGCAAGCAGCTAGAGGTGTCGCGTAACCCAAAGGAGTCAGAGGCTGAGGGTTCGTTCAAGCCGGCCAAGGAGACAAAGAAGATACCCTTGGATCCGGAGCACCCAGAGAGGTACGCTGTTGTAGGCGCAAACCTCGACAGCAAATAGGAAGATGAGCTCGTCGATTTCCTCTGTGAGAATCGGGACATCTTCACGTGGTCCCCCAAAGACATGCCAGGTGTACCGACGGAATTCGCCGAGCACAAGTTACATGTCCGATCTGATGCAAAGCCGGTCAGGCAGCCCTTGCGCCGCCTGTCTGAAGAAAAGAGAAGAGTTGCGGAGAAGAGATAGCCCGACTCCTAGTAGCCGGCTTCATTATGGAAGTATTCTTCCCAGAGTGGCTAGCCAACCCGGTCCTGGTACTGAAGAAGAACAAGCAGTGGCGAATGTGTATTGACTACACAAGCCTCAACAAGGCCTGCCCCAAGGACCCGTTTGCTCTACCAAGAATTGATCAGGTGATAGACTCCACAGCCGGATGCGAGCTGTTGAGCATTTTGGATGCATATTCAGGATATCACCAGATCAAGCTGAACCCGGCTGACAGACTGAAGACCGCCTTCATCACGCCATTTGGAGCCTTCTGCTACCTCACCATGATGTTCAGCTTGAGGAATGCCGGTGCCACCTTTCAGCGTTGCATGCAGAAGTGCCTCCTCAAGAAACTCGGCAGAAACGCCCACGTCTACACGGACGATGTGGTGGTGAAGACGGAAAAGTGTGGAACACTGCTGGAAGACCTCAAGGAGACCTTTGAGAACCTGCGCCGATTTCAGATCAAGCTCAACCCTGAGAAGGGCGTCTTCGGAGTACCAGCAGGCCAACTCCTTGGCTTCCTGGTCTCTGAACGCGGCATAGAGTGCAACCCTGTAAAGATCAAGGCCATTGAGAGGATGGAGGTACCCAGCCAACTGCTGGACATGCAAAAGTTCACCGGCTGCTTGGCGTCCATCAGCCGATTCATCAGTCGGCTGGGCGAGAAAGCTCTCCCCTTATACCAGCTCATGAAGAAGACCACTTTTTTCGAGTGGAACCACAAGGCGGACGAAGCTTTTCTCCAGTTGAAGAAGATGCTGACTACTCCACCCGTTCTGGCGGCGCCGACTCCTAAGGAACCTATGCTCCTGTACATCGCCGCCACCAGCCGGGTAGTCAAAACAATCATTGTAGTGGAACGCAAGGAGGAAGGCAAGGCACTACCTGTCCAGAGACTGGTATATTACCTGAGCGAAGTACTGTCGGCCTCCAAGCAGAACTACCCCCACTACCATAAGATGTGCTACGGCGTGCACTTTGCCGCCAAGAAATTGAAGCCTTACTTTCAAGAGCATCCAATCATTGTGGTCTACACGGCCCCACTTGCCGAGATCATCGGAAGCCGAGATGCTTCTGGCCGAGTGGCCAAATGGGCCATAGAGCTGGCTCCCTACACCATCCACTACCAGCCCCGCACCGCCATCAAGTCACAAGCACTGGCCGACTTTCTCGTCGACTGGGCCGAGACCCATTACCTACCTCCAGCGCCCGACTTCACCCATTGGCGAATGCATTTCGACGGCTCCAAGATGCGCACCGGCTTGGGAGCCAGCGTTGTCCTCACTTCTCCTAAAGGCGACAAGCTCAAATACGCACTGCAAATCCATTTTGCCGCCTCCAACAACGTCGCCAAGTACGAGGCACTCATTCACGGGCTCCGGCTTGCCAAAGAACTTGGCATTCGCCAGATCCTGTGTTATGGCGACTCGGACTTAGTGGTCCAGCAGTCGTCTGGCGACTGGGACGCCAAAGATGCAAACATGGCGAGTTACCGTTTTCCTGTGCAGCAACTCAGTGGATATTTCGAGGGGTGCAAGTTCCTCCATGTGCCAAGAAACGACAACGACCAAGCAGACGCCTTGGCATGAATTGGCTCTACCCGCCAAGCAATACCATCCGGCATCGCCCTTCAACGCCTCCTCAAGCCGTCTATCAAGCCTTCACCAGAATCAGACTCCATTTTTGTGCCGGCTCCTCCCGAAGAAGTCGGATCCGACTCCCGAGCCCTGGCAGACGGTACGGGGATTTTGGCAGATGGCTCCAAAGCCGCCACAGTCGAGGCTGGCCCAGGGACTGCAGAACCCGGCCCGGGGACTGCGGCGGCCGGCCCGAAGACTCCAGAACTCGGCCCAAGAGCTGCGCCAGTCGGCTCGGGGACTTCATTAATCCAGCAAGCGGTTGCTGACTCCAGCCCGCCGCCTCCCAGCCCAGCCGCCCTCGTCCAAGTCATAGTTCTAGTAGTCGAAGAAATAGCAGCACCCTCACGGGCCCAGCCCATCCTCAAATTTCTGGTGAGCAAAGAGCTGCCGACTGATGAGACCTTAGCTCGGCAAGTACAACACCGAGCAGCAGCCTACACCATAGTCAACAGAGAGCTGGTCAGGCGCAGCGTCACTGGTGTCTACCAGCGCTGCGTAGAGCCAGAGCAAGGCCAAGCAATTCTCAAAGACATCCATCAAGGCGAGTGCTGCCACCATGCGGCTTCAAGAGCACTCGTCGCCAAAGCTTTCCGGCACAGTTTCTTTTGGCCAACGGCCTTAGAAGAGGCCAATGAATTGGTCCAAAAATGCAAAGGGTGCCAGAAGTTCCGCTCCAAGCCGCATCAGCCGGCTTCTGCACTCACGACCATCCCCATTGCCTGGCCTTTCGCAGTTTGGGGTCTAGACATAGTGGGACCATTCAAGACGGCACGAGGTGGCTTAACTCACTTACTTGTCGCGATGGACAAGTTCACCAAGTGGATAGAAACTGAACGGTCCGACTGCCATGACTTTCATCTCCGACATCACAATTTGGTACGGCATGCCATGCAGCATCATCACCGACAACGGCAAGAATTTTGCCAAAGGCGCCTTGGCCCGTTTCTGTGCGACACAGGGCATCCGACTGGACCTAGCATCCGTCACCCATCCACAGTCAAACGGCCAGGTGGAGCGAGCAAACGGCCTCATCCTGTCCGGCATCAAGCCCCGACTGATCGAGCCTCTGGAGCGCTCGGCTGGTTGCTGGCTCGACGAGTTGCCAGCCGTCCTCTGGAGTCTGCGCACGACTCCAAACAAGTCAATCGGCTTCACGCCTTTCTTCCTCGTCTACGGTGCTGAAGCCGTCATCCAACGGACATAGAGTTCGATTCCCCGCGAATCACCATGTACACCGAGGAAG
Source organism: Triticum dicoccoides (assembly GCF_002162155.2). Classification (NCBI taxonomy): domain Eukaryota; kingdom Viridiplantae; phylum Streptophyta; class Magnoliopsida; order Poales; family Poaceae; genus Triticum; species Triticum dicoccoides. The sequence continues at coordinate 647,990,420 of NC_041392.1, forward strand.
AAGCAGAAGAAGCACGACAAGAAGGCGTCGACCTGCTGGAAGAGGGCCGGTTGTTGGCACCCAGCCGGTCCAGCATCTACCAGCAGAGCCTGCGCAGATACTACAACAGGAAGGTCAGGCCGAGATCTTTCCAGGAAGGTGACCTTGTGCTCCGATTAATCCAGCGAATAGCCGGCCAGCACAAGCTGTCGGCACCTTGGGAAGGCCCCTTCATCATCAGCAAAGTGCTGGGCAACAACTCCTACTACCTGATCGACGCTCAGAAGCCCCGAGCACGCAAGAGGGACGACTCCGGCAAAGAGACAGAGCGGCCATGGAATGCAAATCTCCTCCGAAAATTTTACAGTTAAACGCAGTATGTATCATGCTACCTTTTTGTATTAAAAGTACCAAGACTTCGGGCCCCCCGAGAAGAGCTCGGGGACTGCCCTCTTTTATCTATGTGATAAGAAATATGCCTTCGAGTATATTACTCTTTGTTATGCCGCTTGGCACCAGGTTCGACTAGTCGGCTCGGGGACTTGCCGATCTGCGCTATGAAATGCTTCCTGCAGCCGGACAAGTAGTGTGTGGCGTCTAAACCATCTCCTGCCAGAAGCCGTAGCTCGCAGAGCGACTGTCTGGTGGGCAGGAGTAAGGAAGAATGGGCGCCCACATGAAAAATGGCGAAGGACTCAAAGCACAAACATAGCTTAAGGCCGGCGTCCAGCCTTTTTTCGCAAACCGACTCTTGAATAGCTAGCTTGCCGCCTTCTATCCGACTTGTTAAAACAACTCTAAAAACGGCTAAGCACTTGCCTTCCCAAAGTGACCAAGAATTTGATCCAGCAGGAGTCCGCGGAGCGGCTGTCTGACTGACAAAGACGGCAACTGAGGGAAGACGGCAAAGGAAAAAGCCAAAAGAACAATGAGCAAGAAAGATAGAAGTCGGATGAATATTTACATAACAAAGGCCCTTGACCGAATCTTCGAGCAGAATTTCAAAATACACCCCGCGGGTGGAATTGTCTGAATTAACAAGTTCTTCAAAAACTATTAGAACAGATAAAACAAAGATAAGATGGCAGCCTAGGGGGGCAGCAGACGGGTTAGGAGGATCGGAGGAGACGGCGGTGCTGGATGTTGGGGCGGCCGGCTGGGCGGTCTCGGCTTGATCACCTCCGGCAGCAGTCGGCTCGGGCGGGCACGGCTTGTTGCTGGAGGCATGGTCGAGCTGAGGCTGGCCGTCCGCTCCATCTTCCGGTGCCTCCATCTCGCTTCCGTCCTCCGCCTCGTCTTCTTCCTCGACGCTGGAGCAGATCACCTCTGCCGAGTCCTCGTCGTAGTCGGGGTTCAGCCCAAACAACTCCGGTGGCACCTCCTCGCCGTCTTCAGCCCGCTCGGGGACAAAGACGCTGGTGTCGGTGTACTCGGTGATCACTGCCGCATGCTTGACAAGGGCGTCTTCCGCGGCTTCCAGCTCCGGCTGGGCACCTGACCGGAGTGTGTCCAACCGGTCTAGGTCCAGCCTCGGATACCATGCCTTGAAGAATTCCAAGGCTCGGCGCGCTCCGGCCCGGCTCGAGGAACCCTTCCAGGCCTCAAGACGGCCATCCGTGACCTCCAGCCAGTTGGCAGTCCGACTGGGGGTGCGCGGAGCCTGCACGTCTGGCCACAGGGCGGCGATCGCTTGGGCGCCGACACGTTGAAGCCGGCGCAGCATCTGGTGGGCCGGCCGCAGGCGAGCCCCAATGCTCAGAATATGCTTGTCAAGAGTCCGAGGGGCATCAGCAACGATCTCCGCACCACCCGCCCTCCGCTCCTCGCAGTCGGCCTCGATAGCTTGAATGGCGGCCTACGAGTGACCGGGGAAGAAGTCTGCCAAGACGGAAAGAATGAAGGACAAGTCAAAAAAACCAGGAGTCGGCTCGACATATAGTCGGCGGCTCGAAGAAGGAAAGCAAAGAGGCTCACCGTCGACGAGGTCCTCGATCTCGTGGAAGCCGGAGACAAGCATTGCCTCCTTGTCGGTCCAGGAGGAGCGCTCGCTCGCGAACACGGCCAGGAGGGCGGCTTCCGCCTCCTTCCACCAACCGTACTCGACCTGGCCCGGCGCTTCTTCGCACTGCCTTGAGCGTCCAAGCCGGCGGAGGAACTCGCGCTTGGCTGGCCGGCTTTTGGCTGGCGACGCGGGGCGACTTCTCCCTCGGCCTCGTCGTCAGGCCAGTCGGTGAAAGTGGCCGAAGGCCTGGAGCCGCCTGCTTCTCCTCCTCCTCCCTCGGCGTCGGCTTCCATGGATGCCGCCCCCAAGTCGGGATCGTCGACGTCGCTCTCCGCCCGATCGGGGACAAACTGACGAGCCAGCCCCGCGGTGCTGGCCGAAGGAGGGATGAGAGGGTTCTGATTCAAATCCAAAAACGGTCGGACTTGACAAGTCGGACTCGGCAACAAGAGAAACAGAAGAAAAAGGAAGATGACTTATAATAGGCGGGGGCTTGGTGCACGAGTACGGCTCCTTGCCGAGCCGCCAGTCCACCGAGAGACCGCAGTTCGCGATGTAGTTCACCGTGTTCGCCACCTCCGCGTGAGGCATGTCCTTGGAGCACATCCGACTCGGGTCCCGATGACCGCTCATCTGGCAGATTAGGTGAGGTCGGCCTTGGAGTGGGAGGACTCGGCGCGCCACGAAGGCGGCCAGCAAGTCGGCCCCGGTCAGGCCCTCCGACTGCGTCAGCACTCGGAGTCGCGCGACGGTGGCGGCACCAGTGAGAGACAGCGTCCTGGCTCGGTGTGACCAACTGGGGGAGCCTTCCAGCCGGCGCGCCGGCTTCGTAAGCCGGCAGGTTGACACAGTCGCCTTCTAGGGCGACGTTCTTCACATAAAAATATGACCGCTGCCACATCTTCACCGACTTAATCAGTGCGATGGTGGGAAACGGATTGTCGGCCACTGATCTCCGCATCGCGATGAATCCACCACACCGGGCCGGCACACCGGCGACGTGTATGCCGAGCTTGGATTGCAAATCTCCTCCGAAAATCTCCTTCAAAAATTTTACAGTTAAACGTAGTATGTATCATGCTACCTTTTTGTATTAAAAGTACCAAGACTT
>NC_041392.1:647993616-648004545 GCF_002162155.2 Triticum dicoccoides
TTCGAGTATATTACTCTTTGTTATGCCGCTTGGCACCGGGTTCGACTAGTCAGCCCGGAGACTTGCCGACCTGCACTATGAAATGCTTCCTGCAGCCGGATAAGTAGTGTGTGGCGTCTAAACCATCTCCTGCCAGAAGCCGCAGCTCACAGAGCGACTGTCTGGTGGGCAGGAGTAAGGAAGAATGGGCGCCCACATGAAAAATGGCTAATGACTCAAAGCACAAACATAGCTTAAGGCCGGCTTCCAGCCTTTTTTCGCAAACCGACTCTTGAATAGCCGGCTTGCCGCCTTCTATCCGACTTGTTAAAACAACTCTAAAAACGGCTAAGTACTTGCCTTCCCAAAGTGACCAAGAATTTGATCCAGCAGCAGTCCGCGGAGCGGCTGTCTGACTGACAAAGATGGCAACTGAGGGAAGACGGCAAAGGAAAAATCCAAAAGAACAATGAGCAAGAAAGATAGAAGTCGGATGAATATTTACATAACAAAGGCCCTTGGCCGATTCTTCGAGCAGAATTTCAAAATACACCCCGCGGGTGGAATTGTGTGATTTAACAAGTTCTTCAAAAACTATTAGAACAGATAAAACAAAGACAAGATGGCAGAATGGGGGCGGCAGACGGGTTTGGAGGATCGGAGGAGACGGCGGTGTTGGATGTTGGGGCGGCCGGCTGGGCGGTCTCGACTTGATCACCTCCAGTACTAGTTGGCTCGGGAGGGCACGGCTCGTTGCTGGAGGCACGGTCGAGCTGAGGCTGGCCGTCCGCTCCGTCTTCCGGTGCCTCCGTCTCGCTTCCGTCCTCCGCCTCGTCTTCCTCCTCGACGCTGGAGCCGATCACCTCTGCCGAGTCCTCGTCGTAGTCGGGGTTCAGCCCAAACCACTCCGGCGGCACCTCCTCGCCGTCTTCAGCCCGCTCGGGGACAAAGACGCTAGTATCGGTGTACTCGGCGATCGCCGCCGCACGCTTGACAAGGGCGTCTTCCGCGGCTGCCAGCTCCGGCTGGGCCCCTGACCGGAGAGTGGCCAGCCGGTCTAGGTCCAGCCCCGGATACCACGCCTGGACGAATTCCAAGGATCGGCGCGCTCCGGCCCAGGCCGAGGAACCCTTCCAGGCCTCAAGACGGCCAGCCGCGACCTCCAGCCAGTCGGCAGTCCGACTGGGGTAAGCGGAGCCTGCACGGCTGGCCACAGGGCGGCGATCGCTTGGGCGCCGACACGTTGAAGCCGGCACAGTATCTGGTGGGTCGGCCGCAGGCGAGCCCCAATGCTCAGAATATGCTCGTTAAGAGTCCGAGGGGCATCAGTGGCGATCTCCGCGCCACCCGCCCTCCGCTCCTCGCGGTCGGCCTCGATAGCTTGAATGGCGGCCTGCGAGTGGCCGGGGAAGAAGTCTGCCAAGAAGGAAGGAATGAAGGACAAGTCAAAAAAAACAGGAGTCGGCTCGACATATAGTCGGCGACTCGAAGAAGGAAAGCAAAGAGGCTCACCGTCGATGAGGTCCTCGATCTCGTGGAAGCCGGAGACAAGCATTGCCTCCTTGTCGGTCCAGGAGGAGCGCTCGCTCGTGAACTCGGCCAGGAGGGCGGCTTCCGCCTCTTCCGCCTCCTTCTGCGTCTTCGTAAGCAGCTCCTTCTGCTCTGCCAATTGTGAGGCCAGAAGATCACACTCTGCGGCGAGCTTGCTGCACTCCTCCCCCTTGGCGCGCAACGCGGAGTTGGCTTCGCTCAACTGCTGTTGAAGAGCGGCGTTGGCCTCTGAAGAGAAAGAAGAAAGTAGGCGTTAAGTCATCAACGAAGAAGGTCGCCAGGGAGATCCGGCCCGACTGCTCAGCAGTCGGCCCGAATCTCAGGGACTACAGCCCGCGGGTCCGCCAGCGCGCCCCCGCAAAGAAGAAAAAGGACTCACTCCGGCTCTCCAACAAGTCGGCAGTTCGCTTGCCCAGCTCTTCAACGTTGCGGTTGAAGGCGGTGACATGGAGGTTGTGATAGTCCTGCAACAAGTATTTCAGAATAATGGTTAGTACCCGGAACTTACTAATTGGAGTTCCGGGCCGCCTGCTCAGCAGCCGGCCCAGAACTCGGGAACAACACCCAGTGGGTGCGCTGGCGCGCCCCCACAGAGAAAAACAACAAAACAGGGACAAAGGAGAAAGCATACCCGGATGGCTGCCCGCGACGCCAGGTGCGCCTTGGTGCAGTTTTGGATGGCGTCGCTCTCGGCTCGCAGCTTCGTCTGGACCTCCAAAAGCGCCTGGTTCAGCGGGCCCGTGCCGCCTCCTCGCACCCACCCAACGGGCGCGACACTCGTCGCCTCGGTGTCTGGAATCGTCGAGCTGGCGGTGCCGGTCTCCAAGGGACGTGGCGCCAAAGTCGCCTTCTCAAGACGGCGGCGCGTTGGCGAGCCGACTTGAAGGAGTAGCCTTGCCAAGGCCTCGTCTTCAGTCAGCGGCAAGGGTGGATCCGCCGGCTGTTTGCCTAGCTCGCTTCTAGACGGCAGCGGGGGCGGCTGTGGCGGCACGACCGTGTCCGACATGGGGGCGTTGCCGCCGCCCCTCCCCACGATCGGGAACTCGCCGCCGGCTTCCCCTGACTGCCCCGTGAACTCCGGGGGGGGGGCGCGGAGTTTAGAGGGGTGATGAACACCGCCGACCGCCGGGGCGCGACTTCCTTGGCCGGCTGCTTTGCCGCAGCGGCGGCCTCGTCCTCCTCGCGCTTCTCCCGCGCATTCCGGTCCGTCGCCTCCCGAAGGTCGGCGGCGGGGTCAATCCGCCGAGTGGTGGCAGACGTCTCCACCGACCCCATAACGGAGGCGGCGACAACCCTCTCAAGAGTGAGGGGAGCCCTGAGGCGAGGAAAGCATATGAAAAGCTCAGACAAGATCAACAAAGAGAAAATAAAGATAAGGGATGGAGGCGCTTACGCAGAGACCAGCGGCGGCTTCTTCACTTCCTTGCGGAAGCGGTTGGCTTTTGCGGCCGCCTCTTCCCGCTTGGTCGCGGCGTCCGCTCCCTTGAACTTCTTCGACCGGACACCAAGCGTACTCGGCCCGGCCCGGCGCTTCTTCGCACCGCCTTGAGCGTCCAAGCCGGCGGAGGAACTCGCGCTTGGCTGGCCGGCTTTTGGCTGGTGACGCGGGGCGACTTCTCCCTTGGCCTCGTCGTCAGGCCAGTCGGCGAAGGTGGCCGAAGGCCTGGAGCCGCCTGCTTCTCCTCCTCCTCCCTCGGCGTCAGCTTCCATGGCTGCCGCCCCCAAGTTGGGATCATTGACGTCGCTCTCCGCCCGATCGGGGACAAACTGTCAAGCCGGCCCCGCGGTGCCGGCCTTAGAAGGGACGAGAGGGTTCTGATTCAAAACCAAAAACGGTCGGACTTGACAAGTCGGACTCGGCAACAAGAGAAACAGAAGAAAAAGGAAGACGACTTACAATAGGTGGGGGGTTAGCGCGCGAGTACGGCTCCTTGCCGAACCGCCAGTCCACCGAGAGACCGTAGTTCGCGATGTAGTTCACCGTGTTCGCCACCTCCGCGTGAGGCATGTCCTTGAAGCACATCCGACTCGGGTCCCGATGACCGCTCATCTGGCAGATCAGGTGAGGTCGGCCTTGGAGTGGGAGGACTCGGCGCGCCACGAAGGCGGCCAGCAAGTCGGCCCCGGTCAGGCCCTCCGACTGCGTCAGCACTCGGAGTCACGCGACGGCGGCGGCACCAGCGAGAGACAGCGTCCTGGCTCGGTGTGACCAGCTGGGGAGCCTTCCAGCTGGCGCGCCGGCTTCGTAAGCCGGCAGGTTGACCCAGTCGCCTTCTGGGTCGACGTTCTTCACATAAAAATATGATCGCTGCCACATCTTCACCGACTTAATCAGTGCGATGGTGGGAAACGGATTGTCGGCCACTGATCTCCACATCGCGATGAATGCACGGCACTGGGCCGGCACGCCGGCGACGTTTGTGCCGAGCTTGGATTGGAAGAACTCCCCCCAGAGCTCAATGGTGGGGAGAACGCTGAGGAAGCCTTCGCACAGGGTGGCGAAGGCAGCCAGCAGCACCATCGTGTTCGGAGTAAGGTGGTGCGGCTGGAGCCCGTGGAACTCCAAGAAGGAGCGGAAGAAGCCGCTCGCTGGCAGTCCCAGGCCGCGCATGAGGTGGGAGAGGAATATGACCCGCTCGTCCTCCTCTGGCGCCGGCGATATCTCTCCCTCCAGCGCGAGGCGGACCCGCACTAAGTCCCTGCCAGGCAGTCGCCGTGTCTGGCGGAGGATCTCGATGTCGTCGTCAACCTCGGAGCCATCCCACACTTCGGAGCGAACAACAGGAGGCGCGGCGGCGGAGGAGGAGGTCATCGCTGCGGGCACGGCGTGGTTCGGAGCAACAGTGGCAAGAAGAAGAAGAAGCGAGAAGGAGCGAAAGGAAGTGGGGAGAATGGGCGCGCGTGCTTCGCCGCCCCCCTCCCCCCGCCTACTTGTAGGCTCGTGGGCCGAGAAGTCGATGGGACGGATGTGGGATTAACTGCGCCCGGGACCCCACGACCCCCACGATTTACCACACGAAGTTACCACGCGCAATAACTGCGTGGGAACCCTAACCGTCCGCGCGGCCGCAATGGATCCGTTCACATGCCGAGGCGCGGTAGTGGCGGGCCCCGCCTATAGGCCTGTCCTATCGCGCGCGTGGGCGATCAGACTAGCTCCACCACGTGGCGCCTCGCGACGGGTCAACCGTGGGCGGCAACCCGGAAGCTTATCAGGCACGCCACCTGAACTCCGCCGCAACGTTCAAACTTTTTTAGGGGCAAGTCGGCCTCGAGCAAGTCCGACTCCAACTAGTCGGCTTGACAGAAGACGGCTAACGAAGCCCAGATCCAACTGCCGGAGAGAAGAAACTGTTGAGGCCCCACGACATGTCGCTCTCGGAGCCTCACCAGCTTCGGGGACTACTGTCGGAGTAATGGGCCACGGGTAGGCTAACCCAGGCCCAGAACCTTTCAAGACATTGAGGCAGACTGCGCCCCTCGAGACCCCAGGACGAAGAGCCACCTTCTGAGAGTCGGCGGCGAGGCGGCCGGCTGCCCACTCGCGGCCGTGTCCTAGGGACGACTTCAGGATGAGCCGACTCCTGACTGGCGACTTCCAGAGAAGCCGGCCTTGGGGAGTCGGCCCGTGACACCGACAACCCCCATGCCCTCATAAAGAGGGACGGGACGGGAAGTGGCCACAGTAAGGTCCACTCCCGCCCCTTTTCCAAGGGCAGGCGTGGCTACAATACGTCGTACCCGCGGAGATCTCCGCGCGGCGCGACACTGTTGCCATGCCGGCCCTGACATCAGCCCCAGGGGCGGAGCCCTGTGCCCACGACGGCCTGATGGTACGACCTAGGGATGATGGGTCCCACCAGTCGGCGGGCGTACGAAAGACGGCGAAAGCACCACCAGTCGGCCCGGATGGGAGTCGGCCACCAGAAGTCGACCGGCCCCTCCTACGGGCCCCACGCACCATTAATCAGACACGACAAGTAGTGGCTATAGTGATCGCCCGCTAGATGGCGGGGCTGTCGCCATGATTTCATGACCAAGCCTGCGTCATTAGATGCACGGCTACAGTAATTTGCAGCCGACAAGACCCACCCACGGCTGACGCGGCCTGTCGGCTCCACACCAAGCCAGTCGACGGGGCCCACCAGTCGGCGGGCCCCAGGAGTCAGCGGATAAGACGGTGGCCAGAGAGACTGATGGCTGGGCCCGCACCCAGCCGGATTACCATTGTACCCCTGGGGGTAGGCCTATATAAACCCCCCAGGGCATCCATGCAAAGGGTTGGAATCCATTTGCACTAGACCAGATCATATAGGATTGAGAGAGCTAGCCTTGCCTTCTCCTACCTCCAGGAAACAACTCAAGGAGCAACCGTGTAAACACTTTGCCATAGTGATCATGCGGAGACCCCGTAGAGCAGCAGTAGGGGTATTATCTCCCCGGAGAGCTCTGAAGCTGGGTAATATTCGCCGGCGTGCATGTGTTCGCCTTATCCCGTTTCCAGGCACCGGCGACATTCTACTCGCCCCCACCATGATAAGCCATCCTTTGGCATATGTCGCACCCAACCCCTGACAGTCTTTATTTGTTAGTTTTCCACAATCATCATTGCTGCACACACTTTTTTGAGAAAGACACTCATGATTCGGAAATTGTTAGAATACTCTATGTGCTTCACTTATATCTTTTGAGTTATATAGTTTTCGCTCTAGTGCTTCACTTATATTTTTTAGAGCACGATGGTGGATTTGTTTTATAGAAACTTTTGTTCTCTCATGCTTCACTTAGATTATTTTGAGAGTCCTACAAAACATCATGGTAATTTGCTTTAATTATGTTAGGCATTCAAGATTAATAATAAAATCTCTTATGAGTGTGTTGAATACAATGAGAAGTTTTAAACTTGATAATTGTTTTGAGATATGGAGATGCTGATATTAGAGTCGTGCTAGTTGAGTAGTTGTGAATTTGAGAAATGCTTGTGTTGAAGTTTGTGATTCCCGTAGCTTGCACGCATGGTGAACTATTATGTTAAGAAGTCGGAGCATGATGTATTTATTGATTGTCCTCCTTATGAGTGACGGTCGGGAACAAGCGATGGTCTTTTCCTACCAATCTATCCCCCTAGGAGCAAGCGCATAGTACTTTGCTTCGATAACTAATATATTTTTGCAATAAGTATGTGAATTATTTATGAATAATGTTGAGTCCATGGATTATACGCACTCTCATCCTTCCAACATTACTAGCCTCTCTAATACTGCGCATCTTTCGCCGGTATCATACACCAACCATACACCTTCCTCAAAACAGCCACCATACCTACCTATCATGGCATTTCCATAGCCATTCCGAGATATATTGCCATGCAACTTTCCACCGTTCCATTTACTATGACACGCTCCATCATTGTCATATTGCTTCGCATGATCATGTAGTTGACATTTTAGTTGTGGCAAAGCCACCGTTCATAATTCTTTCATATAAGTCAATCATGCATCATAACTATCCCGGTACACTGCCGGAGGCATTTATATAGAGTCATGCTTCGTTCTAGTATCGAGTTGTAATCATTGAGTTGTAAATAAAGTATGACGATCATCATTCGTAGAGTATTGTCCCAAAAAAAGAAAAAAAAAGAAGAGAAAGGCCAAAAAAATAAGGCCAAAAAAAGAATAAATGAATAAAAAGGGGCAATACTACTATCCTTTTTTCCACATTTGTGCTTCAAAGTAGCACCATAATCTTCACGATAGAGAATCTCCTATGCTATCACTTTCATATACTAGTGGGAATTTTTCATTATAGAACTTGGCTTGTATATTCCAACGATGGGCTTCCTCAAATGCCCTAAGTCTTCGTGAGCAAGCAAGTTGGATGCACACCCATTTAGTTTCTTTTGTTGAGCTTTCATATACTTACAGCTCTAGTGAATCCGTTGCATGGCAATCCCTACTCACTCACATTGATATCTATTGATGGACATCTCCATAGCCTGTTGATACGCCTAGTTGATGTGAGACTATCTTCTCCCTTTTTTTCTTCTCCACAACCACCATTCTATTCCACCTATAGTGCTATGTCCATGGCTCACGCTCATGTATTGCGTGAAGATTGAAAAAATTTGAGAACACCAAAAGTATGAAACAATTGCTTGGCTTGTCATCGGGGTTGTGCATGATTTGAATACTTTGTGTGGTGAAGATGGAGCATAGCCAGACTATATGATTTTGTAGGGATAACTTCCTTTGGCCATGTTATTTTGAAGAGACATAATTGCTTAGTTAGTATCCTTGAAGTATTATTATTTCTATGTCAATATTAAATTTTTGTCTTAAATCTTTCGGATCTGAATATTCATACCACAATTAAGAGAATTGCATTGAAATTATGCCAAGTAGCATTCCATGTCAAAAATTCTGTTTTTATCATTTACCTACTAGAGGACGAGCAGGAATTAAGCTTGGGGATGCTTCATACGTCTCCAATGTATCTATAATTTTTGATTGTTCCATGCTATATTATATCCTGTTTTAGACATTATTGGGCTTTATTATACACTTCTATATTATTTTTGGGACTAACCTATTAACCGGAGGCCCAGCCCGAAATTGCTGTTTTTTTGCCTATTTTAGGGTTTCACAGAAAAAGAATATCAAACGGAGTCCAAACGGAATGAAACCTTCGGGAACGTGACGTTTGGAACGAACATGATCCAGAGTACTTGGACCCTACGTCAAGCAATCAACCAGGAAGGCACGAAGTAGGGGCGCGTCTACCCCCAGGCGCGCCCTCCACCCTCGTCGGGCCCATGTTGCTCCACTGACGTACTCATTCCTCCTATATATACTTACGTACCCCCAAACTACCAGATACGGAGCCAAAATCCTAATTCCACCGCCGTAACTTTCTGTATCCACGAGATCCCATCTTGGCGCCTTTTCCAGAGCTCCGCCGGAGGGGGCTTCAATCACGGAGGGCTTCTACATCGACACCATAGCTCCTCCGATGAAGTGTGACTAGTTTAGTTCAGACCTACGGGTCCATAGTTATTAGCTAGATGGCTTCTTCTCTCTTTTTGGATGTTAATACAAAGTTCTCCCCCTCTCTTGTGGAGATCTATTCGATGTAATCTTCTTTTGTGGTGTGTTTGTTGAGAACGATGAATCGTGGGTTTATGATCAAGTTTATCTATGAACAATATTTGAATCTTCTCTGAATTCTTTTATATATGATTGGTTATCTTTGCAAGTCTCTTAGAATTATCAGTTTGGTTTGGCCTACTAGATTGATCTTTCTTGCAATGGGAAAAGTGCTTAGCTTTGGGTTCAATCTTGCGGTGTCCTTTCCCAATGACAGTAGGGGCAGCAAGGCACGTATTGTATTGTTGTCATCGAGGATAACAAGATGGGATTTATATCATATTGCATTAGTTTATCCCTCTACATCATGTCATCTTGCTTAAAGCGTTACTCTGTTCTCTTGAACTTAATACTCTAGATGCATGCTGGATAGCGATCGATGTGTGGAGTAATAGTAGTAGATGCAGGCAGGAGTCAGTCTACTTGTCTCGAACGTGTGCCTATATACATGATCATACCTAGATACTCTCATAACTATGCTCAATTCTGTCAATTGCTCAATAGTAATTTGTTCACCCACCGTAATACTTATGCTCTCGAGAGAAGCCTCTAGTGAAACCTATGGCCCCCGGGTCTATTTTCCATCATATTAATCTTCCAATACTTAGTTATTTCCTTTGCCATTTATTTTACTTGCATCTTTATTTCTCTTTATCATAAAAATACCAAAAATATAATCTTATCATATCTATCAGATCTCACCCTCGTAGGTGACTGTGAAGGGATTGACAACCTCTTTACCGCGTTGGTTGCGAGGAGTTTATTTGTTTGTGTAGGTGCGAGGGACTCGTGCGTGGCCTCCTACTGGATTGATACCTTGGTTCTCAAGAATTGAGGGAAATACTTACACTGCTCTACTGCATCACCCTTTCCTCTTCAAGGGAAAACCAACACAGTGCTCAAGAGGTAGCATGTATCTCGGCGGTCAAGTATCTGGCCGCCCGAAGCTTTGCAATATCCTCCTTTGTAATGGAGGAAGCTATCCATCGGCCTTGAGGTCTGGGTCCGGACATGATGGGGAGGCTTGAAGCAATGAAGTCGAACCTTGGGTGCTAGAACTCGAGGTTGGGAAGGCCGAGGAGAAGTTTGGCATAAAAAAGACGGCCCTTGGTTCCTTTATAAAGGCAGCGGGTATTGAACGCCTCCTCCTAAGCCTAAGAACCTGCCTATTCCTAAGGAATCTTTCCCGCAAGACGGTTGGGTTACTCATGCTCGTATTGATGAAAATCCCGAAATAAGGGGACACGATCTTTGCTTCAACAAGACGTGTCAATAAAAACCACGCCCCAAAACATGGAGCGGTGGGACAGGAAACGGTTCGAAATAATGACCGGGAAAGCGTGACATCACATTACTAAAGTTGTCAGCAGATTGAATTCGTGAAATACTATACTCTCTACGGCTGTGTGTTGCAGACCCGGACACGTTTGTTTCGTCCGAAGACTATCTTGGAGTTCGGAAGGAGGAACCCACCTTGCAATGTCGAAGACAGATCTACGCACCGGATACCTTGTCATTGAAGCCAGGTTCAGGGGCTACTAAGGGAGTCCTGGACTAAGGGTGTGATGCCCTGAGACCGATGTGTTAGGTGTCTTCCAGTTATTCGCTGTCGTTGCCATGTCATTTGCTTGCGTGTTGCATTTCATATCATGTCATCATGTGCATTTCATTTGCATACATGTCCGTCTCATTCATCTAAGCATTTTCCCCGTTGTCCGTTTCTCAATCCGGCGCTCCTATGTCACCCGGTGTCCCTTTCTACCTCTTTTCGTGTGTGGGTGTTAAACGTTTTCGGATTGGACCGAGACTTGTCATGCGGCCTTCGTTTACTACCGGTAGACTGCCTGCCAAGTTTCGTGCCATTTGGACTTCGTTTGATACTCCCACGGTTAACCGAGGGACCGAAAAGGCCTCGTGTGTGTTGCAGCCCAACACCCCTCCAAAGTGACCCAAAACCCACCTAAACCCCTTCCTTCATCTAGGTCGTTCGATCATGATCGCGTGGCCGAAAACCGCACTTTATTTGGACTCTCCTAACTCCCTCCACCTATAAATATGTGGCCTCCCCCAAAAAATTCGCGGTACAAACCCTAGCCTTCCTCTACCTCGCGCCCAGACGAAACCTCCACCGCGCTCGGACATGTCCAGCCGCCGCCGCTGACGAATCCGGCTGCGCCACGTCAGCCACCGCCGCCCTCTCTTTCCTCCAGCCCCGCCGCCGGCCCGCGCGGCCCGGATCGGGCCCGCGCGGCCTAAC
>NC_041392.1:648004919-648012065 GCF_002162155.2 Triticum dicoccoides
GAACCCCTAGATTTTTGCATACTTTGACATAACATAACTTCGTCGTCGTGGCTTCGATTCGTGCATGTAGCATATCAAAATGTTCGTCTCGAAGAGTACATCATTTCATTTCATTGCATCATTTTCATTTGAGCTCATCTTGATGCCCGAAATGCTGTTGGAAGAGGGCTATGTGATGATAGTTTCAAATCTGTTTCAGCAAATGCACTTTCATCAATTTTGCCATGATTAATGTGTGCATGCTATGATCTTGAGCTCTACATGTGTTTTGTAGAATGTCATGCCATCTTTACAGGGGTGTATGCCATGTATTTTTGTGATCTTTGTGGTGACTACCACAAGCATGCAAAGTAGCTTACTCAATGATGCTGATTTCAGGGACTTAGAATTTCACTATGTCCTTGCCCTGTCATTATTTTTATGCCATATGTTCATGTTGTTTCCTAGTGATCCATGCCTCTTTTGAGCATGATCAGTAAGGATGTTTTGTAGATAATGCTCTATCCATCCATGTCTTTGCTTGCAATTGTATTTTCTGATCCCTTTTGGCAAATGGTCACTAAGGGACTTTTGTTGTATGCTTTGAGTAGCTTCATGCCATGCCTTGCTTTGCCATGATATGTTCCTGTAACATGTTGTTTCATTGTTGTAAACATTGCTTCCTGATGTTAAAATCCTAACTTGCTGTTAATTTCAGTAAGTCTGAAACCTGTTATCATTTGCACTTTTGCCATGTTTGTTTGATCCTGCTATCGATTGAATCAGCCGTAGCTCAGTGTTCATCTTTTGTCAAGCATCTTGAGTGGATCCCTGCCATGTATTTTGTTGCTATGTTGGAGTGCTGTAGCATGTTGTTCTTGATGCATTTAGATGGTCTCGTGTTGTTAATCGTAGCTCGGTGTCATATTTGTTTTGCTTGTCATTTACAAACCGTGCATCCGATTCCGGTGATCTTTATATCGATTTCGACCGAAATCAACTCATCTTTCTAGTGGCACGCTTAGTTTTCCAAGTTGAGGCCAGGTTCAATCATTCCTTTCCAAATCATGCATATGCATCACATGTTGCATCCCGCATATCATGCCATGTTCATGTGTTGGTTGTTTACTATGTTGTGTGCTTCTTTCCGGTGTTGCTTCTTCGGGTAGGTTCCGATAACGTCGCATTTGTGAGGACCCGTTCGACTACGTCCGTTTGTCTTCTTCATGGACTCGTTCTTCTTCCTTGCGGGATCTCAAGCAAGATGACCATACCCTCGAAATCACTTCTATCTTTGCTTGCTAGTTGCTCGCTCTTTTGCTATGCCTATGATGCGATACCTACCACTTGCTTATCCTGCCTCCCGTATTGTTAAGCCAAGCCTCTAACCCACCTTGTCCTAGCAAACCATTGTTTGGCTATGTCACCTCTTTGCTCAGCCCCTCTTATAGCGTTGTTAGTTGCAGGTGAAGATTAGAGTTTGTTCCTTGTTGAAACATGGATATTCTTGTTGGGATATCACAATATCTCTTATTTAATTAATGCACCTATATACTTGGTAAAGGGTGGAAGGCTCGGCCTTATGCCTGGTGTTTTGTTCCACTCTTGCTGCCCTAGTTTCCGTCATATCGGTGTTATGTTCCCGGATTTTGCGTTCCTTACACGGTTGGGTTATAATGGGAACCCCTTGACATTTCGATTTGAATAAAACTCCTCCAGCAAGGCCCAACCTTGGTTTTACCATTTGCCTCACCACCACCTACTTTTCCCTTGAGAGTCGCGCTCCCGAGGGTCATCATTATTTTAACCCCCCCGGGCCAGTGCTCCTATGAGTGTTGGTCCACCTTGTCAGCCGCCGGTGGCCACCAGGGGCAACTCTGGGCTAGCCTATCGAAAGTTTGGACAATCCGGTGTGCCCTGAGAACGAGATATGTGCAGCTCCTATCGGGATTTGTCGGCACATTCGGGTGGCTTTGCTGGACTTGTTTTACCATTGTCGAGGATGTCTTGTAACCGGGATGCCGAGTCTGTCGGATTGTCTTGGGAGAAAGAATATCCTTCGTTGACCATGAGAGCTTGTGATGGGCTAAGTTGGGACACCCCTGCAGGGATTGAACTTTCAAAAGCCGTGCCCAAGGTTATGGGCAGATAGGAATTTGTTAATGTCCGCTTGTAGAAAACCTGAAGTTTATCTTAATTAAAATACATCAACCGCGTGTGTAGCCATGATGGTCTCTTCTCGGCGGGGTCTAGGAAGTGAACACGGTATTGGAGTAATATTTGACGTAGGTTATTCTAGGATCACTTATTGATCATAGTTCATCGATCGTGCTTTTGCCTTCTCTTCTCGCTCTCATTTGCGTATGTTAGCCACCAAATATGCTAGTCGCTTGCTGCAGCGCCACCTCATACTTTTACCCTTCCTATAAGCCTAAATAGTCTTGATCGTGAGGGTGTGAGATTGCTGAGTCCCCGTGACTCACAGATTACTTCCTAAACCAGTTTGCAGGTGCCGATATTACCGTGCAGGTGACGCAACCGTTCTCAAGGAGGAGCTCGATGAAGACCTTGTTCGTTGTGGTGTTTTGTTTTCCTTTTGATCAGTAGTGGAGCCCAGTTGGGACGATCGGGGATCTGTGTAGCATTTGGGGGTACTCTTCTTTTATTTTGGTTCCGTAGTCGGGCCTTGATTGTATCTGGATGATGTAATGCTTTAATCATGTATTGTGTGAAGTGGCGATTGTAAGCCAACTATGTATCTTTTTCCCGTATGTATTACATGTGTTGTGTGAAGATTACCTCACTTGCGACATTGCTTTCAATGCGGTTATGCCTCTAAGTCGTGCTTCGACACGTGGGAGATATAGCAGCATCGAGGGCGTTACAAGTTGGTAATCAGAGCCTTCCCCGACCTTAGGAGCCCCCTGCTTGATCGAATCGCTAGCGTTGTTGAGTCTAGAAAAAAATGTTTTGAGTCATTTAGGATTATATATATCGGAGAGTAGGATTCTTTTTACTCCTCAGTCCCTTCGTCGCTCTGGTGAGGCATCCTGACGTAGAGTTTTGACTCTTCTCTTCTCAAATTTCACTAAAAAAATTTAAGATCACGCGGGTATGTTGGAACCGTTCTGATGGTTTTGTGACGAGAACATTGTTCTTGGTGCCTCCTGACATTTAGGGGTTGTGGCAGTGTCCCGGGGAGTTGAGCTCCGAGGTGTTGTCGTCACAATTTTATCGTTGCAATTCTGGAATACCTGAGTTTCGCCGACATCGAAAATCTCTTTTATGCAGTTGTTGGTGAGATAACCTCGACGCCACCCAGTACTGGGGTGGGAGTTCGGGTGTATTGCCATAACTCGTATAACGGATGCTTTTCGAAGATTGAGGTAAATGAATTCTGAAGGTTTCTTGGTTATGTGTTGAAGGATGGATACAGCTGGATGTAGGATTTGCTAGTTTTGGGTGAGATATTATACTTCTCCTATATCCCCAACACCTGATTGCATAACCAGAAAGTTTCGGGAGTTTATAAGTGGGAATTCAAGTAGCTCTTAGGATATCTTTCCGACAGATGTATGATATGAAATTAGGGTTCGACGTCTAGTGGTCCGCCTATCCACGGTTGGTTTTTACAGTGGTCTCGTTGCGTCTTAAAGAGTCCTTGGCTATGCTGACTCGGGGACGCTTCGTATGTCATGTGCACCGCCTTGTACATGATGGTGCTATACGATCGAGCCCATGTAGGCCCCACCACGAAAACTTCGGACGAAATCTCTATCATATGTTTGTTCCGGCTTATTCTACAAGCCAATTCTTGTTTTGTTTTCAGTTGTGGTATTCGAGTTGCTTCGAAGTCAAATGTTGATTTCATACCTTTCATAAATGGTGTTCTCATACTTCTATGTGGATATTAATCCTTTTCGATCATCAAGATGGTCATGCCAATTCTTTTTCAACCGGTGTGTCTCTTTTTAAGTGGATCCGTTCATTTTCAACATCCACAAGATTCAATCTCAGTTTTCTCAACGGTGTTCGTTTCATCCATCTCAAGTTGTCTTTGTTTTCCCTCCCTCCCACCCTTTTTTCTTCAAGGACCCAGATTTCTTAATCACATATCCTTTTATTGATGGGAAGTCTCTCCATTCCTTTCCGTCAATGTTCTTTTTCGGTGATTCTCATGAAGATGCTAAGGAGGCTACAAGTTCAATATTCTTCATTCTTTTCTTCTCTGGCGGATTCAATTCAAGCTTTCAGTGTTGATCTTATCCTTTCCTCGTTTTCAAATGTTTTCTTATGCCGTTGCACCACATTATAATTCACTTCTCGCTATTCATTTGTTTCGGGGTGCTGAAGATATCTTAGAAGGCTCGTCTTTCCATTCAAGTTCCGTTCAAACCTATCTCGAGGTTGTTATCTCATTCAAGCCTTTTAATTCAACCGGCGCGATCTCTCTTCAAAATCATTCCAAAGGTATTTCTTTTGAGTGGGCCCTAACCCACAGGTCTTTTCTCAGGATCTTACCTGACTCTTCTAATTATTCCTGGAGTTATTCTCAAATTCTTTTCAAAGTTTGATGTACGAATGAATTTTTATCAGTCAGATGTGTTTCTCCAAGATCTCTCAATTTCTTTTCATCGTTGGATCAACCTTTTCATTCTTAATTCCGGAGTGCCTCAATAATTCATGGTGGTGTTTCTCCTCGTCATTCTCAGATTGGAAGATCGAAGAAGAGTTTCTCTTCAATCTTATCCACTCTCTCGAAGATTCATGATGCTAGCTTACTGCCATCCTCTCATAATTGTTTTGATTGTGAGTATTCTTTTCACCTATCCAGAGCATTTCATGAGTTGTTTCCATTTCTTTACTCTGAAGCCCATCATTTCAGAAGATTTATTCATTCTCAGCTCTCAGCCCTCATTCTCAAAATCTTATCAGTGCATCATTCAAGTATTCTCTAATCAGCTCATGATCTAGTCGTACTCATGTATCTAAATTCTATCAAGTATCTTCTTTCATTTTCAAATTTTTCCCAGTGAATTGTATCTTTATTTCGTTCATTTTCAATTCTTACGGTGGTTCTTCCAGGATTATTTTCCTTTGTTATCTGATCAATTCATTCGTCGTTCCAATCATACCGATGGTTCGTTGAAAATCTTCTCAAGTTTGCGCTATATCTCTCTCTTAGTCCTTTCTACGAGAATAAGTAGTATGCCAAATCCGTTGTTTGTTATCAATTTAAATTGGTGAAGGATACGCATAACGTAAGTCTTATTCTTGTTTCATCCAAGCATTCTAATTCCTGCTTTCCGGAGTGGTTCATCATATCAAATTCTCGGTTTGAGATACTTTATCTTTCCTTACCCGGAGTTCCAAGATCTCTCAATTATATCATCACGAAGATCCATCTAAAATCATTGCAAGGTTTCAACCTTATTCTTTTCATCCTTCATTTTGTTTGATCGTTCTTTTTTTTACCGGAGTTTTTAATGGAGGCTCTACATGTTGGTTCATCAAGGAATTAATTCCTTCTCAAAGTGTTCATCGAGATTCTTTTCAGATAAGCTCAAGCTTTCTTCATCTTGCAATCCGGAGTGCAATTTTTTTCCGTATCATTGGAGGTGGTATTATGTCATTCTTGATAATTTGAGTTCATGCTTCGTGATTCACACGTTGTTAAGAATGAGATATTTTAAATCCATCAACCTCTTCGTTGGAGTTATCTTGGATTATATTTCACCTAAAGCCTTCCCTAAGGATTGTTGTTATCTATGATGCTTATAAAGTATCCAAGTTCTTCTTTTATCCTTCTAGTGAACAAGTTCCTCGTCTTCTTATTCATACCAATCCAATCTATTGTTTCCGTTAGTGGCAGAATTTCACATCTTGATTTAGAGATGCTTTCCATAAGCTCAGTTAAAGCTTATCTTTTCGTTGTTGGTTTTCCAACAACTCCGTTCGACCCTTCTCTTAAGGATGCCTTTTCAAACTCTTTTGGTGACAGAAGTTGGCATTTTCTTTTCAATTCTCCTATTTCAATTATCTATCTTCTATTCTTTCGTTCCGAAGGCATTGCGATGTTGCTCTTTTCAACCCATCTTCTTGTTTTGCCAAGTTCATATTCTTTTCCTTGCTTATCCCTTCTTAACCGGAGTGGTTTCAATATATATCTTGCCCTTCAACCTCAAGGTTTTTCGCAATGTTCTTTGTCCCTCTTTTCTAACGGAGTGTTTTCGACTTTGTTCAGCTTCGTTGTATTCTTTTCTCGAATTTGTTCAACCTCACAAAGTTCTTTGGTTTCACTCGTTTGTCAAAGAAGCAACATAGTTTCACCTCACCTCTTCCTCTTCCTTTCCCCTCCAGTGCCATCCCTAGGATCTCGGATCGAGATCCTCTCGTAGTGGTGGAGTGTTGTGACGCCCCGACACCGATGTGCCAGGTGTCTTCCAGTTATTCGCTGTCATTGCCATGTCATTTGCTTGTGTGTTGCATTTCATATCATGTCATCATCTGCATTTCATTTGCATACATGTTCGTCTCATGCATCCGAGCATTTTTCCCCGTTGTCCGTTTCTCAATCCGGCGCTCCTATGTCACTCGGTGTCTCTTTCTACCTCTTTTCGTGTGTGGATGTTAAAAAATTTCGGATTGGACCGAGACTTGTCATGCGGCCTTGGTTTACTACCGGTAGACCCTGTCAAGTTTCGTTCCACTTGGACTTTGTTTGATACTCCAACGGTTAACCGAGGGACCGAAAAGGCCTCGTGTGTGTTGCAGCCCAACACCCCTCCAAAGTGGCCCAAAACCCGCCTAAACCCCTTCCTTCATCTAGGTCGTTCGATCACGATCGCGTGGCCGAAAACCGCACCTCATTTGGACTCTCCTAGCTCCCTCCACCTATAAATATGTGGCCTCCCCCGAAAAATTCGCGGTACAAACCCTAGCCTTCCTCTACCTCACGCCTGGACAAAATCTCCACCGCGCCCGGACATGTTCAGCCGCCGCCGCCGACGAATCCGGCTGCGCCACGTCAGCCACTACCGCCCTCTCTCTCCTCCAGCCCCGTCGCCGGCCCGCGTGGCCCGGATCGGGCCTGCGGGGCCCAACCGTTCGCCGCCGCCACCCGTGGAGAGAGCCCGCGTGGCGCCGCCTCTCCGCCGCGGCCGCCGG
>NC_041392.1:648012596-648104507 GCF_002162155.2 Triticum dicoccoides
CATCGTGGCTCCGATTCGTGTGTGTAGCATATCAAAATGTTCGTCTCGAAGAGTACATCATTTCATCTCATTGCATCATTTTCATTTGAGCTCATCTTGATGCCTGAAATGCTGTTGGAAGAGGGCTATGTGATGATAGTTTCAGATCTGTTTCAGCAAATGCACTTTTGTCATTTTTGCCATGATTAATGTGTGCATGCTATGATCTTCTGCTCTACATGTGTTTTGTAAAATGCCATGCCATCTTTACAGGGGTGTATGCCATGTATTTTTGTGATCTTTGTGATGACTAGCACAAGCATGCAAAGTAGCTTACTCAATGATGCTGATTTCAGGGACTTAGAATTTCACTATGTCCTTGCCCTGTCATTATTTTTATGCCATATGTTCATGTTGTTTCCTAGTGATCCATGCCTCTTTTGAGCATGATCAGTAAGGATGTTTTGTAGATAATGCTCTATCCATCCATGTCTTTGCTTGCAATTGTATTTTCTGATCCCTTTTGGCAAATGGTCACTAAGGGACTTTTGTTGTATGCTTTGAGTAGCTTCATGCCATGCCTTGCTTTGCCATGATATGCTCCTGTAACATGTTGTTTCATTGTTGTAAACATTGCTTCCTGATGTTAAAATCCTGACTTGCTGTTAATTTCACTAAGTCTGAAACATGTTATCATTTGCACTTTTGCCATGCTTGTTTGATCCTGCTATCGATTGAATTAGGCGTAGCTCAGTGTTCATATTTTATCAAGCATCTTGAGTGGATCCCTGCCATGTATTTTGTTGCTATGTTGGAGTGTTGTAGCATGTTGTTCTTGATGCATTTAGATGGTCTCGTGCTGTTAATCGTAGCTCGATGCCACATTTGTTTTGCTTGTCATTTACAAACCGTGCATCCGATTCCGGTGATCTTTATATCGATTTCGACCGAAATCAACTCATATTTCTAGTAGCACGCTTGGTTTTCCAAGTTGAGGCCAGGTTCAATCATTCCTTTCCAAATCATGCATATGCATCACATGTTGCATCCCGCATATCATGTCATGTTCATGTGTTGGTTGTTTACTATGTTGTGTGCTTCTTTCCGGTGTTGCTTCTTCGGGTTGGTTCCGATAACGTCGCACTTGTGAGGACCCGTTCGACTACGTCCGTTTGTCTTCTTCATGGACTCGTTCTTCTTCCTTGCGGGATCTCAGGCAAGATGACCATACCCTCGAAATCACTTCTATCTTTGCTTGCTAGTTGCTCGCTCTTTTGCTATGCCTATGATGCGATACCTACCACTTGCTTATCCTGCCTCCCGTATTGTTAAGCCAAGCCTCTAACCCACCTTGTCCTAGCAAACCATTGTTTGGCTATGTCACCGCTTTGCTCAGCCCCTCTTATAGCGTTGTTAGTTGCAGGTGAAGATTGGAGTTTGTTCCTTGTTGAAACATGGATATTCTTGTTGGGATATCACAATATCTCTTATTTAATTAATGCACCTATATACTTGGTAAAGGGTGGAAGGCTCGGCCTTATGCCTGGTGTTTTGTTCCACTCTTGCTGCCCTAGTTTCCGTCATATCGGTGTTATGTTCCCGGATTTTGCGTTCCTTACACGGTTGGGTTATAATGGGAACCCCTTGACAGTTCGATTTGAATAAAACTCCTCCAGCAAGGCCCAACCTTGGTTTTACCATTTGCCTCACCACCACCTACTTTTCCCTTGAGAGTCGCGCTCCCGAGGGTCATCATTATTTTAACCCCCCCGGGCCAGTGCTCCTCTGAGTGTTGGTCCACCTTGTCAGCCGCCGGTGGCCACCAGGGGAAACTCTGGGCTAGCCTATCGAAAGTTTGGACAATCCGGTGTGCCCTGAGAACGAGATATGTGCAGCTCCTATCGGGATTTGTCGGCACATTCGGGTGGCTTTGCTGGACTTGTTTTACCATTGTCGAGGATGTCTTGTAACCGGGATGCCGAGTCTGTCGGATTGTCTTGGGAGAAGGAATATCCTTCGTTGACCATGAGAGCTTGTGATGGGCTAAGTTGGGACACCCCTGCAGGGATTGAACTTTCAAAAGCCGTGCCCACGGTTATGGGCAGATGGGAATTTGTTAATGTCCGGTTGTAGAAAACCTGAAGTTTATCTTAATTAAAATACATCAACCGCGTGTGTAGCCATGATGGTCTCTTCTCGGCGGGGTCTGGGAAGTGAACACGGTATTGGAGTAATATTTGACGTAGGTTATTCTAGGATCACTTATTGATCATAGTTCATCGATCGTGCTTTTGCCTTCTCTTCTCGCTCTCATTTGCGTGTGTAGCCATGATGGACTGTGAAGATACGAAGACTGAAGACTGTATCCGTGTCCGAATGGGATTTTTCTTGGTGTGGATGGCAAGCTTGTCGATCGAACATGTAGATTCCTTTCTTTGTAAGCGACCTTGTGTAACCCTAGACCCCCTGTGTCTATATAAACCTGAGGACTTAGTCCAAAGAGGGGAGAGACTCATTACCATAGTTATACAGGCTAGACTTCTAGAGTTTAGCCATTACAATCTCGTGGTAGATCAATTTTTGTAATACGCATATCCATCAAGATCATCAAGCAGGAAGTAGGGTATTACCTCCATAGAGAGGGTCCGAACCTGGATAAACATTGTGTCCACTGTCTCCTATTACCATCAACCTTAGGCGCACAATTCGAGACCCCCTACCCGAGATCCGCGGTTTTGACACCAACAGGTACCCAGACATTCTGAGTAAATGTTCACTGACATAACTATTCTCCTCCATTTTGTAGCTGTAAAACTTATTGGAGACTTCATATCTCTAAATCTGGGCATTTGCTTGAAATATTAACTTCAACTCCTGAAACATCTCATATGCTCCATGACGTTCTAAACGTCATTGAAGTCCCAGTTCTAAGCCCTAAAGCGTGGCACACTAAACTATCGAGTAGTCATCAGCTTTGCCCTGCCAGGTGTTTACAACATCTGGCGTTGCTCCTGCAGCGGGTTTGTCAGCTAGCGGTGCTTAGAGGACACAATTCTTCTGTGCAGTAACGAGGATAATCCTCAAGTTACGGACCCATTCCGTATAGTTGCTATCATAATCTTTCAATTTAGCTTTCTGCAGGAACATATTAAAATTCAACGGAACAACAGAACGGGCCATCTATCTACAACAACATAGACATGAAAAATATTATCAGGTAATAAGTTCATGATAAATTAAAATTCAATTAATCAAATTACTTAAAAACTCCCACTTAGATAGACATCTCCCTAATCATCTAAATGATCACGTGATCCATATCAACTACACGATGTCCGATCATCACATGAGATGAAATAGTTTTCAATGGTGAACATCATTATATTGATCATATCTACTATATGATTCACGCTCAACCTTTCGGTCTCAGTGTTCCGAGGCCATATCTGCATATGTTAGGCTCGTCAAGTTTAACTCAAGTATTCTGCGTGTGCGAAACTGGCTTGCATCCGTTGTATGTGAACGTAGAGCTTATCATACCCAATCATCACGTGGTGTCTTGGCATAACGAACCGTAGCAACGATACATACTCAGGGAGAACACTTGTACCTTGAAACTTAGTGAGATATCATCGTATGTTGCTTCCTCTACATCTCTTGAAATGTTGTCACTTGTGCTTCAAGCCTCGCGGCTAACTCCTCTCAATGCCTATAAATTGAACAAACACAACAACGTTGTATCTTTGATGAGATGAAAACAGACAAGATAACAAGGTACAAGAGTACCACTAAGAGGCTTACAATCTATCAAATTAATAATCTAAAATAAAGCGGTACATTATTAAATGTCAAGGCAAGCATACAGATGGGTAAATGAAAGAGTAAACCCAAGAATAGCTTATAATGGTTAAAAAAACATGCAAAACCAAGAACTAGATTTCATTTATCTTTTTAAAAAGCACCAAGCAACACAAATAATATATCAAGTCAACAACCCAGGCAAGAAGAAACTATGCTAGGATAACAATTTTTCTAGAGCAAACTCTACCAGCCGATATCATTCTGCTAAAAGCAAGAACATAAAACAATGAACAAATCATACTAGATTTCAGGATTAGAAACCATGCATTACAATGTTATTCTCATGCCTTTGTGGTGCAGCGGCAAAAAACCATGCAGCAAACCGTGTATTTCTCATTACAAGCATATATTTTTTTATGTTACTTTGGATGATTGGATTTGGATGAAACAATACATAAACAACAAAGCATTCCTTAGTGCAACTTTCATTACAAGAACTGAAGGCGAATGTCATGTTCACATAGATTTGTATTCTCATTTTCTCACTATCATGGGTGCACTGCGCACATGCACAAAAGCAGGCAAAAAGAAAAAACCAGAACACAAAGAGAAACAAGACATGTACCTGTCACTTGCATCTCTCGCATCTCTATCCTTCTATTCAATTCTTTCTTCTCAGATCTATGTTGATGAAGTAGAGGTCCCAGATCACCCGGATCTTGATGCATAACCCATGCTAGAAAGGAAGGTGATGTGGTGCAGAGTGACATACACATGATACGAGCAAGATAGAATTAAAGCCAATGAGTCCACATTGATATACACATTATTTAAGAAGCAAGTCAACACAATATATTACCATTTCTTTGGACATGGCAAGAGCGGCTTTGTCTTCATCTCTCAAAGCTTCTTCTGCAAAATGGGCCTCCTCTTCAACATTTGGTTCATACTCTGAGACACTGCGATCACCGACACCTCCTACATTTTTGTCGGTTGCGCATTAGAGGCAGTAGGGTATACAAGTCTACAAGCTATGCTTTGTATGTCTCTAAGAGGTTGCTGCTCCGCATCCTTGCATCCCTTACCTTCAAATATGCCTCACTCTTGCTTTTCCTTTCCGTAAGATATGCCCTTGTTTCCCTCTCACTCTCCGGAAGTGTTGGCATTATTTTAGCAACTGAAGCGGTTAAATATGAATAGTGAGTGAACTGAATGAATTACCAAAAGAACACTAGCCTATGGTAACACTAGATAAACAAATTCTGCTTAAACTTGTTTGGAAATGGACCTCAAAAGAAGCAACAATTTTACACGTGCAAATGTACTTTCCTGGAGCTTAAATGAATATAATAAAGTAGATAGGTCAGGATGCAAACACAGGATGCACTAATATTGTATATAACTAACTGTTTAAGTGAAAGCCATTTTACATGTCCAGAATGTTCAAAACAAAAAAACAACAAAAAATACTATTACTGTTGCTGTTGGCATAGTTCCAAAAACCAGAAAGTTCACTATACTCTTTGAAAATTAAGGCTCAATGGATGGTGTTGTACGTTTGTAAAGTAGGAGCAGCTTGAGTTTACCATGTATCTGCTTTTATCAAGTTCTGGGCGTATGAAAATGCTTGTCAGCTTCATACCCTTAACATCATGGGTAGCAATCAGTTAGGAGCGGCAAGGCAAATATTAAGTGTACTTCTCTTTTACTCCGTATTTAGTAGTGGAGATAAAAGTACACTAGCACAGGGCTATACATCTCCGTAAGGTGTCAAAATCAAGTGCAGTCTCAGTGTTTATTCAGTTTTGACAGCACTAGTTAGGGACTATTTATGGGGCAGCAGAACCACAAGCAGGCAATGGAATAACTTTCAAGTTTTAGCTAACCACAAGCAGACAGTAGAAATCATTTTAAGGTTTCAGGTTTTAACCACAAGCACTATGGCCGTGTGGTGCCTGAGTTCAGTTAAAGGGGCCAGCTGCTACCGTGTGTGGGTATGACTTGTAAAACTGGAAACTCTGAATTCCTCTCCAATACAACTCTGTATCTCACCTTCTCTCTTTCGTCAACCTCGCCTCGGTGCTTTTCTCCCGCAAATCCCTTCGTTGTATCCTGGTGATCCTAATTAACGAGAAGGGCGAGATGATTAGTGGCATGCATGAACCCTAATCACTGAACATTAAGGGCTTGAGGGATGAGGAAGGCGGGATGAGAAAATTACTAAGAGCCATCGTCGGTCGCTGTAATCGGTGGGAAAGGCTCGCGCGCGGGTTGATGCGGTGGATCCGAGCTCCGCTGGTGGGGCGGCCTCCTTCAATCCGCCGTCGCCCGTCGCTGCAAATCAGGGGGAGAATAGAGAGGAGTGCTCGCGGGGATGGTTGATGCTGTGGATCCGAGCTCGAACCGGCGGGACACCCAGCCGGCGATCCCCAATCTCCCGGCCCTGATCACTGCAATCGTGGGATAGGAGAACAGATTGAATCTGGCGAAAAAATGTCAGGGTGGGCGGTGGCTTTTAGTGGTGCCCCTTTGCGGGCGAAATAGAAGAGTAATTTTGGATGGGTCTTCGACGGGTGGGGACACAGGGTGGATGCGGAAAAGGATTTAGAGAAGTGGAGGGAGAGTACGTGGGTGGAGGGAAAATAGTATTTTTTTTAACGAGATGATTAATTCAGAATTTACAGCATATTTGTGCAATTTTGTGAACTATGTTGAATCCTTGCCACAACAAGTGAACACAGTCATGTATCGAGCAGTGTGAAAACAAGCTCATGTATTGTGGGGAGCCAGTAACCTAGGAGCTGGAGTTAGTTGCCGAACAGGTTGTCTGCTCCTGATTTGTAGTGGGGAGCTAGCAACCTAGGAGTTGGGAGTGGAGCTAACGATTTGCTGGAGTGGAGTGGATACGAACAGGCCCTTAATTTCCACATAATATTATGTAATTCATTTAATTTGAAATAAGTATCAAATGATTATTAAAAAGGCAAATCTTTCAAATACATTATGGTGTGTTTTTTCATGCAGTTTTTTTGGAGTTGTAAATAAATATGTCAAAAGTGGTAGACGGTGCGATGCGGGCTTCGTACGATATGGTGGTCAGATGGATTCGATTAAGATTGGTACACGGGAGTGGAGACACTTACTCCCTCCGTCACAATTTAGAAGGCACGGTTAAATTTATGTGTGTTTCCACAATAGACAAGGTTTAGGGCGCATTGCATTTATTTCTAGTAGCTAATTAGTACTCCGATATACTATTTCTATATGCATGGGTAGTGTGAATGCTAGTTTTTAGCACATCTCACAACCAATAGATAACTACCTAGATCCTAGAGAATTTCCAAGCATGCCTTCTAAACCGTGACAGAAGTAGTACTTGGAATTGGCAACGGTCGGAACTGATCCGTGTCGTGCTTCATCTAATCATAATCCTGCCTAGAACCGAGAAGACGATCATATCGAGTCACATATGCCCCGAGAAGAAAGAACTAATCTACATAGTCACACACGCCTAGGCGTATAGTCCAAGAAGATAATTAAGAACCTCTATAATAATTTATATGCGTCTGAACTCTTTCCTAATGGCAGCGATGTTGGTGCAGATCATGGTGGTACCCGGTTTGAACTCTGTAGCAATAATTTTTGTATCGACTTGGTTTTATTAATTTTTTAGATACAAACGAAACAACATCACCTCATGGGCACCCACATTCATGTTTTTCGCCCAACAACTACTTGTTTATTGATAAGAATAAAAAATAAGATTTTCCATCCACTCTACTACTTCCATTTTAACTTTTGAGATACAACGAAACAACATTAGCGCCCGAGCACCCAATTGAAGTTTTTCGCATAGCCACTACCTATTTATTCTATATATAAGAAAAAAATTGTGTTAATTAAAAAATATTTTCCCATTAGCAGTTCTTTCTCTTATTTACATTTTTACTTTTGAGATAAAAAATCAGGCCATGAACGCCCGATTAAAGTTATTTTCTGAGCCGCTGCCTATTTATATTTGAAAGAACAATATAACCATCGAAGAAAGAACAACACAATGTTTTCCATTTATAAGAACAAATAATTATAAGTATTTCCATGGCCACTACCTACTTATATTTGATAGTACAAAATAATTACAATGCTCAATAGCCTTTGGAAAGATTATGGCCCACTGTCAAAACCTACCTATCATCAGCCCATGAACGCTATGGTGGGACCCGTCAGAAAAACTAGCTATGGTGGGTCCCATTGCTAGACGTTAAATGACAAAAAATTGATCATCACACATTCGTAGTATTCAATGACTATCAAGTTTGTCATGCAAAATACCAGACCGTCACAGAGATTGGCAGCCGGGTGTGCTCACAGGCTGAGACATTCCAGTGACGTTTATCGTCACCAATCTGTAGTAATCGATGACGCCACCTACCACAACATCACACATTAAGCATTTTGATGACGTTGTCCACCATCGTCATGAGGATTTTTGTCACGGTATGTCAATTTTGTTGTAGTGTCTCGGCACAACGAACTGTAGCAACGATGCATACTCAGGGAGAACACTTGTACCTTAAAACTTAGTGAGAGATCATCTTATAATGCTACCACCGAACTAAGCAAAATAAGATGCATAAATGATAAACATCACATGCAATCAATATAAGTGATATGAGATGGCCATCATTATCTTGTGCCTTTGATCTCCATCTCCAAAGCACCGTCATGATCACATCGTCACCGGCTTGACACATCTTCATCGAAGCATCGTTGTCGGCTCGCCAACTATTCCTTCTACGACTATCGCTACCGCTTAGTGATAAAGTAAATCTGCATTTCATACAATAAAGCGACAACCATATGGCTCCCGCCAGTTGCCGATAACTGTGTTACAAAACATGATCATCTCATACAATAAAATTTAGCATCATGTCTTGACCATATCACATCACAACATGCCCTGCAAAAACAAGTTAGATGTCCTCTACTTTGTTGTTGCAAGTTTTACGTGGCTGCTATAGGCTGAGCAAGAACCGTTCTTACCTACGCATCAAAAGCCACAACACAATATAGTGATTGCTTTTTGATCTTCAGAAAGAACCCTGTTCATTGAATCCGATTCAACTAAAGTTGGAGAAACTGACACCCACCAACCATCTGTGTGCGAAGCACGTCGGTAGAACCAGTCTCGCGTAAGCGTGCGCATAATGTCGGTCTGGATAGCTTCATCCAACAATACCGCTGAATCAAGAATCAACTAGTGACGGCAAGCAATATGTATATACCCATGCCCACAACTCCTTTGTGTTCTACTCGTGCATATAACATCTATGCATAAACCTAGCTCTGATGCCACTGTTGGGGACGCAATAATTTCAAAAAAAATCCTACGCACACGCAAGATCTATCATGGTGATGCATAGCAACGAGAGGGGAAGTGTGTTGTCTACGTACCCTCGTAGACCGTAAGCAGAAGCATTATGACAACGCGGTTGATCTAGTCGTACGTCTTCCCGATCCGACCGATCCCCGTACCGAAAGTACGGCACCTCCGTGATCTACACGCGTTCGGCTCGGTGACGTCCCACGAACTGTCGATCCAGCTGAGTGTCGAGGGAGAGCTTCGTCAGCACGACGACGTGATGACGGTGATGATGAAGCTACAGTCGCAGGGCTTCTCCTAAACACTACGATGATATGACTGAGGTGGATTATGGTGGAGGGGGGCACCGCACATGGCTAAGGGATCAATGATCAACTTGTGTGTCCTAGGTTTCCCCCTGCCCCCGTATATATAGGAGCAAGGGGGAGGACGGCCGGCCCTTGGAGGTGCGGCAAGGAGGGGAGGAGTCCTCTGATACGTCTCCAACGTATCTATAATTTTTGATTGCTCCATGTTATATTATCTACTGTTTTGGACTATATTGGGCTTTATTTTCCACTTTTATATTATTTTTGGGACTAACCTATTAACCGGAGGCCTAGCCCAGAATTGAAGTTTTTTTGCCTATTTCAGTGTTTCAGATAAACGGAATATCAAACGGAGTCCAAACGGAATAAAATCTTCGGGAACGTGATTTTCTCACCGAACGTGATCCAGGAGACTTGGACCCTGCTCCAAGGAACAAAAGAGGAGGTCACGAGGGTGGGGGCGCCCCCCCTAGGGCGCGCCCCCTGCCTCGTGGGCCCCTCATTGCTCCTCCAGCGTACTTCTTCCTCCTATATATACACACGTACCCCCAAACGATCAGAACAGGAGCCAAAAACCTAATTCCACCGCCGCAACTTTATGTATCCACGAGATCCCATCTTGGGGCCTGTTCTGGAGCTCTGCTGGAAGAGGGCCGTCATCACGGAGGGCTTCTACATCATCATAGCCTCTCCGATGAAGTGTGAGTAGTTTACCTCAGATCTTCGGATCCATAGTTAGTAGCTAGATGGCTTCTTCTCTCTCTTTGAATCTCAATACAAAGTTCTCCCCCTCTCTTGTGGAGATCGATCTATTCGATGTAATCTTCTTTTTGCGGTGTGTTTGTTGAGATCGATGAATTGTGGGTTTATGATCAAGTCTATCTATGAATAATATTTGAATCTTCTCTGAATTATTTTATGTATGATTGGTTATCTTTGCAAGTCTCTTTAACTTATCCGTTTGGTTTGGCCAACTAGATTGGTAGTTCTTGCCATGGGAGAAGTGCTTAGCTTTGGGTTCGATCTTGCAGTGTCCTTACCCAGTGACAGAAGGGGCAGCAAGGCACGTATTGTATCGTTGCCATCGAGGATAACAAGATGGGGTTTATTTCATATTGCATGAATTTATCTCTCTACATCATGTCATCTTGCTTAAGGCGTTACTCTGTCTTTAACTTAATACTCTAGATGCATGCTAGATAGCAGTCGATGAGTGGAGTAATAGTAGTAGATGCAGAATCGTTTCGATCTACTTGTCACGGACGTGATGCCTATATACATGATCATGCCTAGATATTCTCATAACTATGCTCAATTCTGTCAATTGCTCAATAGTAATTTGTTTACCCACCGTAGAATACTTATTCTCTTGAGAGAAGCCACTAGTGAAACCTATGGCCCCCGGGTCTATTCTCATCATATCAATCTCCATCACTTTAATCTTACTTTGCTTTTACTTTTTACTTTCTATCTTTATACCAAAAATATTATATCTATCAGATCTCACTCTCGTAAGTGACCGTGAAGGGATTGACAACCCCTAATCACGTTGGTTGTGAGTAGCTATCGTTTTGTGCAGGTACGAGGGACTTGATCGTGGCCTCCTACTGGATTGATACCTTGGTTCTCAAAAACTGAGGGAAATACTTATGCTACTCTGCTGCATCATCCCTTCCTCTTCGGGGAAAACCAACGCAAGCTCAAGACGTAGCAAGAAGGATTTCTGGCGCCGTTGCCGGGGAGTCTACGCAAAAAGTCAACATACCAAGTACCCATCACAATCCCTATCTCTCGCATTACATTATTTTCCATTTGCCTCTCGTTTTCCTCTCCCCGCAATTCACCCTTGCCGTTTTATTTGCCCTCTCTCTCTCCCTATCCTCCCTCTCTATTTGCCTTTTTTGCCCGTTTGCTTTTGTTTGGTTGTGTGTTAGATTGCTTGTTTGTCGCGATGGCTCAAGATACTACCAAATTGTGTGACTTCACCAATACCAATAATAATGATTTCCTTAGCACTCCGATTGCTCCTCTTACCGATGTTGAATCTTGTGAAATTAATATTGCTTTGTTGAATCTTGTTATGAAAGATGAATTCGCCGACCTTCCTAGTGAAGATGCCGCTACTCATCTGAATAGCTTCTTTGATTTATGTGATATGCAAAAGAAAAAAGATGTCAATAATGATGTCGTTAAATTGAAGCTATTTCCTTTTTCGCTTTGAGATCATGCTAAAGCTTAGTTTTCGTCTTTGCCTAAGAATAGTATTGATTCATGGAACAAGTGCAAAGATGCTTTTATCTCTAAGTATTTTCCTCCCACTAAGATCATCTCTCTTAGAAACGATATTATGAACTTTAAACAACTTGATCATGAACATGTTGCACAAGCTTGGGAGAGAATGAAATTAATGATACATAATTGCCCTACTCATGGTTTGAATTTGTGGATGATCATACAAATTTTTTATGCCGGATTGAATTTTGCTTCTAGAAATCTTTTAGATTCGGCCGCGGGAGGCACTTTTATGGAAATCACTTTAGGAGATGCTACTAAAATCCTAGATAATATTATGGTTAATTATTCTCAATGGCATACTGAAAGATCTTCTAATAAAAAGGTGCATGCGATAGAAGAAATTATTGTGTTGAGTGGAAAGATGGATGAACTTATGAAATTATTTGCTACTAAGATTGTTTCTTCTGATCCTAATGATATACCCTTGTCTACTTTGATTGAGAATAACAATGAATCTATGGATGTGAATTTTGTTGGTAGGAATAATTTTGGTAACAACGCTTATAGAGGGAATTTTAATCCTAGGCCATATCCTAGTAATCCTTCTAATAATTATGGTAATTCCTACAACAACTCTTATGGAAATTATAAATAAGATGCCCTCTGAATTTGAGACTAGTGTTAAAGAGTTTATGAATTCACAAAAGAATTTTAATGCTATGATTGAAGAAAAATTGCTTAAGATTGATGATTTGGCTAGGAATGTTGATAGAATTTCTCTTGAGGTTGATTCTTTAAAGCTTAGATCTATTTCCCCTAAGCATGATATCAATGAGTCTCTCAAAGCCATGAGAATTTCCATTGATGAGTGCAAGGAAAGAACCACTAGGATGCGTGCTTCCAAAGATGCCTTTATTAAAGCGTGTTCTTCCAATACCTATGAAAATCAAGATGAAGATCTAAAAGTTATTGATGTGTCTCCTATTAAATCTTTATTTTGCAATATGAATCTTGATGAAACTGAATATGATCTTCCTTTACCTAGAAGGCGTTCTAAAAATTCAGAGTATTTAGATCTTAATGATGAAACTGATGAAAGTGGGATTGAAAGAAATAAAAATCTAGATGTTGCTAAACCCACTATGTTGGATTTCAAGGAATTTAATTATGAAAGTTGCTCTTTAATTGATTGTGTTTCCTTGTTGCAATCCGTGCTAAATTCTCCACATGCTTATAGTCAAAATAAAGCCTTCACCGAACATATTTTGATGCCTTGATGCAATCTTATGAAGAAAAACTTGAGTTGAAAGTTTCTATCCCTAGAAAACTCCATGATGAGTGGGAACCAACTATTAAAATTAAAATTAAAGATCATGAGTTTTATGCTTTGTGTGATTTGGGTGCTAGTGTCTCTACTATTCCCAAGACTTTGTGTGATTTACTAGATTTCTGTAATTTTGATGATTGCTCTCTAAACTTGCATCTTGCGGATTCCACTATTAAGAAACCTATGGGAAGGATTAATGATGTTCTTATTGTTGCAAATAGGAATTATGTGCCTGTAGATTTCATTGTTCTTGATATAGATTGCAATCCTTCTTGCCCTATTATTCTTGGTAGACCTTTCCTTAGAACGGTTGGTGCGATTATTGATATGAAGGAAGGAAATATTAGATTTAAATTTCCATTAAAAAAGGGCATGGAACACTTTCCAAGAAAGAAAATAAAATTACCATATGAAACTATCATGAGAGACACTTATGGATTGCCTACCAAAGATGGCAATACCTAGATCTATCCTCGCTTTTATGCCTAGCTAGGGGCGTTAAACGATAGCGCTTGTTGGGAGGCAACCCAATTTTATTTTTATTCCTTGACTTTTTCTCCTGTTTAGTAATAAATAAATTATTTAGCCTCTGTTTTGGTTGTTTTTTTGTGTTTAATTAGTGTTTGTGCCAAGTAGAACAGTTGGGAAGACTTGGGGAAAGTCTTGTTGAACTTGCTGTAAAAAACAGAAACTTTAGCGCTCACGAGAACTGCTGTCATTTTTATTTGAAGAGTTATATTTAGTTAATTCTTTTTGCACATGATTAATATATAAAGTCCTCACGTCCAGAAATTTATTTTAGAATTTTTGAGGTTCCATATCTTGCGCTAGCTACAGATTACTACAGACTGTTCTGTTTTTGACAGATTCGGTTTTTCGTGTGTTGTTTGCTTATTTTGATGAATCTATGGCTAGTAAAATAGTTTATAATCCATAGAGAAGTTGGAATACAGTAGGTTTAACACAAATATAAGTAAATAATGAGTTCATTATAGTACCTTGAAGTGGTCTTTTGTTTTCTTTCGCTAACGGAGCTCACGAGTTTTCTATTTTGAGTTTTGTGTTGTGAAGTTTTCAAGTTTTGGGTGAATTCTTTTGATGGATCATGGAACAAGGAGTGGAAAGAGCCTAAGCTTGGGTATGCCCATGGCACCCCCAAGATAATCCAATGACACCAAAAAGTCAAAGCTTGGGGATGCCCCGGAAGGCATCCCCTCTTTCGTCCACTTCCATCGGTAATTTACTTGGAGCTATATTTTTATTCACCAACATGATATGTGTTTTGCTTGGAGCATCTTGTATTATTTGTGTCTTTGTGTCTTAGTATGACACAATCATCCTTGCTTTACACACCTTTTGAGAGAGCCATACATGAATTAAAATTTGATAGAATACTCTATGTGCTTCACTTATATCTTTTGAGCTAGATAATTTTGCTCTATGTGGTTCACTTATATCTTTTTGAGCTAAGTAGTTTTGCTCTATGTGCTTCACTTATATCTTTTGAGCTACATAATTTTTCTCTATGTGCTTCACTTAGATCTTTTTGAGCTAAGTAGTTTTGCTCTATGTGCTTCACCTATATCTTCTGAGGTAGATAATTTTGCTCTATGTGCTTCACTTAGATCTTTTAGAGCACGGTGGTGGATTTGTTTTAAAGAAACTATTGATCTCTCATGCTTCACTTAAATTATTTTGAGAGTCTCTTAATAGCATGGTAATAATAATATGCTTGGTATTCAAGATTTGTGAAACTTTCTTTTGAGTGTGTTGAATACTAAGAAAAGATTGAAGCATGATAATTGTTTTGAGATATGGAGGTGATAATATTAAAGTCATGCTAGTTGAGTAGTCGTGAATTTAAAGAATACTTGTGTTAAAGTTTGTGATTCCCGTAGCATGCACGTATGGTGAACCGTTATGTAACGAAGTCGGAGCATGATTTATTTATTGATTGTCTTCCTTATGAGTGGCGGTCGGGGACGAGCGATGGTCTTTTCCTACCAATCTATCCCCCTAGGAGCATGCGCGTAATACTTTGCTTTGATAAATTCTAGATTTTTGCAATAAGTATATGAGTTCTTTATGACTAATGTTGAGTCCATGGATTATACGCACTCTCACCCTTCCACCTTTGCTAGCCTCTCTAATACCGCGCACCTTTCGCCGGTATCATACACCTACCATATACCTTCCTCAAAACAGCCACCATACCTACCTATTATGGCATTTCCATAGCCATTTCGAGATATATTGCCATGCAACTTTCCACCATGTAGTTCATCATGACAAACTCCATCATTGTCATATTGCATACCCCGGTACACCGCCGGAGGCATTCATATAGAGTCATATTTTGTTCTAAGTATTGAGTTGTAAGAAAAATAAAAGTGTGATGATCATCATTATTAGAGCATTGTCCCAGTGAGGAAAGAATGATGGAGACTATGATTCCCCCATAAGTCGGGATGAGACTCTGGACGAAAAATAAATAAATAAATAAAGAGGCCAAAGAAGCCCAAATAAAAAGAGGCCATAAAAAAAGAGAAAAGGCCCAAATAAAAAATGATGAGAGAAAAAGAGAGAAGGTACAATGTTACTATCCTTTTACCACACTTGTGCTTCAAAGTAGCACCATGATCTTCGTAGTAGAGAGTCTCTCATATTATCACTTTCATATACTAGTGGGAATTTTTCATTATAGAACTTGGCTTGTATATTCCAATGATGGGCTTCCTCAAATTGCCCTAGGTCTTCATGAGCAAGCAAGTTGGATGCACACCCACTTAGTTTCTTTTTGAGCTTTCATATACTTATAGCTCTAGTGCATCCGTTGCATGGTAATCCCTACTCACTCACATTGATATCTATTGATGGGCATCTCCATAGCCCGTTGATATGCCTAGTTGATGTGAGACTATCTTCCCCTCCTTTTTGTCTTCTCCACAACCACCATTCTATTCCACATATAGTGCTATATCCATGGCTCACGCTCATGTATTGCGTGAAGATTGAAAAAGTTTTGAAAAAGTTAGAGTATGAAACAATTGATTGGCTTGTCATCGGGGTTGTGCATGATTTAAATACTTTGTGTGGTCAAGATGGAGCATAGCCAGACTATATGATTTTGCAGGGATAACTTTCTTTGGTCATGTTATTTTGAGAAGACATAATTGCTTTGTTAGTATGCTTGTAGTATTATTATTTTTTATGTCAATATAAACTTTTGTCCTGAATCTTTCTAATCTGAATATTCATACCACAATTAAGAAGGTTTGCATTGAAATTATGCCAAGTAGCACTCCGCATCAAAAATTCTCTTTTTATCATTTACCTACTCGAGGACGAGCAGGAATTAAGCTTGGGGATGCCTGATACGTCTCCAACGTATCTATAATTTTTGATTGCTCCATGCTATATTATCTACTGTTTTGGACTATATTGGGCTTTATTTTCCACTTTTATATTATTTTTGGGACTAACCTATTAACCGGAGGCCCAGCCCAGAATTGCTGTTTTTTGCCTATTTCAGTGTTTCGGATAAACGGAATATCAAACGGAGTCCAAACGGAATAAAATCTTCGGGAACGTGATTTTCTCACCGAACGTGATCCAGAAGACTTGGACCCTGCTCCAACGAACAAAAGAGGCGGTCACGAGGGTGGGGGCGCGCCCCCCCTAGGGTGCGCCCCCTACCTTGTGGGCCCCTCGTTGCTCCTCCGACGTACTTCTTCCTCCTATATATACACACATACCCCCAAACAATCAGAACAGGAGCCAAAAACCTAATTCCACCGCCGCAACTTTCTGTATCCACGAGATCCCATCTTGGGACCTGTTCCGGAGCTCCACCGGAAGACGGCCGTCATCACGGAGGGCTTCTACATCATCATAGCCTCTCTGATGAAGTGTGAGTAGTTTACCTCAGACCTTCGGGTCCATAGTTAGTAGCTATATGGCTTCTTCTCTCTCTTTGAATCTCAATACAAAGTTCTCCCCCTCTCTTGTGGAGATCTATTCGATGTAATCTTCCTTTTGCGGTGTGTTTGTTGAGATTGATGAATTGTGGGTTTATGATCAAGTCTATCTATGAATAATATTTGAATCTTCTCTGAATTCTTTTATGTATGATTGGTTATCTTTGCAAGTCTCTTCGAATTATCCGTTTGGTTTGGCCAACTAGATTGGTAGTTCATGCCATGGGAGAAGTGCTTAGCTTTGGGTTCGATCTTGTGGTGTCCTTACCCAGTGACAGAAGGGGCATCAAGGCACGTATTGTATCGTTGCCATCGAGGATAACAAGATGGGGTTTATTTCATATTGCATGAATTTATCTCTCTACATCATGTCATCTTGCTTAAGGTGTTACTCTATTTTTAACTTAATACTCTAGATGCATGCTGGATAGCGGTCGATGAGTGGAGTAATAGTAGTAGATGCAGAATCGTTTCGATCTACTTGTCACGGACATGATGCCTATATACATGATCATGCCTAGATATTCTCATAACTATGCTCAATTCTGTCAATTGCTCAACAGTAATTTGTTCACCCACCGTAGAATACTTATGCTCTTGAGAGAAGCCACTAGTGAAACCTATGGCCCCCGGGTCTATTCTCATCATATCAATCTCCATCACTTTAATCTTACTTTGCTTTTACTTTTTACTTTGCATCTTTATACCAATAATACCAAAAATATTATATCTATCAGATCTCACTCTCGTAAGTGACCTTGAAGGGATTGACAACCCCTAATCACGTTGGTTGCGAGTAGCTATCGTTTTGTGCAGGTACGAGGGACTTGAGCGTGGTCTCCTACTGGATTGATACCTTGGTTCTCAAAAACTGAGGGAAATACTTACGCTAATCTGCTGCATCATCCCTTCCTCTTCGGGGAAAACCAACGCAAGCTCAAGACGTAGCATCCTCCTCCTAGTAGGAGTAGGACTCCCCTTTCCTAGTCCTACTAGGAGGAGGAAGGGGGAAGGAAGGAGAGGGAGAGAAGAGAAGGGGGGCCGCCGCCCCCGCTTCCCTAGTCCAATTCAGACTAGAGGGGAGGGGGCGTGCGGCCCTGCCTTGGCCGGCCCTCCCTTTCTCCACTTAAGGCCCATGTGGCCCATTAGTTCCCCCGGGGGTTTCGATAACCCCCCGGCACTCCTACAATTATCCGATGACCCCCAGAACTCATCCGGTGTCCTAATATAGTCATCCAATATATCAGTCTTTATGTCTCGACCATTTCGAGACTCCTCGTCATGTCCATGATCACATCAGGGACTCCAAACTATCTTCGGTACATCAAAACACATAAAATCATAATACCGATCATCACCGAACGTTAAGCGTGCGGACCCTACGGGTTCGAGAACTATGTAGACATGACCGAGACACGTGTCCGGTCAATAACCAATAGCGGAACCTGGATGTTCATATTGGCTCCCACATATTCTACGAAGATATTTATCGGTCAAACCGCATAACGATATATGTTGTTCCCTTTGTCATCGGTATGTTACTTGTCCAAGAATCGATCGTCGGTATCTCAATACCTAGTTCAATCTCATTATCGACGAGTCTCTTTACTCGTTCCGTAATGCATCATCCTGCAACTAACTCATTAGTCAAATTGCTTGCAAGGCTTATAGTTATGTGCATTACCGAGAGGGCCCAGAGATACCTCTCCGATACACGGAGTGAAAAATCCTAATCTCGATCTATGCCAACTCAACAAACACCATCGGAGACACCTGTAGAGAATCTTTATAGTCACCTAGTTACGTTGTGACGTTTGATAGCACACTAAGTGTTCCTCTGGTATTCGGGAGTTGCATGATCTCATAGTCATAGGAGCATGTATAAGTTATGGAGAAAGCAATAGCGACAAACTAAACAATCATCATGCTAAGCTAACGGATGGGTCAAGTCAATCACATCATTCTCTAATGATGTGATCCCGTTGATACGTCTCCGTATCTATAATTTTTGATTGTTCCATGCTATTATATTATCTATTTTGAATGTTTAATGGGCTTTAATATACCTTTTTATATTATTTTTGGGACTAACCTACTAACCAAAGGCCCAGTGCAAATTGCTGTTTTTTTGCCTATTTCATTGTTTCACGGAAAGGAATATCAAAGGGAATCCAAACAGAATGAAACCTTCGGGAGAGTTATTTTTGAACAAACGCAGTCCAGGAGACTTGGAGTGGACGTCAAGGAAGTAACGAGACGACCACGAGGCAGGAGGGCGCGTCCAGGGGGGTAGGCATGCCCCCACCCTTGTGGGCCCCTTGTGGCTCCACTGACCTACTTCTTTCGCCTACATATACTCATATACCCCGAAAACATCCCAGAGCACCACGAAACCCTATTTCCACCACCGCAACCTTCTGTACCCGTGAGATCCAATCTTGGGGCCTTTTTCGGCGCTCCGACGGAGGGGGAATCGATCACAGAGGGCTTCTACATCAACACCATAGCCTCTCCGATGATGTGTGAATAGTTTACCACACACCTTCGGGTCCATAGTTATTAGCTAGATGGCTTCTTCTCTCTCTTTGGATCTCAATACAAAGTTCTCCTCGATTCTCTTGGAGATCTATTTGATGTAATTCTTTTTGCGGTGTGTTTTTCGAGATCCGATGAATTGTAGGTTTATGATCAAGATTATCTATTAACAATATTTGATTCTTCTCTGAATTCTTTTATGCATGATTTAATATCTTTGCAAGTCTCTTTGAATTATCAGTTTGGTTTGGCCTACTAGATTGATCTTTCTTGCAATGGGAGAAGTGCTTAGCATTGGGTTCAATCTTGTGGTGTCCTTTCCCAGTGACAGCAGGGGCAGCAAGGCACATATTGTATTGTTGCCATCAAGGATAAAAAGATGGGGTTTATATCATATTGCTCGAGTTTATCCCTCTACATCATGTCATCTTACCTAATGCGTTACTCTGTTCTTATGAACTTAATACCCTCGATGCATGTTGGATAGAGGTCGATGTGTGGAGTAATAGTAGTAGATGCAGAATTGTTTCGGTCTACTTGTCGCGGATGTGATGCCTATATACATGATCATGCCTAGATATTCTCATAACTATGCGCTTTTCTATCAATTGCTCGACAGTAATTTGTTCACCCATCGTAGAATTTGCTATCTTGAGAGAAGCCACTAGTGAAACCTATGGCCCCTGGGTCTATCTTCCATCATATTATTTTCCTATCTACTTGCTATTTCTATCTTTGTTTATTTTGCAATCTATACAATAAAAATACCAAAAATATTTATCTTATTATCTCTATCAGATCTCACTTTCGCTAGTGACCGTAAAGGGATTGACAACCCCTTTATTGCGTAGGTTGCGAGGTTCTTGTTTGTTTGTGAAGGTACTAGGGACTTGCGTGTTACCTCCTACTGGATTGATACCTTGGTTCTCAAAAACTGAGGGAAATACTTATGCTACTTTGCTGCATCACCCTTTCCTCTTCAAGGGAAAACCAACACATGCTTAAGAGGTAGCAAGAAGGATTTCTCGTGCCGTTGCCGGGGAGGTTGCCCCAAGTCAAGTCAAGATTAGATCTCTCGTCAACAAGCCATTTCTGGCGTTGTTGCCGGGGAGATCTACGCACAAGTCAAGACATACCAAGTACCCATCAGAAACTCTTATCCCTCGCATTACATTATTTGCCATTTGCCTCTCGTTTTCCTCTCCCCCACTTCACCCTTGCCGTTTTATTCGCCCTGTTTTCCGTTCGTCTCTTTTCTCTTGCTTCTTGTGTGCTTGTGTGTTGGATTGTTTGCCGCGATGGCTCTACCAAAAAGCGTTGATCCTCACCATAAAAGGTTGGAAGAAATTCAAAACAACGTTTGAAGTTTTATGTCCTTGTAGTTTGAGCATAATAATTTCTTTAGAAATGAGCTTAAAGAACAAAAAAAATTTATGGGGTACATGAATAAAGAGCTCGATGATATGTCTAAAGAATTTTATGGTTTGGAATCTTAGTTCGCTCATCTAGAAAACTTAATAGCCCAAATTTCGGATAAGCAGACCACCTTAGTTGATAAGATGGCCGCCAAACCGGAAGAGCTAGAGGATAATAATGATGAAGATCTAAAAGTGATCGATGTGTCTCCTATTAAATCTTTGTTTTGCAATATGAATCTTGATAATGATGGGACTGGAGATGAGTCAACTTTAGCTAAAAGGCGTCCCAATGATTTGGAGTTTTTAGATCTTGATGCAAAAAATGGTAAAAGAGGGATTGAAGAGGTCAAGACTTTACATAGCAATAAACCCACTATTTTGGAT
The DNA here is from genome assembly GCF_002162155.2 of Triticum dicoccoides. Taxonomy (NCBI): domain Eukaryota; kingdom Viridiplantae; phylum Streptophyta; class Magnoliopsida; order Poales; family Poaceae; genus Triticum; species Triticum dicoccoides. Next base: position 648,033,944 of record NC_041392.1, read on the forward strand.
TTCAAGGAATTTAATTATGATAATTGCTCTTTGATAGATTGTATTTCCTTGTTGCAATCCGTGCTAAATTCTCCCCGTGCTTAAGATCAAAATAAAGCTTTTACCAAACATATCGTTGATGCTTTAATGCAATCTTATGAAGAAAAGCTTGAATTAGAAGTTTCTATCCGTAGAAAACTTTATGATGAGTGGGAACCTACTATTAAAATTAAAGATCATGAATGCTATGCTTTATGTGATTTGGGTGCTAGTGTTTCCACGATTCCAAAAACTTTGTTTGATGTGTTAGGTTTCCGTGAATTTGATGATTGTTCTTTAAATTTGCATCTTGTGGATTCCACTATTAAGAAACCTATGGGAAGGATTAATGATGTTTTTATTGTTGCAAATAGGAATTATGTGCCCGTAGATTTCATAGTTCTTGATACAGATTGCAATCCTACATGTCCTATTATTCTTGGTAGACCTTTTCTTAGAACGATTGATGCATTTATTGATATGAAAGAAGGAAATATTAGATTCCAATTTCCATTAAGGAAAGGCATGGAACACTTTCCTAGGAAGAAAATTAAATTACCTTATGAATCTATTATGAGAGCCACTTATGGATTGCATACCAAAGATGACAATACCTAGATCTATTCTTGTTTTTACGCCTAGCTAGGGGCGTTAAACGATAGCGCTTGTTGGGAGGCAACCCAATTTTATTTTTGTTTATTGTTTTGGTTCCTGTTTAGTAATGAATAATTCAACTAGCTTCTGTTTATATGTGGTTTTATGCTTTTAATTAGTGTTTGTGCCAAGTAGAACCTTTGGGAAGACTTGGGGGAAGCCTTTGTGATCTTGCTGTAAAAAACAGAAAATTTAGTGTTCACGAGATTTGCTGCCATTTTTTACTGGAGAGTGCGATTAGGTTGATTCTTTTTGCAGATGATTAATAGACAAATTCCTCACGTCCACTAATTTATTTCAGAACTTTTGGGGGTTATAGAAGTATTCGAAACCTACAGATTACTAAAGATTGTTCTGTTTTTGACAGATTCTGTTTTTCGTGTGTTGTTTGGTTATTTTGATGAATCTATAGCTAGTATCAAGGGGTATGAACCATATAGAAGTTGGAATACAGTAGGTTTAACACCAATATAAATAAAGAATGAGTTCATTACAGTACCTTGAAGTGGTGGTTTGTTTTCTTATACTAACGGAGCTCGTGAGCTTTTCTATTGAGTTTTGTGTTGTGAAGTTTTCAAGTTTTGGGTAAAGATTTGATGGATTTTGGAATAAGGAGTGGAAAGAGCCTAAGCTTGGAGATGCCCAAGGCACCCCAAGGTAAAATTTAAGGACAACCAAAAGCCTAAGCTTGAGGATGCCCCGAAAGGCATCCCCTCTTTTGTCTTCATCCATCGGTAACTTTACTTGATGCTATATTTTTATTCACCACATGATATGTGTTTTGCTTGGAGTGTCTTGTATGAATTGAGTCATCCTTGATGTACACACCTTTTGGAGAGACACGCATGAATCAGAATTTATTAGAATACTCTATGTGCTTCACTTATATCTTTTGAGCTAGATAATTTTGCTCTAGTGCTTCACTTATACCTTTTTAAGAGCACGGTGGTGGTTTTCTTTTATAGAAAGTATTGATCTCTCATGCTTCACTTATATTATTTTGAGAGTATTTTAGAACAGCATGGTAATTTTCTTTGGCTATAAAATTAATCCTAACATGATAGGCATCCAAGATGGGTATAATAAAAACTTTCATAAAAAGTGCATTGAATACTATGAGAAGTTTGATTCTTTATGATTGGTTTGAGATATGAAGATGGTAATATTAGAGTCATGCTAGTTGAGTAGTTGTGAATTTGAGAGATATTTGTGTTAAAGTTTGTGATTCCCGTAGCATGCACGTATCATGAACCGTTATCTGATAAAGTCGGAGCATGATTTATTTATTGATTGTCCTCCTTATGAGTGGCGGTCGGGGACAAGCGATGATCTTTTCCTACCAATCTATCCCCCTAGAAGCATGAGCGTATGATGACCCACAAGTATAGGGGATCTATCATAGTCCTTTCGATAATTAAGAGTGTCGAACCCAACGAGGAGCAGAAGGAAATGATAAGCAGTTTTCAGCAAGGTATTCTCTACAAGCACTGAAATTATAGATAGCAGGTAGATTTGTGATAAGATAATTTGTAATGAGTAACAAGTAACAAAAGTAAATAAAGTGCAGAAAGGTGGCCCAATCCTTTTTGTAGCAAAGGACAAGCCTAGACAAATTCTTATATAGAGAAAAGCGCTCCCGAGGACACATGGGAATTATCGTCAAGCTAGGTTTCATCACGATCATATGATTCGCGTTCGGTACTTTGATAATTTGATATGTGGGTGGAACGGTGCTTGGATGATGACCTTACTTGGACAAGCATCCCACTTATGATTAACCTCTATTGCAAGCATCCGCAACTACAACAAAAGTATTAAGGTAAACCTAACCATAGCATGAAACATGTGGATCCAAATCAGCCCCTTACAAAGCAACGCATAAACTAGGGTTTAAGCTTCTGTCACACTAGAAACCCACCATCTACTTATTACTTCCCAATGCCTTCCTCTAGGCCCAAATAATGGTGAAGTGTCATGTAGTCGACGTTCACATAACACCACTAGAGGAGAGACAACATACATCTCATGAAAATATCGAACGAATACCAAATTCACATGACTACTAATAGCAAGACTTCTCCCATGTCCTCAGGAACAAACGTAACTACTCACAAAGCATATTCATGTTCATAATTAGAGGTGTATTAATATGCATATAGGATATGAACATATGATCTTCCACCAAATAAACCAACTAGCATCAACTACAAGGAGTAATTAACACTACTAGCAACCCACAGGTACCAATCCCAGACTTGGAGACAAGAATTGGATAAAAGAGATGAACTAAGGTTTGAGAGGTGATGGTGCTGGTGAAGATGTTGATGGAGATTGACCCCCTCCCGATGAGAGGATCATTGGTGATGACGATGGTGATGATTTCCCCCTCCCGGAGGGAAGTTTCCCTGGCAGGACAGCTCCGCGAGAGCCCTAGATTGGTTCCGCCAAGGTTCCGCCTCATGAAGGTAGAGTCTCGTCCCGAAAGCTTGCTTATGATTTTTTCTCAACGAAAGACTCCATATAGAAGAAGATGGGCATTGAAGGGCCACCAGGGGGCCCACGAGGCAGGGGGCGCGCCCAGGGGGTAGGGCGCACCCCCACCCTCGTGGCCAGGGTGTGGCACCCTCTGGAACTTCTTGCGCTCAGTGTTTTTTATATATATTCTAAAAATGACTTCCGTGAAGTTTCAGGACTTTTGGAGCTGTGCAGAATAGGTCTCTAATATTTGCTCCGTTTCCAACCCAGAATTCCAGCTGCCGTCATTCTCCCTCTTTATGTAAACCTTGTAAAACAAGAGAGAATAGGCATATGTATTGTGACATAATGTGTAATAACAACCCATAATGCAATAAATATCGATATAAAACATGATGCAAAATGGACGTATCAACTCCCCCAAGCTTAGACCTCACTTTTCCTCAAGGGAAAGCCGAAATCGAAAAATATGTCCACATGTTTAGAGATAGAGGTGTCAATAAATATAAAATACGGACATGAGGGCATCATGATCATTCTTAAAACAGCAACTTATATAATTATTGTCATATGATCTCTTATGCTAGAGTAATAATTCAATCATAATTTCAAGTATGAATCATAAACTTCATTGAAAACTAACAAACTATAATCTCAGTCATTGGAGCAATTGCAATTTATCATAACATAGGAAAGAGTCAATATAAGAGCTTTTCAGCAAGTCCACATACTCAACTATCATATAGTCTTCCACAATTGCTAACACTCACGCAATACTTATGGCTATGGAGTTTTAATCAGACAAAGAGAAAGATAGGGGCTTATAGTTTTGCCTCCCAACGTTTTACCTCAAGGGTAATGTCAACAATAATAGTGCATGAAAACTCACATCCAATTAGCCATATATACCAGGATCTTTCCAACATGTTGTGCTTGCCAAAAGATAAAATGTAAAAAGGAAGGGTGAAAATCACCATGACTCTTATGTAAGGTAGGAGATAAAAGTAAAAGATAGGCCCTTCGCAGAGGGAAGCAAATGTTTTCATGCGCTTTCATGGTTGGATGCACAAAATCTTAATGCGAAAGAACGTCACTTTATATTGCCACTTGTGATATGGACCTTTATTATGCAGTCTGTCGCTTTTATTTCTTCTGTATCACACGATCGTATGAAGCTTATTTTCTCCCACACTAATAAGTCATACATATTTAGAGGGCAATTTTTATTGCTTGCACCGATGACAACTTACTTGAGGGATCTTACTCAATCCATAGGTAGGTATGGTGGACCGTCATGGCAAAACTGGTTTAAGGGTGTTTGGAAGCACAAGTAGTATCTCTACTTGGTGTAAAGAATTTGGCTAGCATGAGGGGGAAAGGCAAGCTCAATCATGTTGGATGATCCATGACAATATAATTTATCTTAGATGTAAGAAAACATAACCCATTACGTTGTCTTCCTTGTCCAACGTCAACTCTTTAGCATGTCATATTTTAATGAGTGCTCACAATCATAAAAGATGTCCAGGATAGTGTATTTATATGCGAAGACCTCTCTTTCTTTATTAATTCCTATTAATTGCAACGATGACCAAAACTATGTTTGTCAACTCTCAACAACTTTTATTCATCATACTCTTTCTATGTGAGCTCATTACTCTCCATAAGATCTATACGATCTCTTTGTTTCTTTTTATTCTTTCTCTTTTCTTTTATTCACTCAAGATCATGGCAAAATAATCAAGCCCTTGACTCAACACTAATCTTTATTATATATATATATAGCTCACAGACTCGATTACAAAGCAAAGCTCACAACTAGATCATACTAAAACTTTATGCTACTAGATCAAGATATTACTAAGAAAAATGATAAAGATAGAAGTGATGGTGATACGATACCGGGGCACTCCCCCAAGCTTAGCAGTTGCCAAGGGGAGTGCCCATACCCATGTGATCATATCTCTTTTGTTGGTGAAGAAGATGGTGGTGATGATGGATAGTCGCACATCGAGCGTAGGAGGTCTTCTAACTTGTGGATAATGCCTTTGAGTGCGATGATATGCTCCCTCAACAAAATATTTTCACATGTGAGATACTTATTTTGTATATGAGCTAACTCAATCATATTGAAAGCTTCGATCTCAGTTGGGGTAAGAAGATTGTGATCAAGTTGAAGGATGTCTTTTGTTGTCGGAACTTGGTCCTCTGTGGTCTTCTTGATCCCTTTATCCTTGTTGATCTCCATGGGTTCTTCTCTCTTCAGCTCTATCTTCATTAGCCAAGCATCGTTGACCTCATTGTTGGAGGAGGAGGGAGACGACATGATGCTTGGCTTTGACAACCCTGGCAGAAAACAGCTCGAAATAAGAACAGGAGATCTTTGCGTGATACGGGAGTCAAAACCTTCGGGAGATTATATAATGAATTTTTACCGACCAAAATAAGTATTGTGCAAGAAAACGGAGTCCGGAGAGCACACGAGGTGCCCACGAGGCAGGGAGGGCGCGCCCAGGGGGGTAGGGCGCGCCCTCCACCCTCGTGGAGCCCTCGTGTCCTTCCCGGTCTACTTCTTATTTTTCTATTTTTCTAAATATTCCAAAACGGAGAAAAATTGCCATTAGAATTATTTTGGAGTCGGTTTACTTACCGTACCACATACCTATTCCTTTTTGGAGTCTGAAATGTTCCGGAAAGTGTCCCTTATGTATTCCTCCGGGGTTACGGTTCCAATAACATTGGTTTCAACATTTATAGGATTACCTGAGATATAATGTTTGATTCTTTGACCGTTCACCACCTTCTGGTTTGTGCCTTCGAAGTTGTTGATTTTTATGGCACCGGAATGATAGACATCCTCGATAATATAAGGACCTTCCCATTTAGAGAGAAGCTTTCCTGCAAAAAAATCTTAAATGAGAGTTGTATAGCAATACATGATCACCTACATTAAACTCATGCTTTTGTATCCTTTTGTCATGCCATCTTTTAACCATTTCTTTAAACAATTTGGCATTCTCATAGGCTTGGGTTCTCCATTCATCAAGTGAGATAATGTCAAATAACCTTTTCTCACCGGCAAGTTTGAAATCATAACTGAGCTCTTTAATAGCCCAATAAGCCTTATGTTCTAGTTCGAGAGGTAAGTGACATGCTTTTCCATAAACCATTTTATATGGAGACATACCCATAGGATTTTTATATGCAGTTCTATAGGCCCATAATGCATCATCAAGTTTCTTGGACCAATTCTTTCTAGATCTATTAACAGTCTTTTGCAAAATTAATTTGAGTTCTCTATTACTCAATTCTACTTGACCACTAGACTATGGGTGATAAGGAGATGCAATTCTATGATTAACATCATACTTAGCAAGCATTTTACGGAAAACACCATGAATAAAATGTGAACCACCATCAGTCATTAAATATCTAGGGACTCCAAACCTTGGAAAAATAACTTCTTTAAGCATCTTAATAGAGGTGTTATGATCAGCACTACTAGTTGGAATAGCTTCTACCCACTTAGTAACATAATCAACAGCAACTAAAATATGTGTATATCCATTAGAGGTAGGAAAAGGTCCCATATAATCAAAGCCCCAAACATCAAATGGTTCAATAACAAGCGAATAATTCATAGGCATTTCTTGACGTCTACTAATATTACCAATTCTTTAACATTCATCACAAGATAAGACAAACTTACGGGCATCCTTGAAGAGAGTAGGCCAATAAAAACCGGATTGCAATACCTTATGTGCAGTTCTATCTCCAGCATGGTGTCCTCCATAAGCCTCGGAGTGACACTTGCGTAGGATATGTTCCTGTTCATGCTCAGGTACACAACGTCTAATAACACCATCTACTCCTCTTTATAAAGATGTGGATCATCCTAGAAGTAATGTCTTAAATCATAGAAAACCTTTTTATTTTGCTGGTATGTGAAACTAGGTGGTATAAACTTAGCAACAATGTAATTAGCATAATCAGCATACCATGGAGCAGTGTGAGAAGCATGTATGACATTTAATTGTTCATCAGGAAAGCTATCATCAATAGGTAGTGGGTCATCAAGAACATTTTCTAACCTAGACAAGTTGTCTGCAACGGGGTTCTCAGCTCCCTTTCTATCAATAATATGCAGATCAAATTCTTGTAGGAGGAGAACCCATCTAATAAGTCTAGGCTTAGCATCTTTCTTTTCCATAAGATATTTAATAGCAGCATGATCCGTGTGAATATTTACTTTAGAATCAACAATATAAGGTCTGAACTTATCACAAGCAAATACAACTGCTAACAATTCTTTTTCAGTAGTGGCATAATTTCTCTGAGCATTGTCTAGAGTTTTACTAGCATATTGAATACCATTTAATTTCTTATCAATTCTTTGCCCTAGAACAGAACCTACAACATAATCACTAGCATCACACATAATTTCAAAAGGTAAATTCCAATCAGGTGGCTGAACAATAGGTGCACAGATTAATGCTTTCTTAAGTATTTCAAAGGCTTCTACACAATCATCATCAAAGACGAATGCTATATCTTTTTGTAATAAATTAGTCAGGGGCCAAGAAATTTTTGAGAAGTCCTTAATGAACCTCCTATAAAAACCGGCATGACCAAGGAAACTTCTTATACCTTCGATGTCCTTGGGACACGACATCTTTCCAATAGCATCAACTTTAGCTTTATGAACTTCAATGCCTCTTTCAGAATTTTTGTGCCCCAGGACAATACCTTCATTAACCATAAAGTGGCATTTCTCCCAATTCAAGACAAGTTTAGTTTCTTCACATCTCTGCAAAACTCGATCAAGGTTGCTTAAGCAATCATCAAAAGAGGATCCATAAACGGAGAACTCATCCATGAATACCTCACATATATTTTCACAAAAATCAGAAAATATAGCCATCATGCATCTTTGAAAGGTAGCAGGTGCATTACATAAACCAAAAGGTATACGTCTATAAGCAAAAGTATCGAAAGGACAAGTAAAAGTGGTCTTAGATTGATCATCAGCTGATACAGGTATTTGAGAGAAGCCAGAATAACCATCTAGAAAGCAAAAATGTGTATGTTTGGATAATCTTTCTAGCATTTGATCAATAAAAAGGTAAGGGGTAATGATCTTTTTAGTAGCCTTATTTAATTTGCGGAAATCAATTACCATCCTATAACCTGTAATAATTCTTTGTGGAATCAATTCATCTTTATCATTAGGAATGACAGTAATACCTCCCTTCTTAGGAACACAATGGACATGACTTACCCACTGACTATCAGCAACGAGATAAATTATACCCGACTCAAAGAGCTTTAATATTTATTTTCTTACCACTTCTTTCATCTTATGATTCAGTCGTGGTTGGTGATCAATAACTGGTTTGGCATCTTTTTCCAAATTTAATTTGTGTTGACATAGAGTGGGACTAATGCCCTTAAGATCATCAAGAGTATACCCAATAGCAGCACGGTGCTTCTTTAGAGTTTTCAATAATTTTTCTTCCTCCTTCTCTGAAAGGTTAGCACTAATAATAACATGATATATCTTATTTTCATCAAGATAAGCACATTTAAGAGTATCAGGCAATGGTTTAAGCTCAAACATGGGATCACCCTTGGGTGGAGGAGGATCCCCTAAGATTTCAACAGGCAAGTTGTGTTCCAGAATAGGTCCCTGTTTAAAGAATGCTTCATCTATTTCCGTTCTTTCATTCATATACATATCATTTTCATGGTCTAGCAAATATTGTTCTAAAGGATCACTAGGAGGTACCGCAATAGAAGCAAGACCAATAATTTCATCTTTACTAGGCAATTCTTCTTCAGGGTGTTGTCTACGAAATTTAGAAAAGTTGAACTCATGAGACATATCACCTAAACCAATAGTACTAACATCCTTTTTGCAGTCTATCCTAGCATTAACAGTGTTTAAGAAGGGTCTACCAAATATAATGGGACAAAAGCTATCTTGTGGGGAACCAAGAACAAGAAAATCAGCAGGATATTTAGTTTTCCCACACAAGACTTCAACATCTATAACAATCCCAATTGGTGAAATAGTATCTCTATTGGCAAGTTTAATTGTGACATCAATATCTTCTAACTCAGCAGGAGCAATATCATGCATAATCTCGTTGTACAAGTCAATAGGTATTGCACTAGCACTAGCACCCATATCACATAAGCCATGATAACAATGATCTCCTATTTTAACAGAAATAACAGGCATGCCTACCACAGGTCTATGTTTATCTTTAGCACAAGGTTTAGCAATTCTAGAAGTTTCATCACAGAAATAAATAACATGCCCATCAATATTATCAGCCAAGAAATCCTTAACAATAGCAATATTAGGTTCAACTTTAACTTGCTCCGGAGGTGTATAGGTTCTAATATTTCTTTTACGAACTACAGTTGAAGCTTTAGCATGATCTTTTATCCTAACAGGAAAAGGTGGTTTCTCAGCATAAGTAGTAGGAATAATAGGATCATTATAATTGATAGTCTTTTCTTCAACTTTAATAGGTGCAACTACTTTTACTTCTATGGGAGGATGATATTTAAACCACTTCTCTTTAGGGAGATCAATATGAGTAGCAAAAGATTCACAGAAAGAAGCTACTATCTTAGAGTCAAGTCTATATTTAGTGCTAAATTTACGGAAAACATCGGTATCCATAAAAGATTTAACACAATGAAACTTCGGTGTCATACCTGACTCCTTACCTTCGTCGAGATCCCAATCTTCAGAGTTGCATTTAATTATTTCCAATAAATCCCATTTGAATTCAATAGTCTTCATCATAAAAGAGCCAGCACAAGAAATATCAAGCATGGTACGGTTGTTATCAGAAAGCCGACCATAAATTTTTTGAATAATCATTTCTCTTGGAAGCTCATAATTGGGGCATGAATATAACATTGACTTAAGCCTCCACCAAGCTTGAGCAATGCTTTCTCCTTCGCGAGGCCAAAAATTATATATATAATTACGATCACCGTGAATAAGATGCATATGATAAAACTTCTGATGAAATTCCAATTTCAATCGTTTGTAGTTCCATGATCCAATATGATCACATAGCCTATACCATGTCAATGTGTCTCCCTCCAAATATAACGTGAAGACCTTCTTCTTGATAACATCATCGGGCATACCTGCAAGCTTAAATAATCCACAAACTTCATCCACATATATTAGGTGCTCATCAGGATGTAATGTTCCATCTCCTACAAAAGGATTAGCTAGTAGTTTTTCTATCATACCCGAAGGAAATTCAAAGCAGACATTTTCATTTTCAGTAGGTTCAGTAGGTTGAGGAGCAACTCTATGCTCTACTGGTCGGGGTGAAGATACCCCGAAAAAGCCCCTCAGATGATTACTTTCCATAGTAACAAGTGACAGTAAATTTAAGCACACTATATAAATTTTTCCTTACCAAATTCCACCTACCAAAGGCGCTTCACTCCCCGGCAACGGCGCCAGAAAAGAGTCTTGATAACCCACAAGTATAGGGGATCTATCGTAGTCCTTTCGATAAGTAAGAGTGACGAACCCAACGAGGAGCAGAAAGAAATGATAAGCGGTTTTCAGCAAGGTATTCTCTGCAAGCACTGAAATTATAGGTAACAGGTAGTTTTGTGATAAGATAATTTGTAACGAGTAACAAGTAAAAAAAGTAAATAAAGTGCAGCAAGGTGGCCCAATCCTTTTTGTAGCAAAGGACAAGCCTGGACAAATTCTTATATAGAGAAAAACGCGCCCGAGGACACATGGGAATTATCGTCAAGCTAGGTTTCATCACGATCATATGATTCGCGTTCGGTACTTTGATAATCTGATATGTGGGTGGACCGGTGCTTGGGTGCTGTCCTTACTTGGACAAGCATCCCACTTATGATTAACCTCTATTGCAAGCATCCACAACTACAACAAAAGTACTAAGGTAAACCTAACCATATCATGAAACATGTGGATCCAAATCAGCCCCTTACGAAGCAACGCATAAACTAGGGTTTAAGCTTCTGTCACTCTAGCAACCCATCATCTACTTATTACTTCCCAATGCCTTCCTCTAGGCCCAAATAATGGTGAAGTGTCATGTAGTCGATGTTCACATAACACCACTAGAGGAGAGACAACATACATCTCATCAAAATATCGAATGAATACCAAATTCACATGACAACTAATAGCAAGACTTCTCCCATGTCCTCAGGAACAAACGTAACTACTCACACTACTAACAATAAACCAAATAAACCAACTAGCATAATCAGAGGGGTATTAATATGCATATTCATGTTCATAATTAGAGGGGTATTAATATGCATATATGATATGAACATATGATCTTCCACCAAATAAACCAACTAGCATGAACTACAAGGAGTAATTAACACTACTAGCAACCCACAGGTACCAATCCCAGACTTGGAGACAAGAATTGGATACAAGAGATGAACTAGGGTTTGAGAGGAGATGGTGCTGGTGAAGATGTTGATGGAGATTGACCCCCTCCCGATGAGAGGATCGTTGGTGATGACGATGGCGATGATTTCCCCCTTCCGGAGGGAAGTTTCCCTGGCAGAACAGCTCCGCCAGAGCCCTAGATTGGTTCCGCCAAGGTTCCGCCTCGTGAAGGCAGAGTCTCGTCCCGAAAGCTTGCTTATGATTTTTTTTCTCAAGGAAAGACTCCATATAGCAGAGGATGGGCATCGGAGGGCCACCAGGGGGCCCACAAGGCAGGGGCCCCGCCCCCACCCTCGTGGCTAGGGTGTGGCCCCCCTCTGGTACTTCTTGCGCTCAGTATTTTTTATATATTCTGAAAATGACTTCCGTGAAGTTTTAGGACTTTTGGAGCTGTGCAGAATAGGTCTCTAATATTTGCTCCTTTTCTAGCCCAGAATCCCAGCTGCCGCCATTCTCCCTCTTTATGTAAACCTTGTAAAATAAGAGAGAATAGGCATAAGTATTGTGACATAATGTGTAATAACAGACCATAATGCAATAAGTATCGATAAAAAACATGATGCAAAATGGACGTATAAGCGTAGTACTTTGCTTCGAAAACTAATAGATTTTTGCAATAAGTATGTGAGTTCTTTATGACTAATGTTGAGTCCATGGATTATACGCACTCTCACCCTTCCACCATTGCTAGCATCTCTAGTACCGCGCAACTTTCACCGGTACCATACACCCACCATATACCTTCCTCAAAACAACCACCATACCTACCTATTATGGCATTTACATAGCCATTCCGAGATATATTGCCATGCAACGTACCACCGTTCCGTTTGTTATGACATGTTTCATCATTGTCATATTGCTTTGCATGATCATGTAGTCGACATTGTATTTGTTGCAAAGCCACCTTTATAATTCTTTCATACATGTCACTCTTGATTCATTGCAGATCCCGGTACACTGCCGGAGGCATTCACATAGAGTCATATTTTGTTCTAGTATCGAGTTGTAATTTTTGATTTGTAAGTAAATAAAAGTCTGATGATCATCATTATTAGAGCATTGTCCCAAGTGAGGAAAGGACGATGGAGACTATGATTCCCCCACAAGTCGGGATGAGACTCCGGACGACAAATAAAAAAAAGTAAAAAAAGAGGTCATAAAAAAGAGAAAAGGCCGAAATAAAAAAAGGAAAAAATGAGAGAAAAAGAGAGAAGGGACAATGTTACTACCCTTTTACCACACTTGTGCTTTGATACGTCTCCAATGTATCTATAATTTTTGATTGCTCCATGCTATATTATCTACTGTTTTGGACATTATTGGGCTTTATTATCCACTTTTATATTATTTTTGGGACTAACCTATTAACCGGAGGCCCAGCCCATAATTGTTGTTTTTTGCCTGTTTTAGGGTTTCGAAGAAAAGGAATATAAAAGGGAGTCCAAACGGAATGAAACCTTTGGGAACGTGATTTTATCACCGAATACAACTCAAGAGACTTGGACCCTACGTCAAGCCAATTAACAGGAGGCCACGAGGTAGGGGGGCACGCCTGCCCCCCCAGGCGCGTCCTCCACCCTCGTGGGCCCCCTGTTGCTCCACCGACGTACTTCTTCCTCCTATATATATATATATATATATATATATATATATATATATATATATATATATATATATATACCCACGTACCCCCAAATGATCAGAAACGGAGCCAAAAACCTAATTCCACCACCGCAACTTTCTGTATCCATGAGATCCCATCTTGGGGCCTGTTCCGGAGCTCCGCCGGAGGGGGGCATCGATCACGGAGGGCTTCTACATCATCATCCAAGCCCCTCCGATGAAGTGTGAGTAGTTTATTTCAGACCTACAGGTCCATAGTAGTAGCTAGATGGCTTCTTATCTCTTTTTGGATCTCAATACAATGTTCTCCCCCTCTCTCGTGGAGATCTATTCGATGTAATCTTATTTTTACGGTGTGTTTGTTGAGACCGATGAATTATGGTTTTATGATCCAGTCTATCTATGAATAATATTTGAATCCTCTCTGAATTCTTTTATGTATAATCGGTTAGCTTTGCAAGTCTCTTCGAATTATCAGTTTGGTTTGGCCTACTAGATTGGTTGTTCTTGCCATGGGAGAAGTGCTTAGCTTTGGGTTCGATCTTGCGGTGTCCTTTCCTAGTGATATAAGGGGCAGCAAGGCACATATTGTATTGTTGCCATCAAGGATAACAAGATGGTTTATTTTATCATAATGCATGAAACTATCCCTCTATATAATGTCATCTTGCTTAAGGTGTTACTCTGTTTTTAACTTAATACTCTAGATGCATGATGGATAGCGGTCAATGAGTGGAGTAATAGTAGTAGATGCAGGCAGGAGTCGGTCTACTTGTCTCGGACGTGATGCCTATATACATGATCATACCTAGATATTCTCATAACTATTCTCAATTTTGTCAATTGCTCAACAGTAATTTGTTCACCCACCGTAGAATACTTATTCTCTTGAGAGAAGCCACTAGTGAAACCTATGGCCCTCGGGTCTCTTTCTCATCATATCAATCTCCATCACTTTATTATTGCTTTGCTTTTTTACTTTGCTTTTACTTTTTACTTTGCATCTCTATATCAAAAATACCAAAAACATTAGTTATCATCTCTATCAGATCTCACTTTCGTAAGTGACTTTGAAGGGATTGACAACCCCTAAGCGCGTTGGTTACGTTGAGCTATTGTTTTTGTGTAGGTACAAGGGACTCGCGCGTAGCCTCCTACTGGATTGATACCTTGGTTCTCAAAAACTAAGGGAAATACTTACGCTACTTTGCTGCATCATCCTCTCCTCTCCGGGGAAATCCAACGCAGTGCTCAAGAGGTAGCAAGAAGAATTTCTGGCGCCATTGCCGGGGAGGTTCGCGCAAGTCAAGATTTGACTCCCGACAACGAGCAATTTCTGGCGCTGTTGCCTGGGAGTCTACGCAAAAGTCAACATACCAAGTACCCATCACAATCCCTATCTCCCGCATTACATTATTTGCCATTTGCCTCTCGTTTTCCTCTCCCCCACTTCACCCTTGCCGTTTTATTCGCCCTCTCTCTCTCTCTATCCTCCATCTCTTTCTCTATTTGCCTCTTTTTGCCCGTTTGCCTTTTGTTTGCTCGTGTGTTGGATTGCTTGTTTGTCGCGATAGCGCAAGATAATACTAAATTGTGTGACTTCACCAATACCAACAACAATGATTTCCTTAGCACTCCGATTGCTCCTCTTACCGATGTTGAATCTTGTGAAATTAATACTGCTTTGCTGAACCTTGTCATGAAAAAATCCGTTCTTTGGCCTTCCTAGTGAAGATGCCGCTACCCATCTTAATAGCTTCGTTGATTTGTGTGACATGCAAAATAAGAAAGATGTCAATAATGATATTGTTAAATTGAAGCTATTTTCTTTTTCGCTTAGAGATCATGCTAAAGCTTGGTTTTCGTCTTTGCCTAAAAATAGTATTGATTCATGGAACAAGTGCAAAGATGCTTTTATCTCTAAGTATTTTCCTCCCGCTAAGATCATCTCTCTTAGAAACGATATTATGAATTTTAAGCAACTTGATCATGAACATGTTGCACAAGCTTGGGAGAGAATGAAACTAATGATACGTAATCGCCCTACTCATGGTTTAAATTTGTGGATGATTATACACAATTTTTATGCCGGATTGAATTTTGCTTATAGAAATCTTTTAGATTCGGCCGCGGGATGAACTTTTATGGAAATAACTTTAGGAGAAGCTACTAAACTCCTAGATAATATTATGGTTAATTATTCTCAATGGCATACTGAAAGATCTACTAAAAAGGTGCATGCGATAGAAGAAATTAATGTTTTGAGTGGAAAGATGGATGAACTTATGAAATTATTTGCTAATAAGAGTGTTTCTTCTGATCCTAATGATGTGCCCTTTTCTACTTTGATTGAGAATAATAATGAATCTATGGATGTGAATTTTGTTGGTAGGAACAATTTTGGTAACAACACGTATAGAGGAAATTTCAATCCTAGGCCTTATCCTTGAAATCCCTCTAATAATTATGGTAATTCCTACAACAATTCTTATGGAAATTATAATAAGATGCCCTCTGATTTTGAATCTAATATTAAAGAATTTATTTCTTCGCAAAAGAATTTTAATGCTATGATTGAAGAAAAATTGCTTAAGATTGATGATTTGGCTAGGAACGTTGATAGAATTTCTCTTGATGTTGATTCTTTGAAACTTAGATCTATTCCACCTAAGCATGATATCAATGAGTCTCTCAAAGCCATGAGAATTTCCAATGATGAGTGTTGGAAATATGCCCTAGAGGCAATAATAAAATGGTTATTATTATATTTCCTTGTTCATGGTAATTGTCTATTGTTCATGCTATAATTGTGTTATCCGGAAATCGTAATACATGTGTGAATACATAGACCACAACATGTCCCTAGTGAGCCTCTAGTTAACTAGCTCGTTGATCAATAGATAGTCATGGTTTCCTAACTATGGACATTGGATGTCATTGATAACGGGATCGCATCATTAGGAGAATGATGTGATGGACAAGACCCAATCCTAAGCATAGCACAAGATCGTGTAGTTCGTTTGCTAGAGCTTTTCCAATGTCAAGTATCATTTCCTTAGACCATGAGATCGTGTAACTCCCAGATGCCATAGGAGTGCTTTGGGTGTACCAAACGTCACAACATAACTGAGTGACTATAATAGTATACTACAGGTATCCCCGGAAGTATCTGTTGGGTTGACACGGATCGAGACTGGGATTTGTCAGTCCATATGATGGAGAGGTATCTCTGGGCCCACTCGGTAATGCATCATCATAATGAGCTCAATGTGACCAAGTGTTTGGTCATAGGATCATGCATTACGGTACGAGTAAAGTGACTCGCCGGTAACGAGATTGAACGAGGTATTGGGATACCGACGATCGAATCATGGGCAAGTAACGTACCGATTGACAAAGGGAATTGAATACGAGATTGATTGAATCCTTGACATCGTGGTTCATCCGATGAGATCATCGTGGAACATGTGGGAGCCAACATGGGTATCCAGATCCTGCTATTGGTTATTGACCGAAGAGTCATCTCGGTCATGTCTGCATGTCTCCCAAACCCGTAGGGTCTACACACTTAAGGTTCGGTGACGCTAGGGTTGTAGAGATATTAGTATGTGGTAACCCGGAAGTTGTTCGGAGTCCCGGAAGAGATCCCGGACGTCACGAGGAGTTCTGGAATGGTCCGGAGGTGAATATTTATATATAGGAAGTCCAGTTTCGGCCATCGGGAAAGTTTCGGGGGTAATCGGTATTGTACCGGGACCACCGGAAGGGTCCCGGGAGTCCACCGAGTGGAGCCACCTATCCCGGAGGGCTCCATGGGCTGAAGTGGGAGGGGAACCAGCCCCTGGTCGGCTGGTGCGCCCCCCATGGGCCTCCCCCTGCGCCTAGGGTTGGAAACCCTAGGGGTGGGGGCGCCCCACTTGGCTTGGGGGGCAAGCCCCCCCTTGGCCGCCGCCCCCCTTGGAGATTGGATCTCCTAGCGCCGGCGCCCCCCTAGGGGTCCTATATATAGTGGGGGGAGGGTGGGCAGCCGCACCAAAGCCCTTGGCGCCTCCCTCTCCCCTTGTAACACCTCTCTCTCTCTCTCTCGTTGGAGCTAGGCGAAGCCCTGCCGATATCACCGCTGCTTCCACCACCACGCCATCGTGCTGCTGGATCTCCTTCAACCTCTCCTTCCCCTTGCTGGATCAAGAAGGAGGAGACGTCTCCCCAACCGTACGTGTGTTGAACGCGGAGGTGCCGTCCGTTCGGCACTTGGTCAACGGTGATTTGGATCACGACGAGTACGACTCCGTCAACCACGTTCTCTTGAACGCTTCCGCTCGTGATCTACAAGGGTATGTAGATGCACTCCCCTTTCCCTCGTTGCTAGATGACTCCATAGATTGATCTTGGTGATGCATAGAAAATTTTAAAATTCTGCTACGTTCCCCAACAGTGGCATCAGAGCTAGGTCTATGCATAGTTTCTATGCACGAGTAGAAAACAAGTCTTATCTTGATTCGGCGGCATCATGGGATGAAGCGGCTTGGACCGACCTTACACGTATGCTTACGTGAGACTGGTTCCACCGACTGACATGCACTAGTTGCATAAGGTGGCTAGCGGGTGTCTGTCTCTCCCACTTTAGTCGGATCGGATTCGATGAAAAGGGTCCTTATGAAGGGTAAATAGAAATTGGCATATCACGTTATGGTTTTGGCGTATGTAAGAAACGTTCTTGCTAGAAACCTATAGCAGCCACGTAAAAACTTGCAACAACAATTAGAGGACGTCTAACTTGTTTTTGCAGCATGTGCCATGTGATGTGATATGGCCAAAAGGATGTGATGAATGATATATGTGATGTATGAGATTGATCATGTTCTTGTAATAGGAATCATGACTTGCATGTCGATGAGTATGACAACCGGCAGGAGCCATAGGAGTTGTCTTGATTTATTTATGACCTGCGTGTCAACATAAACGTCATGTAATTACTTTACTTTATTGCTAACCGTTAGCCATAGTAGTAGAAGTAATAGTTGACGAGACAACTTCATGAAGACATGATGATGGAGATCATGATTATGGAGATCATGGTGTCATGCCGGTGATGACGATGATCATGGCGCCCCGAAGATGGAGATCAAAAGGAGCAAAATGATATTGGCCATATCATGTCACTATTTGATTGCATGTGAAGTTTATCATGTTTTTTCTTCTTATTTGCTTAGAACGACGGTAGTAAATAAGATGATCCCTCACAATAATTTCAAGAAAGTGTTCCCCCTAAGTGTGCGCCGTTGCGAAAGTTCGTTGTCTCGAAGCACCACGTGATGATCGGGTGTGATAGATTCTATCGTTCACATACAACGGGTGTAAGACAGATTTACACATGCAAAACACTTAGGTTGACTTGACGAGCCTAGCATGTACAGACATGGCATCGGAACACAAGAGACCGAAAGGAACATGAGTCGTATGGAAGATACGATCAACATGGAGATGTTCACCGATGATGACTAGTCCGTCTCACGTGATGATCGGACACGGTCTAGTTGAGTCGGATCATGTATCACTTAGATGACTAGAGGGATGTCTAATCTGAGTGGGAGTTCATTAAATAATTTGATTAGATGAACTTAATTATCATGAACTTAGTCTAAAAACCTTTGCAAAATGTCTTGTAGATCAAATGGCCAACGCTCATGTCAACCTCAACTTCAATGCGTTCCTAGAGAAAACCAAGCTGAAAGATGATGGCAACAACTATACGGACTGGGTCAGGAACCTGTGGATCATGCTCATAGCTGCCAAGAAAGCATATGTCCTAGAAGCACCACTAGGTCAAGCACCCATCCCAGAGAACCAAGACGTTATGAATGCTTGGCAGTCACGTGCTGATGATTACTCCCTCGTTCAGTGTGGCATGCTTTACAACCTAGAACCGGGGCTCCAAAAGCATTTTGAGCAACACGGAGCATATGAGATGTTCGAAGAGCTGAAAATGGTTTTCCAAGCTCATGCCCGGGTTTAGAGATATGAAGTCTCCGACAAGTTCTATAGTTGTAAGATGGAGGAAAATAGTTCTATCAGTGAGCACATACTCAAAATGTCTGGGTTGCACAACCGCTTGTCCCAGCTGGACATTAACCTCCCGGACGAGGCGGTCATTAACAGAATCCTTCAGTCGCTCCCACCTAGCTACAAGAGCTTTGTGATAAACTAAAATATGCAGGGGATGGTGAAAACTATTCCTGAAGTATTTTCAATGCTGAAATCAGCGGAGGTGGAAATCAAAAAGGAACATCAAGTGTTGATGGTCAATAAACCACTAGTTTCAAGAAAGGCAAGGGTAAGAAGAACTTCAAGAAGGACAGCAAGGGAGTTGCCACGCCCGGTAAACCAGTTGCCGGGAAGAAGTCAAAGAATGGACCCAAACCTGAGACTGAGTGCTTTTATTGCAAGGGAAAGGGACACTCGAAGCGGAACTGCTCCAAATACATAGCGGACAAGAATGCCGGCAACACTAAAGGTATATGTGATATACATGTAATTGATGTGTACCTTACAAGTACTCGTAGTAGCTCCTGGGTATTTGATACCGGTGCGGTTGCTCATATTTGTAACTCAAAACAGGAGCTGCGGAATAAGCGGAGACTGGCAAAGGACGAGGTGACGATGCGCGTCGGGAATGGTTCCAAGGTCGATGTGATCGCCGTCGGCACGCTACCTCTACATTTACCTACGGGATTAGTTTTAAACCTCAATAATTGTTATTTAGTGCCAGATTTAAGCATGAACATTGTATTCGGATCTCGTTTAATACGAGATGGATACTCATTTAAATCCGAGAATAATGGTTGTTCTATTTATATGAGAGATATGTTTTATGGTCATGCTCCGCTGGTCAATGGTTTATTCTTAATGAATCTCGAATGTGATGTTACACATATTCATAGTGTGAATACCAAAAGATGTAAGATTGATGATGATAGTCCCACATATCTGTGGCACTGCCGCCATGGTCACATCGGTGTCAAACGCATGAAGAAGCTCCATACAGATGGACTTTTGGAGTCTCTTGATTTCGAATCATTTGACACGTGCGAAACATGCCTCATGGGTAAAATGACCAAGACTCCGTTCTCAGGAACAATGGAGCGAGCAACCAACTTATTGGAAATTATACATACTGATGTGTGCGGTCCAATGAGCGTTGAGGATCGCGGTGGCTATCGTTATGTTCTCACTCTCACTGATGACTTAAGTAGACATGGGTATGTCTATTTGATGAAACACAAGTCTAAGACCTTTGAAAAGTTCAAGGAATTTCAGAATGAGGTAGAGAATCAACGTGACCGAAAGATAAAATTCTACGATCAGATCGTGGGGGAGAATATTTAAGTCACGAATTTGGTACGCACTTAAGGAAATGTGGAATCGTTTCACAACTCACGCCGCCTGGAACGCCTCACCGTAACGGTGTGTCCGAACATCATAATCGCACTCTATTAGATATGGTGCGATCTATGATGTCACTCACTAATTTACCGCTATCATTTTGGGGATACGCTCTAGAGACATCTACATTTACTTTAAATAGGGCACCGTCTAAATCCGTTGAGACGACACCGTATGAATTATGGTTTGGGAAGAAACCTAAGCTGCCATTTCTAAAAGTTTGGGGATGCAATGCTTATGTCAAGAAACTTCAACCTGAAAAGCTTGAACCCAAGTCGGAAAAATGCGTCTTCATAGGATACCCTAAGGAAACCATTGGGTATACCTTCTACCTCAGATCTGAAGGCAAGATCTTTGTTGCCAAGAATGGGTCCTTTCTGGAGAAAGAGTTTCTCTCGAGAGAAGTAAGTGGGAGGAAAGTAGAACTCGATGAAGTACTGCCTTTTGAACCGAAAAGTAGCGCAGCTTAGGAAGATGTTCCTGTGGTTCCTGCACCGACTAGAGAGGAAGTTAATGATGATGATTAAGGTACTTCGGATCAAGTTGTTACTGAACTTCGAAGATCCACAAGGACACGTTCCACACCAGAATGGTATGGCAACCCTGTCCTAGAAATCATGTTGTTAGACAACGATGAACCTTCAAACTATGAAGAAGTAATGGCGGGCCCAGATTCCAACAAATGGCTTGAAGCCATGCAATCCGAGATAGGATCCATGTATGAAAACAAAGTATGGACTTTGACAGACTTTCCCGATGATCGGCGAGCGATAGAGGATAAATGGATCTTTAAGAAGAAGACGGACACAGATGGTAATGTTACCATCTATAAGGCTCGACTTGTCGCTAAGGGTTATCAACAAGTTGAAGGGGTTGACTACGATGAGACCTTCTCATCCGTAGCGAAGCTGAAGTCCGTCCGAATCATGTTAGCAATTGCCGCATACTATGATTATGAGATATGTCAAATGGACGTCAAAACGGCATTCCTTAACGACTTTCTTAAGGAAGAATTGTATATGATGCAGCCGGAAGGTTTTGTCGACCCTAAGAATGCTTACAAGGTATGCAAGCTCTAGCACTCCATCTATGGGCTGGTGCAGGCATCTCGGAGTTGGAACATTTGCTTTGATGAAATGATCAAAGCGGTTGGGTTTATGCAGACTTATGGAGAAGCCTGCGTTTACAAGAAAGTGAGTGGGAGCTCTATAGCATTTCTCATATTATATGTGGATGACATACTTTTGATGGGAAATGATATAGAACTTTTGGACAGTATTAAGGCCTACTTGAATAAGTGTTTTTCAATGAAGGACCTTGGAGAAGCTGCTTACATATTAGGCATCAAGATCTATAGAGATAGATCGAGATGCCTCATAGGTCTTTCACAAAGCACATACCTTGATAAGATATTGAAGAAGTTCAATATGGATCAGTCCAAGAAGGGGTTCTTGCCTGTGTTGCAAGGTGTGAAATTGAGCTCAGCTCAATGTCCGACCACGACAGAAGATAGAGAAAAGATGAGTGTCGTCCCCTATGCCTCAGCCATAGGGTCTATCATGTATGTCATGCTGTGTACCAGACCTGATGTAAACCTTGCCGTGAATTTGGTAGGAAGGTACCAAAGTAATCCCAGCATGGAACACTGTACAGCGGTCAAGAACATCATGAAGTACCTGAAAAGGACTAAGGATATGTTTCTCGTATATGGAGGTGACGAGGAGCTCGTCGTAAAGGGTTACGTCGACGCTAGCTTCGACACAGATCTGGATGACTCTAAGTCACAAACCGGATACGTGTATATTTTGAATGGTGGGGCAGTAAGCTGGTGCAGTTGCAAGAAAAGCGTCGTGGCGGGATCTACATGTGAAGAGGAGTACATGGCAGCCTCGGAGGCAGCGCATGAAGCAATCTGGATGAAGGAGTTCATCACCGACCTAGGAGTCATACCAATGCGTCGGGGCCGATCACTCTCTTCTGTGACAACACTGGAGCTATTGCCCTTGCCAAGGAGCCCAGGTTTCACAAGAAGACCAGGCACATCAAGCGTCGCTTCAACTCCATTCGTGAAAATGTTCAAGATGGAGACATAGATATTTGCAAAGTACATACGGATCTGAATGTCACAGATCCGTTGACTAAACCTCTTCCACGAGCAAAACATGATCAACACCAGAACTCTATGGGTGTTCGATTCATCACAATGTAACTAGATTATTGACTCTAGTGCAAGTGGGAGACTGTTGGAAATATGCCCTAGAGGCAATAATAAAATGGTTATTATTATATTTCCTTGTTCATGGTAATTGTCTATTGTTCATGCTATAATTGTGTTATCCGGAAATCGTAATACATGTGTGAATACATAGACCACAACATGTCCCTAGTGAGCCTCTAGTTAACTAGCTCGTTGATCAATAGATAGTCATGGTTTCCTGACAATGGACATTGGATGCCATTGATAACAGGATCACATCATTAGGAGAATGATGTGATGGACAAGACCCAATCCTAAGCATAGCACAAGATCGTGTAGTTCGTTTGCTAGAGCTTTTCCAATGTCAAGTATCATTTCCTTAGACCATGAGATCGTGTAACTCCCAGATGCCGTAGGAGTGCTTTGGGTGTACCAAACGTCACAACATAACTGAGTGACTATAAAGGTATACTACAGGTATCCCCGGAAGTATCTGTTGGGTTGACACAGATCGAGACTGGGATTTGTCACTCCGTATGACGGAGAGGTATCTCTGGGCCCACTCGGTAATGCATCATCATAATGAGCTCAATGTGACAAAGTGTTTGGTCACGAGATCATGCATTACGGTACGAGTAAAGTGACTCGCCGGTAACGAGATTGAACGAGGTATTGGGATACCGACAATCGAATCATGGGCAAGTAACGTACCGATTGACAAAGGGAATTGAATACGGGATTGATTGAATCCTTGACATCGTGGTTCATCCAATGAGATCATCGTGGAACATGTGGGAGCCAACATGGGTATCCAGATCCCGCTATTGGTTATTGACCGAAGAGTCGTCTCGGTCATGTCTGCATGTCTCCCAAACCCGTAGGGTCTACACACTTAAGGTTCGGTGATGCTAGGGTTGTAGAGATATTAGTATGTGGTAACCCGAAAGTTGTTCGGAGTCCCGGAAGAGATCCCGGACGTCACGAGGAGTTCTGGAATGGTCCGGAGGTGAATATTTATATATAGGAAGTCCAGTTTCGGCCATCGAGAAAGTTTCGGGGGTAATCGGTATTGTACCGGGACCACCGGAAGGGTCCCGGGAGTCCACCGAGTGGAGCCACCTATCCCGGAGGGCCCCATGGGCTGAAGTGGGAGGGGAACCAGCCCCTGGTGGGCTGGTGTGCCCCCCATGGGCCTCCCCCTGCGCCTAGGGTTGGAAACCCTAGGGGTGGGGGCGCCCCACTTGGCTTGGGGGGCAAGCCCCCCCTTAGCCGCCGCCCCCCTTGGAGATTGGATCTCCTAGGGCCGGCGCCCCCCTAGGGTTCCTATATATAGTGTGGGGAGGGTGGGCAGCCGCACCAAAGCCCTTGGCGCCTCCCTCTCCCCTTGTAACACCTCTCTCTCTCTCTCTCTCTCTCTCTCTCTCTCTCTCTCTCTCTCTCGTTGGAGCTAGGCGAAGCCCTGCCGATATCACCGCTGCTTCCACCACCACGCCGTCGTGCTGCTGGATCTCCTTCAACCTCTCCTTCCCCTTGCTGGATCAAGAAGGAGGAGACGTCTCCCCAACCGTACGTGTGTTGAACGCGGAGGTGCCGTCCGTTCAGCACTTGGTCAACGGTGATTTGGATCACGACGAGTACGACTCCGTCAACCACGTTCTCTTGAACGCTTCCGCTCGTGATGTACAAGGGTATGTAGATGCACTCCCCTTTCCCTCGTTGCTAGATGACTCCATAGATTGATCTTGGTGATGCATAGAAAATTTTAAAATTCTGCTACGTTCCCCAACAATGAGTGCAAAGAAAGAACCGCTAGGATGCGTGCTAAGAAAGATGCCTTTATAAAAGTGTGTTCTTCTAGTTCCTATGAAAATAATGATGAAGATCTAAAAGTTATTGATGTGTCCCCTATTAAATCTTTGTTTTGCAATATGAATCTTGATAATGATGGGACTGAATATGATCCACCTCTACCTAGAAGGCATTCTAAGAATTTGGAATTTGTTGATCTTGATGCTAAATTTGATAAAAGTGGGATTGAAGAAATTAAAACCCTAGATATTGCTAAACCCACTATTATGGATTTCAAGGAATTTAACTATGAAAATTGCTCTTTGATTGATTGTATTTCCTTGTTGCAATCCGTGCTAAATTCTCCTCACGCTTATAGTCAAAATAAAGCGTTTACTAAACATATCGTTCATGCCTTGATGCAATCTTATGAAGAAAAACTTGAATTGGAAGTTTCTATCCCTAGAAAACTTTATGATGAGTTGGAACCTACTATTAAAATTAAAATTAAAGATTATGAGTTTTATGCTTTGTGTGATTTGGGTGCTAGTGTCTCTACTATTCCCAAAACTTTGTGTGATTTGCTAGATTTCCATAATTTTGATGATTGCTCTCTAAACTTGCATCTTGCGGATTCCACTATTAAGAAACCTATGGGAAGAATTAATAATGTTCTTATTGTTGCAAATAGGAATTATGTGCCCGTATATTTTATCGTTCTTGATATAGATTGCAATCCTTCTTGCCCTATTATTCTCGGTAGACCTTTCCTTAGAACGGTTGGTGCAATTATTGATATGAAGGAAGGGAATATTAGATTCCAATTTCCATTAAAAAAGGGCATGGAACACTTCCCTAGAAAGAAAATAAAATTACCATATGAATCTATCATGAGAGCCACTTATGGATTGCCTACCAAAGATGGCAATACTTAGATCTATTCTTGCTTGTTATGCCTAGCTAAGGGCGTTAAACGATAGCGCTTGTTGGGTGGCAACCCAATTTTATTTTTATTCCTTGATTTTTGCTCCTGTTTAGTAATAAATAAATTATTTAGCCTCTGTTTTGGTTGTTTTTTTGTGTTTAATTAGTGTTTGTGCCAAGTAGAACCGTTGGAAAGACTTGGGGAAAGTCTTGTTGAACTTGCTGTAAAAAAACAGAAACTTTAGCGCTCACGAGAACTGCTGTCATTTTTATTTGGAGAGTGCTATTTAGTTAATTCTTTTTGAAGATGATTAATAGATAAATTCCTCACGTCCATCAATTTATTTTACAATTTTTGGGGTTCCAGATCTTGCGCTAGCTACAGATTACTACAGACTGTTCTGTTTTTGACAGATTCTGTTTTTCGTGTGTTGTTTGCTTATTTTGATGAATCTATGGCTAATAAAATAGTTTATGAACCATAGATAAGTTGTAATACAGTAGGTATAACAACTATATAAATAAATAATGAGTTCATTACAGTACCTTGAAGTGGTCTTTTGTTTTCTTTCGCTAACGGAGCTCACGAGATTTTCTACTTTAAGTTTTGTGTTGTGAAGTTTTCACGTTTTGGGTAAAGATTTGATGGATTATGGAACAAGGAGTGGCAAGATCCTAAGCTTGGGGATTCCCATGGAACCCCCAAGATAATCTAATGACACCAAAAAGCCAAAGCTTGGGTATGCCCCAGAAGGCATCCCCTCTTTCGTCTACTTCTATCGGTAACTTTACTTGGAGCTATATTTTTATTCACCACATGATATGTGTTTTGCTTGGAGCTTCTTTTAGGATTTGAGTCTTTGCTTGTTAGTCTACCACAATCATCCTTGCTGTACACACCTTTTGAGAGAGCCATACATAATTTGGAATTTGATAGAATACTCTATGTGCTTCACTTATATCTTTTGAGTTATATAATTTTGCTCTAGTGCTTCACTTATATCTTTTAGAGCACGGTGGTGGATTTTTTTATAGAAACTATTGATATCTCATGCTTCACTTAGATTATTTTGAGTGTCTTAATAGAATGGTAATTTGCTTAATAATAATATGCTTGGTATTCAAGATTTGTAAAACTTTCTTTTGAGTGAGTTGAATACTAAGAAAAAAATTGATGCTTGATAATTGTTTTGAGATATGAGGATGGTGATATTAGAGTCATGCTAGTTGAGTAGTTTTGAATTTGAGAAATGATTGTGTTAATGTTTGTGATTCTCGTAGCATGCACGTATGGTGAACCGTTATGTGATGAAGTCGGAGCATGATTTATTTGTTGATTGTCTTCCTTATGAGTTGCGGTCGGGGACGAGCGATGGTCTTTTCCTACCAATCTATCCCCCTAGGAGCATGCACGTAATACTTTGCTTTGATACTTCTAGATTTTTGCAATAAGTATATGAGTTCTTTATGACTAATGTTGAGTCCATGGATCATACGCACTTTCCTTCCTTCCACCATTGCTAGCCTCTCTAATACCGCGCACTTTTCGCCGGTATCATACACCCACCAAATACCTTCCTCAAAACAGCCACAATACCTACCGATCATGGCATTTCCATAGCCATTCCGAGATATATTTCCATGCAACTTTCCACTGTTCCGTTCATTATGACACGCTCCATCAATGTCATATTGCTAGCATGATCATGTAGTTGACATCATATTTGTGTCAAAGCCAGCGTTCATAATTATTTCATACATGTCACTCTTGATTCATTGCATATCCCGGTACACTGCCAGAGGCATTCATACAGAGTCATATTTTGTTCTAAGTATTGAGTTGTAATTGTTGAGTTGTAAGAAAAATAAAAAGTGTGATGATCATCATTTTTAGAGCATTGTCCCAAGTGAGGAAAGGATGATGGAGACTATGATTCCCCCACAAGTCGGGATGAGACCCCGGATGGAAAAAAAGAGGCCATAAAAAAGAGAAGGCCCAAAAAAATGAGAGAAAAATATATAAGGGACAATGTTACTACCCTTTTACCACACTTGTGCTTCAAAGTAGCACCATGATCTTCATGATAAAGAGTCTCTCATTCTGTCACTTTCATATACTAGTGGGAATTTTCATTATAGAACTTGGCTTGTATATTCCAATGATGGGCTTCCTCAAAATGCCCTAGGTCTTCGTGAGCAAGCAAGTTGGATGCACACCCACTTAGTTTCTTTTGTTGAGCTTTCATATACTTATAGCTCTAGTGCATCCGTTGCATGACAATCCCTACTCACTCACATTGATATCTATTGATGGCCATCTCCATAGCTCGTTGATACGCCTAGTTGATGTGAGACTATCTTCCCCTCCTTTTGTCTTCTCCACAACCACCATTCTATTCCACATATAGTGCTATATCCATGGCTCACGCTAATGTATTGCGTGAAGATCGAAAAAGTTTTGAAAATGTCAAAAGTATGAAACAATTGCTTGGCTTGTCATCGGGGTTGTGCATGATTTAAATACTTTGTGTGGTGAAGATAGAGCATAGCCAGACTATATGATTTTGTAGGGATAGCTTTCTTTGGCCATGTTATTTTGAGAAGACATAATTGCTTTGTTAGTATGCTTGAAGTATTATTATTTTTATCTCAACATGAACTTTTGTCTTGAATCTTTTGAATCTGAATATTCAACCACAATTAAGAAGAATTACATTGAAATTATGCCAAGTAGCACTCCGCATCAAAAATTCTGTTTTTATCATTTACCTACTCGAGGACGAGCAGGAAAAAAGCTTGGGGATGCTTGATACGTCTCCAACGTATCTATAATTTTTTATTGCTCCATGCTATATTATCTACTATTTTGGACATTATTGGGCTTTATTATCCACTTTTATATTATTTTTGGGACTAACCTATTAACCGGAGGCCCAGCCCAGAATTGTTGTTTTTTTGCCTATTTTAGGGTTTCGAAGAAAAGGAGTATCAAACGGAGTCCAAACGGAATGAAACCTTCGGGAACGTGATTTTCTCACCAAATACAACTCATGAGACTTGGACCCTACGTCAAGCCAATTAATAGGAGGCCATGAGGGAGGGGGCGCACTTGCCCCCCTACGCGCGCCCTCCACCCTCGTGGGCCCCCTGTTGCTCCACTGATGTACTTTTTCCTCCTATATATATCCACGTAACGATCACAAACGGAGCCAAAAACCTAATTCCACCGCCGCAACTTTCTGTATCCACGAGATGCCATCTTGGGGCCTGTTCCGGAGCTCCACCGGAGGGGGCATCGATCACGGAGGGCTTCTACATCATCATCCAAGCCCCTCCGATGAAGTGTGAGTAGTTTACTTCAGACCTACAGGTCCATAGTAGTAGCTAGATGGATTCTTCTCTCTTTTTGGATCTCAATACAATGTTCTCCCCCTCTCGCGTGGAGATCTACTCAATGTAATCTTCTTTTGCGGTGTGTTTGTTGAGACCGATGAATTGTGGTTTTATGATCCAGTCTATCTATGAATAATATTTGAATCTTCTCTGAATTCTTTTATGTATGATTGCTTATCTTTTCAAGTCTCTTTGAATTATCAGTTTGGTTTGGCCTACTTGATTGGTTGTTCTTGCCATGGGAGAAGTGCTTAGCTTTGGGTTCAATCTTGCGGTGTCCTTTCCCAGTGACAGAAGGGGCAGCAAGGCACGTATTGTATTGTTGCCATCGAGGATAACAAGATGGGTTTTTATCATATTGCATGAAACTATCCCTCTACATCATGTCATCTTGCTTAAGGCATTACTCTGTTTTTAACTTAATACTCTAGATGCATGTTGGATAGCGGTCGATGAGTGGAGTAATAGTAGTATATGCAGGCAGGAGTCGGTCTACTTGTCTCGGACGTGATGCCTATATACATGATCATACCTAGATATTCTCATAACTATGCTCAATTCTGTCAATTGCTCAACAGTAATTTGTTCACCCACCGTAGAATACTTATGCTCTTGAGAGAAGCCACTAGTGAAACCTATGTCCCCTGGGTCTCTTTCTCATCATATCAATCTCCATCACTTTATTATTGCTTTGCTTTTACTTTTTACTTTGCATCTCTATATCAAAAATACCAAAAATATTATTTATCATCTCTATCAGATCTCACTTTCATAAGTGACCGTGAAGGGATTGACAACCCCTAAGCGCGTTGGTTGCGGTGAGCTATTGTTTTTGTGTAGGTACATGGGACTCGCGCGTAGCCTCCTACTAGATTGATACCTTGGTTCTCAAAAACTGAGGGAAATACTTACGCTACTTTGCTGCATCATCCTCTCCTCTTCGGGGAAATCCAATGCAGTGCTCAAGAGGTAGCATGCTTCAAAGTAGCACCATGATCTTCATGATAGAGAGTCTCCTATGTTGTCACTTTGATATACTAGTGGGAATTTTACATTATAGAACTTGGCTTGTATATTCCAATGACGGGCTTCCTCAAAATGCCCTAGGTCTTCGTGAGCAAGCGAGTTGGATGCACACCCACTTAGTTTCTTTTGTTGAGCTTTCATACACTTATAGCTCTAGTGTATCCGTTGCATGGCAATCCCTACTCACTCACATTGATATCAATTGATGGGCATATCCATATCCCGTTGATACTCCTAGATATGAGACTATCTTCTCCCTTTTGTCTTCTCCACAACCACCATTCTATTCCACTTATAGTGCTATATCCATGGCTCACGCTCATGTATTGCATGAAGATTGAAAAAGTTTGAGAACGTCAAATGTATGAAACAAATGCTTGGCTTGTCATCGGTGTTGTGCATGATTAAATACTTTGTGTGATGAAGATAGAGCATAGCCAGACTATATGATTTTGTAGGGATAACTTTCTTTGGCCATGTTATTTTGAGAAGACATGATTGCTTTGTTAGTATGCTTGAAGTATTATTATTTTATGTCAATATTAAACTTTTGTCTTGAATCTTTTGGATCCGAACATTCATGCCACAATAAAGAAAATTACATTGAGAATTATGCGAGGTAGCATTCCACGTCAAAAATTATGTTTTTATCATTTACCTACTCGAGGACGAGCGGGAATTAAGCTTGGGGATGCTTGATATGTCTCCAACATATCCATAATTTTTGATTGTTCCAAGATATTATATTATCTGTTTTGGATGTTTTATGAGATTTAATATACCTTTTATATTATTTTTGGGACTAACCTACTAACCAAAAGGCGAATGCAAATTGCTGTTTTTTTTGCCTATTTTAGTGTTCCGCAGAAAAGGAATATCAAACGGAATGAATCCTTCGGGAGAGTTATTTTTGGAACAAACGCAATCCAGGAGACTTGGAGTGGACGTCAAGGAAGCAACGAGGCGGCCACGAGGCAGGAGGGTGCGCCCAGGGGGACAGGCGTGCCCCCACCCTCGTGGGCACCTCATGGCTTCGCTGACCTACTTCTTTCGCCTATATATACTCATATACCCTGAAAACATCCGAGAGCACCACGAAACCTATTTCCACCGACGAAACCTTCTGTACCGTGAGATCCCATCTTGGGGCCTTTTACGGCACGCCAAGATCATAGCCTCTCCGATGATGTGTGAGTAGTTTACCACAGACCTTCAGGTCCATAGTTTTTAGCTAGATGGCTTCTTCTTTCTCTTTGGATCTCAATACAAAGTTCTCCTCGATTCTCTTGGAGATCTATTCGATGTAATTATTTTTGCGGTGTGTTTGTCGAGATCTGATGAATTGTGGGTTTATAATCAAGATTATCTATGAACAATATTTGATTCTTCTCTGAATTATTTTATGCATGATTTAATATCTTTGCAAGTCTCTTCGACTTATCAGTTTGGTTTCGCCTACTAGATTGATCTTTCTTGCAATGGGAGAAGTGCTTAGCTTTGGGTTCAATCTTGCGTTGTCCTTTCCCAGTGATAGCAGGGGCAGTAAGGCACGCATTGTATTGTTGCCATCGAGGATAAAAAGATGGGGTTTATATCATGTTGCTTGAGTTTATCCCTCTACATCATGTCATCTTGCCTAATGCATTACTCTGTTCTTATGAACTTAATACTCTAGATGCATGCTGGATAGCGGTCGATGTGTGGAGTAATAGTAGTAGATGCAGAATCGTTTCGGTCTACTTGTCCTGGACGTGATGCCTATATACATGATCATGCCTAGATATTCTCATAACTATGCACTTTTCTATCAATTGCTTGACATTAATTTGTTCACCCACCATAGAATTTGCTATCTTGAGAGAAGCAACTAGTGAAACCTATGGCCCCCGGGTCTATCTTCCATCATATTATTTTCCTATCTACTTGCTATTTCAATCGTTGTTTATTTTGCAATCTTTATTTCCCAATCTATACAATAAAAATACCAAAAATATTTATCTTATTATCTCTATTAGATCTCACTTTCGTAAGTGACTGTGAAGGGATTGGCAACCCCTTTATCGCGTTGGTTGCGAGGTTCTTGTTTGTTTGTGCAGGTACTAGGGACTTGCGTGTTACCTCCTACTGGATTGATACCTTGGTTCTAAAAAACTAAGGGAAATACTTACGCTACTTTGTTGCATCACCCTTTCCTCTTCAAGGGAAAACTAACGCATGCTCAAGAGGTAGCACCCGTTAATCAAATGACAACTCATGTCTATGGTTAGGAAACATAACAATCATTGATTCAACGAGCTAGTCAAGTAGAGGCATACTAGTGACATTCTGTTTGTCTATGTATTCACACATGTACTAAGTTTCCGGTTAATAAAATTCTAGCATGAATAATAAACATTTATCATGATATAAGAAAATATAAATAACAAATTTGTTATAGCCTCTAGGGCATATTTCCTTCACTTCACTTGAGCAACAACTTGCTTGCTGTTCTTCTTGAAGTTCCCCTTCTTCCCTTTGCCCTTCTTCTTGAAACTGGTGGTCTTGTTGACCATCAACACTTGATGCCCCTTCTTGATTTCTACCTCCGTAGCCTTTAGCATTGCGAAGAGCTCAGGAATTGTCTTATCCATCCCTTGCATATTATAGTTCATCACGAAGCTTTTGAAGCTTGGTGGCAGTAATTGAAGAACTCTGTCAATGAGACTATCAACCGGAATATTAACTCCCAGCTGAGTCAAGTGATTGTGGTACCCAGACATTCTGAGTATGTGCTGAAGGAAATATGCCCTAGAGGCAATAATGAAGTTATTATTTATTTCCTTATATCATGATAAATGTTTATTATTCATGCTAGAATTGTATTAACCGGAAACATAATACATGTGTGAACACATAGACAAACAGAGTGTCACTAGTATGCCTCTACTTGACTAGCTCGTTAATCGAAGATGGTTATGTTTCCTAACCATAAACAAAAGAGTTGTTATTTGATTAACGGGATCACATCATTAGAAGAATGATGTGATTGACATGACCCATTCCATTAGCTTAGCACCCGATCGTTTAGTACGTTGCTATTGCTTTCTTCATGACTTATACATGTTCCTATGACTATGAGATTATGCAACTCCCGTTTGTCAGAGGAACACTTTGTGTGCTACCAAACATCACAACGTAACTGGGTGATTATAAAGGAGCTCTACAGGTGTCTCCAAAGGTACATGTTGGGTTGGCGTATTTCAAGATTAGGATTTGTCACTCCGATTGTCGGAGAGGTATCTCTGGGCCCTCTCGGTAATGCACATCACTTAAGCCTTGCAAGCATTGCAACTAATGAGTTAGTTGTAGGATGATGTATTACGGAACGAGTAAAAAGACTTGCCGGTAACGAGATTGAACTAGGTATTGAGATACCGACGATCGAATCTCGGGCAAGTAACATACCGATGACAAAGGGAACAACATATGTTGTTATGCGGTCTGACCGATAAAGATCTTCGTAGAATATGTGGGAGCCAATATGAGCATCCAGGTTCCGCTATTGGTTATTGACCGGAGACGTGTCTCGGTCATGTCTATATTGTTCTCGAACCCGTAGGGTCCGCACGCTTAAGGTTTCGATGACAGTTATATTATGAGTTTATGAGTTTTGATGTACCGAAGGAGTTCGGAGTCCCGGATGAGGTCGGGGACATGACGAGGAGTCTCGAAATGGTCGAGACGTAAATATCGATATATTGGACGACTATATTCGGACATCGGAAAGGTTCCGAGTGATTCGGGTATTTTTTGGAGTACCGGAGAGTTACGGGAATACGTATTGGGCCTTATTGGGCCATACGGGAAAGAAGGAAAAGGGCCTCAAGGGTGGCCGCACCCCTCCCCTTAGTCTGGTCCGAATTGGACTAGTGAAGGGGGGCGCCCCCTTCCTTCCTTCTCCTTTTCCCTTCCTCTTTTCCTATTCCATATGGGAGGTGGAATCCTACTAGGACTAGGGAGTCCTAGTAGGACTCCACACCTGGCGCGCCTCTCCTAGGGCCGGCCTCCTCCCCCCTTGATCCTTTATATACGGGGGCAGGGGGGCACCTCTAGACACACAAGTTGATCCACGTGATCATATTCTTAACCGTGTGCGGTGCCCCCTTCCACCATAGTCCTCGATAATATTGTAGCGGTGCTTAGGCGAAGCCCTGCGACGGTAGTACATCAAGATCGTCACCACGCCGTCGTGCTGACGGAACTCTTCCCCGACACTTTGCTGGATCGGAGTCCGGGGATCGTCATCGAGCTGAACGTGTGCTAGAACTCGGAGGTGCCGTAGTTTCGGTGCTTGATCGGTCGGGCCGTGAAGACGTACGACTACATCAACCGCGTTATGCTAACGCTTCCGCTGTCGGTCTACAAGGGTACGTAGATCACACTCTCCCCTCTCGTTGCTATGCATCACCATGATCTTGCGTGTGCGTAGGAATTTTTTTGAAATTACTACGTTCCCCAACAGTGGCATCCGAGCCTAGGTTTTATGTATTGATGTTATATGCACGAGTAGAACACAATTGAGTTGTGGGTGATATAAGTCATACTACTTACCAGCATGTCATACTTTGGTTCGGCGGTATTGTTGGACGAAGCGGCCCGGACCGACATTACGCGTACGCTTACGCGAGACCGGTTCTCCCGACGTGCTTTGCACAAAGGTGGCTAGCGGGTGACATTTTCTCCAACTTTAGTTGAACCGAGTGTGGCTACGCCCGGTCCTTGCGAAGGTTAAAATAGCACCAACTTGACAAACTATCGTTGTGGTTTTGATGCGTAGGTAAGATTGGTTCTTGCTTAAGCCCGTAGCAGCCACGTAAAACTTGCAACAACAAAGTAGAGGACGTCTAACTTGTTTTTGCAGGGCATGTTGTGATGTGATATGGTCAAGACATGATGCTAAATTTTATTGTATGAGATGATCATGTTTTGTAACCGAGTTATCGGCAACTGGCAGGAGCCATATGGTTGTCGCTTTATTGTATGCAATGCAATCGCACTGTAATGATTTACTTTATCACTAAGCGGTAGCGATAGTCGTGGAAGCATAAGATTGGCGAGACGACAACAATGCTACGATGGAGATCAAGGTGTCGCGCCGGTGACGATGGTGATCACGATGGTGCTTCGAAGATGGAGATCACAAGCACAAGATGATGATGGCCATATCATATCACTTATATTGATTGCATGTGATGTTTATATTTTATGCATCTTATCTTGCTTTGATTGACGGTAGCATTATAAGATGACCTCTCACTAATTATCAAGAAGTGTTCTCCCTGAGTATGCACCATTGCGAAAGTTCTTCGTGCTGAGACACCACGTGATGATCGGGTGTGATAGGCTCTACGTTCAAATACAACGGGTGCAAAACAGTTGCACACGCAGAATACTCAGGTTATACTTGACGAGCCAAGCATATACAGATATGGCCTCGGAACACGGAGACCGAAAGGTCGAGCGTGAATCATATAGTAGATATGATCAACATAGTGATGTTCACCAATGAAGCTACTCCATCTCACGTGATGATCGGACATGGTTTAGTTGATTTGGATCACGTAATCACTTAGAGGATTAGAGGGGTGTCTATCTAAGTGGGAGTTCTTAAGTAATATGATTAATTGAACTTAAATTTATCATGAACTTAGTCCCGGTAGTATTTTGCAAATTATGTTGTAGATCAATAGCTCGCGTTGTTGCTTCCCTGTGTTTATTTTGATATGTTCCTAGAGAAAATTGTGTTGAAAGATGTTAGTATCAATGATGCGGATTGGATTCGTGATTTGAGGTTTATCCTCATTGATGCACAGAAGAATTATGTCCTTGATGCACCGCTAGGTGACGGACCTATTGCAGGAGCAGATGCAGACATTATGAACGTTTGGCTAGCTTAATATGATGACTACTTGATAGTTTAGTGCACCATGCTTAATGGCTTAGAATCGGGACCTCAAAGACATTTTGAACATCATGGAGAATATGAGATGTTCCAGGAGTTGAAGTTAGTATTTCAAGCAAATACCCGAGTTGAGAGATATGAAGTCTCCAACAAGTTCTATAGCTAAAATATGGAGGAGAATCGCTCAACTAGTGAGCATGTGCCCAGATTGTCTGAGTACTACAATTGCTTGAATCAAGTGGGAGTTAATCTTCCAGATAAGATAGTGATTGACAGAATTCTCTAATCACCATCACCAAGTTAGTAGAACTTCGTGATGAACTATGATATGCAAGGGATAACGGAAACGATTCCCAAGCTCTTCGTAATGCGGAAATTGACGAAGGTAGAAATCGATAAAAACATCAAGTGTTGATGGTAGACAAGACCACTAGTTTCAAGAAAAGGGCAGAGGGAAGAAGGGGAACTTGAAGAAGAAGAACAAGCAAGTTGCTGCTCAAGTGAAGAAGCCCAAGTCTGGTCCTAGGCCTGAGACTAAGTGTTTCTACTGCAAAGGGACTGGTCACTGGAAGCAGAACTACCCCAAGTGATTGGCAGATAAGAAGGATGGCAAAGTGAACATAAGTATATTTGATATACATGTTATTGATGTGTACTTTACTAGTGTTTATAGCAATCCCTCAGTATTTGATACTAGTTCAGTTGCTAAGATCAGTAACTCGAAATGGGAGTTGCAGAATAAACAGAGACTACATAAGGGTGAAGTGACGATGTGTGTTGGAAGTGTTTCCAAGATTGATATGATCATCATCGCACACTCCCTATACTTTCGGGATTAGTGTTGAACCTGAATAAGTGTTATTTGGTGTTTGCGTTGAGCATGAATATGATTTGATCATGTTTATTGTAATACGGATATTCATTTAAGTAAGAGAATAAATTGTTGTTCTGTTTACATGAATAAAACCTTATATGGTTACACACCCAATGAAAATAGTTCATTGGATCTCGATCGTAGTGATACACATAATCATAATATTGAAACCAAAAGATGCAAAGTTAATAATGATAGTGCAACTTATTTGTGGCACTGCCGTTTAGGTCATATTGGTGTAAAGCGCATGAAGAAACTCCATGCTGATGGGTTTTTGGAATCACTTGATTATGAATCAGTTGATGCTTGTGAACCATGCCTCATGGGCAAGATGACTAAAACGCCGTTCTCCAGAACTATGGAGCGAGCAACTGACTTATTGGAAATAATACATACTGATGTATGAGATCCGATGAGTGTTAAGGCTCGTGGCGGGTATCATTATTTTCTGACCTTCACAGATGATTTGAGCAGATATGGGTATATCTAATTAATGAAACACAAGTCTGAAATATTTGAAAAGTTCAAAGAATTTCAGAGTGAAGTGGAGAATCATCGTAACAAGAAAGTTTCTACGATATGATAGCAGAGGTAAAATATTTGAGTTACGAGTTTGGCCTTCAGTTAAAACAATGTGAAATAGCTTCACTACTCACGCCACCTGGAACACCACAGCATAATGGTGTGTCCGAACATCATAACCGTACTTTATTAGATACGACGCGATCTATGATGTCTCTTACCGATCTACCACTATCGTTTTGGGGTTATGCATTAAAGACAGTTGCATTCACATTTAAAAGGGCACCATCTAAGTCCGTTGGGACGACACAATCTGAATTGTGGTTTGGCAAGAAACCAAAGTTGCCGTTTCTTAAAGTTTGGGGTTGCAATGCTTATGTGAAAAAAGTTTCATCCTGATAAGCTCAAACCCAAATCGGAAAAGTGTGTCTTCATAGGATACCCAAAAAGTTACTGTTGGGTACACCTTCTATCACAGATACAAAGGCAAGACATTCGTTGCTAAGAATGGATCCTTTCTAGAGAAGGAGGTTCTCTCGAAAGAAGTGAGTGGGAGGAAAGTAGAACTTGATAAGGTAATTGTACCTTCTCCCTTATTGGAAAGTAGTTCATCACAGAAATCTATTCCTGTGACTACTACACCAATTAGTGAGGAAGCTAATGATGATGATCATGTAACTTCAGATCAAGTTACTACCGAATCTCGTAGGTAAACCAGAGTGAGATCCGCACCAGAGTGGTACGGTAATCCTGTTCTGGAGGTCATGCTACTTGACCATGACGAACCTACGAACTATGAAGAAGCGATGGTGAGCCCAGATTCCGCAAAATAGCTTGAGGCCATGAAATCTGAGATGGGATCCATGTATGAGAACAAAGTATGGACTTTGGTTGAATTGCCCGATGATCGGCAAGCAATTTAGAATAAATGGATCTTCAAGAGGAAGACGGACGCTAATAGTAGTGTTGCTATCTACAAAGCTAGAATTGTCGCAAAAGGTTTTCGACAAGTTCAAGGTGTTGACTACGATGAGAGTTTCTCACTCGTATCTATGCTTAAGTCTATCCGAATCATGTTAGCAATTGCCGCATTTTATGAAATCTGGCAAATGGATAAACAAAACTGCATTCCTTAATAGATTTATTAAAGAAGGGTTGTATATGATACATCCAGAAGGTTTTGTCAATCCTAAAGGTGCTAACAAAATATGCAAGCTCCAGCGATCCATCTATGGACTGGTGCAAGCATCTCGGAGTTGGAATATATGCTTTGATAAGTTGATCAAAGCATATAGTTTTATACAGACTTGCGATGAAGCCTGTATTTACAAGAAAGTGAGTGGGAGCACTACAACATTTCTGATAAGTATATGTGAATGACATATTGTTGATCGGAAATAATGTAGAATTATTCCGCAAAGCATAAAGGAGTGTTTGAAAGGAATTTTCCAAAGAAAGACCTCGGTGAAGCTGCTGAAATATTGAACATCAAGATCTATAGAGATAGATCAAGACGCTTGATAAGTTTTTTTTCAATGAGTACATACCTTGACAAGATTTTGAAGTAGTTCAAAATAGAACAGTCAAAGAAAGAGTTCTTGTCTGTGTTACAAGGTGTGAAATTGAGTAAGACTCAAAACCCGACCACGACAGAAGATAGAAAGAGAATGAAAGTCATTCCCTATGCCTCAGCCATAGGTTCTATAAAGTATGCCATGCTATGTACTAGATCTATTGTATACCCTACACTGATTTTGGCAAGGTAGTACAATAGTGATCTAGGAGTAGATCACTAGACAGCGGTCAAAATTATCCTTAGTGGAATAAGGATATGTTTCTCGATTATGGAGGTGAAAAAAGGTTCGTCGTAAAGGGTTACGTCGATGCAAGTTTTGACACTAATCCAGATGACTCTAAGTCTCAATCTGGATACATATTGAAAGTGGGAGCAATAAGCTAGAGTAGCTCTGTGCAGAGCATTGTTGACATAGAAATTTGCAAAATACATACGGATCTGAATGTGGCAGACCCGTTGACTAAAATTCTCTCACAAGCAAAACATGATCACACCTTAGTACTCTTTGGGTGTTAATCGCATAGCGATGTGAACTAGATTACTGAATCTAGTAAACCCTTTGGGTGTTGGTCACATGAAGATGTGAACTAATCACATAAAGATGTGAACTATTAGTGTTAAATCACATGGTGATGTGAACTAGATTATTGACTCTAGTGCAAGTGGGAGACTGAATGAAATATTCCCTAGAGGCAATAATAAAGTTATTATTTATTTCCTTATATCATGATAAATGTTTATTATTCATGCTAGAATTGTATTAACCGGAAACATAATACATGTGTGAACACGTAGACAAACAGAGTGTCGCTAGTATGCCTCTACTTGACTAGCTCGTTAATCGAAGATGGTTATGTTTCCTAACCATAAACAAAAGAGTTGTTATTTGATTAACGGGATCACATCATTAGAAGAAGGATGTGATTGACATGACCCATTCCATTAGCTTAGCACCCGATCGTTTAGTACGTTGCTATTGCTTTCTTCATGACTTATACATGTTCCTATGACTATGAGATTATGCAACTCCCGTTTGCCGGAGGAACACTTTGTGTGCTACCAAACTTCACAACGTAACTGGGTGATTATAAAGGAGCTCTACATGTGTCTCCAAAGGTACATATTGGGTTGGCATATTTCGAGATTAGGATTTGTCACTCCGATTGTCGGAGAGGTATCTCTGGGCCCTCTCGGTAATGCACATCACTTAAGCCTTGCAAGCATTGCAACTAATGAGTTAGTTGTAGGATGATGTATTACGGAACGAGTAAAGAGACTTGCCGGTAACGAGATTGAACTAGTTATTGAGATACCGACGATCGAATCTCGGGCAAGTAACATATGTTGTTATGCGGTCTGACCGATAAAGATCTTCGTAGAATATGTGGGAGACAATATGAGCATCCAGGTTCCGCTATTGGTTATTGACCGGAGACGTGTCTCAGTCATGTCTACATTGTTCTCGAACCCATAGGGTCCGCACGCTTAAGGTTTTGATGACAGTTATATTATGAGTTTATGAGTTTTGATGTACCGAAGAAGTTCGGAGTCCCGGATGAGATCGAGGACATGACGAGGAGTCTCGAAATGGTCGAGACGTAAAGATCGATATATTGGACGACTATATTCGGACATCGGAAAGGTTCCGAGTGATTCGGGTATTTTTTGGAGTACCGGAGAGTTACGGGAATACGTATTGGGCCTTATTGGGCCATACGGGAAAGAAGGAAAAGGGCCTCAAGGGTGGCCGCACCCCTCCCCTTAGTCTGGTCCGAATTGGACTAGGGAAGGGGGGCGCCCCCTTCCTTCCTTCTCCTTTTCCCTTCCTCTTTTCCTATTCCATATGGGAGGTGGAATCCTACTAGGACTAGGGAG
The DNA here is from genome assembly GCF_002162155.2 of Triticum dicoccoides. Lineage (NCBI taxonomy): Eukaryota > Viridiplantae > Streptophyta > Magnoliopsida > Poales > Poaceae > Triticum > Triticum dicoccoides. The sequence goes on from NC_041392.1 coordinate 648,074,761, forward strand.
TCCTAGTAGGACTCCACACCTGGCGCGCCTCTCCTAGGGCCGGCCTCCTCCCCCCTTGCTCCTTTATATACGGGGGCAGGGGGCACCTCTAGACACACAAGTTGATCCACGTGATCATATTCTTAACCGTGTGCGGTGCCCCCTTCCACCATAGTCCTCGATAATATTGTAGCGGTGCTTAGGCGAAGCCCTGCGATGGTAGTACATCAAGATCGTCACCACGCCGTCGTGCTAACGGAACTCTTCCCCGACACTTTGCTGGATTGGAGTCCGGGGATCGTCATCGAGCTGAACGTGTGCTAGAACTCGGAGGTGTCGTAGTTTCGGTGCTTGATCGGTCGGGCCGTGAAGAGGTACGACTACATCAACCGCGTTGTGCTAACGCTTCCGCTGTCGGTCTACAAGGGTACGTAGATCACACTCTCCCCTCTCATTGCTATGCATCATCATGATCTTGCGTGTGCGTAGGAAATTTTTTGAAGTTACTACGTTCCCCAACATGTGCTCACCGACAGAACTATTCTCCTCCATTTTGCAGCTGTAGAACTTATTGGAGACTTCATATCTCTCAATTTGGGCATTTGCTTGAAATATTAACTTCAACTCCTGGAACATCTCATATGCTCCATGACGTTCAAAACATCGTTGAAGTCCCGGTTCTAAGCCGTAAAGCATGGCACACTGAACTATCGAGTAGTCATCAGCTTTGCTCTGCCATGTGTTCATAACATCTAGAGTTTCTCCTGCAATGGGTTTGGCACCTAGCGGTGCTTCCAGGATGTAATTCTTCTGTGCAGCAATGATGATAATTGCCAAGTTATGGACCTAGTCCGTGTAATAGCTACCATCATCTTTCAACTTAGCTTTCTCTAGGAACGCATTAAAATTCAACGGAACAATAGCACGGGCCATTTATCTACAACAACATAGACATGCCAAATACTATCGGGTACTAAGTTCATGATAAATTAAAGTTTAATTAATCATATTACTTAAGAACTCTCACTTAGGGAGACATCCCTCTAATCATCTAAGTGATCACGTGATCCATATCAACTAAACCATGTCCGATCATCACGTGAGATGGAGTAGTTTTCAATGGTGAACATCACTATGTTGATTATATCTACTATATGATTCACGCACGACCTTTCGGTCTCAGTGTTCCGAGGCCATATCTGCATATGCTAGGCTCGTCAAGTTTAACCCGAGTATTCTGCTTGTGCAAAACTGGCTTGCACCCGTTGTATGTGAACGTAGAGCTTACCACATCCAATCATCATGTGGTGTCTCGGCATGACGAACTGTAGCAACGGTGCATACTTAGGGAGAACACTTATACCTTGAAATTTAGCGAGATATCATCTTATAATGCTACCGCCGTACTAAGAAAAATAAGATGCATAAAGGATAAACATCACATGAAATCAATATAAGTGATATGATATGGCCATCATCATCTTGCGCCTTTGATCTCCATCTCCATAGCACTGTCATGATCACCATCATCACCGGCTTGACACCTTGATCTCCATCGTAGCATCGTTGTCGTCTCACCAACTATTGCTTCGACGACTATGCTACTGCTTAGTAATAAAGTAAAGCAATTACATGGCGATTGCATTTCATACAATAAAGCGACAACCATATGGCTCCTACTAGTTGCCGATAACTGTGTTACAAAACATGATCATCTCATACAACAATATATATAATCACATCTTGACCATATTCACATCATAACATGTCCTACAAAAACAAGTTAGACATCCTCTACTTTGTTGTTGCAAGTTTTACGTGGCTGCTACGGGCTTCTAGCAAGAACCGTTCTTACCTACGCATCAAAACCACAATGTGGTAAAGTGATTGCTTTTTGATCTTCAGAAAGAACCCTGTTCATTGAATCCAATTCAACTAAAGTTGGAGAAATAGACACCCACCAGCCACATGTGTTCAAAGCACGTGGGTAGAACCAGTCTCATGAATGCGGTCATGTAATGTCGGTCCGGGTCGCTTCATCCAACAATACCGCCGAATCAAGAAACAACTAGTGACGACAAGCAATATGTATATACCCATGCCCACAACTCCTTTGTGTTCTACTCATGCATATAACATCTACGCATAGACCAGGCTCGGATGCCACTATTGGAGAACGCAGTATTTCAAAAAAATTCCTACGATCATGCAAGATCTATCTAGGAGATTGATACCTCTCCAACGTATCTATAATTTTTGATTGTTCCATGCTATTATAATATCTGTTTTGGATGTTTAGTGGGCTTTAATATGCACTTTTATATTATTTTTGGGACTGACCTATTAACCGGAGGCCCAGTGCTAGTTGCTGTTTTTTGCCTATTTCAGTGTTTCGCAGAAAAGGAAAATCAAACATAATCCAAACGGAATGAAACCTTCTCGAGCATCTTTTTTGGAACAAACACAATCCAGGAGACTTGGAATGGAGGTCAAGGAAGCCACGAGGTAGGCCGGTGCACCCAGGGGGGCCAGGCACGCCCCCACCCTCGTGGGCCCCTCGTAGCTCCACCCACCCACTTCCTTCCCCTATATATACTCTTATACCCTGAAAACATCCAGGAGAGCCGCGGAACCATGTTTCCACTGGTGCAACCTTCTGTACCCGTGAGATCCCATTTGGGGACCTTTTCCGGCGATCTGCTTGATGTGTCTCCATCGTATCTATAATTTTTGATTGTTCCATGCCAATATTCTACAACTTTCATATACTTTTGGCAACTTTTTATACTATTTTTGGGACTAACATATTGATCCAGTGCCAAGTGCCAGTTCCTGTTTGTTGCATGTTTTTTGTTTTGCAGTAAATCCATATCAAATGGAGTCCAAATGGGATAAAACTGACGGATATTTTTTTGGAATATATGTGAATTTTGGGAAGTGAAATCAACGCGAGACGATGCTCGAGGGGCCCACGGGGCAGGGGCGCACCCCTGACCCTCGTGGACACCCCGTAAGGTGGTTGGTGCCCTTCTTTCGCCGCAAGAAAGCTAATATCCGGATAAAAATTGTGTCCAAAATTTAGCCTAATCGGAGTTATGGATCTCCGGAAATATAAGAAACGGTGAAAGGGCAGAATCTGGAACGCAGAAACAAAGAGAGACAGAGAGACGGATCCAATCTCGAAGGGGCTCTCGCCCCTCCCATGCCATGGAGGCCATGGAACATAGGGGAAACCATTCTCCCATCTAGGGGGAAGGTCAAGGAAGAACAAGAAGAAGGGGGGCTCTCTCCCCCTCTCTCCCGATGGCGCCGGAACGCCGCTGGGCGCATCATCATCACTACAATCTACACCAACAACTTCACCTCCATCATCACCAACTCTCCCCCCTCTATGCAGCGGTGTAACCCCTCTTTTACCCATTGTAATCTCTACTTAAACATGGTTCTCAACGCTATATATTATTTCCCAATGATGTATGGCTATCCTATGATGTTTGAGTAGATCTGTTTTGTCCTATGTGTTAATTGATGATCGTGATTGGTTTGAGTTGCATGTTTTATTATTGGTGCTATCCTATGGTGCTCTCCATGTCACGCAAGTGTGAGGGATCCCCGCTGTAGGGTTTGCAATAAGTTCATGATTTGCTTATGGTGGGTGGCGTGAGTGATAGAGACACATACCTGAGTAAGTAGGTTGTTTGCGTATGGGAATAAAGAGGACTTGATGCCTTATAATGCTATGGTTGGGTTTTACCTTAATGATCTTTAGTAGTTGCGGATGCTTCCTAGAGTTCCAATTATAAGTGCATATGATCCAAGAAGAGAAAGTATGTTAGCTTATGCCTCTCCCACAAATAAAATTGCAATAATGATTACCGGTCTAGTTATCGATTGCCTAGGGACAAATAACTTTCTTGTGTGACAACAAGATCTCTACTAAAACTAACTTAGTTGTGTCTTCATCTAAACAACCCCTACTTTTTATTTACACGCCCTTTATTATCCCACAAACCTATCCAACAACACCTACAAAGTACTTCTAGTTTCATACTTGTTCTAGGTAAAGCGAATGTTAAGCGTGCGTAGAGTTGTATAGGTGGTCGATAGAACTTGAGGGAATATTTGTTCTACCTTTAGCTCCTCGTTGGGTTCAACACTCTTACTTATCGAAAGAGGCTACAATTCATCCCCTATACTTGTGGGTTATCACTGCTGAAGGGGGATTCGAGCACGGAGGACTTCTACATCAACACCATAGCCTCCCCGATGATGTGTGAGAAGTTTACCGCAGACCTTCAGGTCCATAGTTATTAGCTAGATGGCTTCTTCTCTCTCTTTGGTTCTCAATACAAAGTTCTCCTTGATGTTCTTGGAGATCTATTCGATGTAATTCTTTTTGCGGTGTGTTTGCTGAGATCCGATGAATTGTGTGTTTATGATTAAGATTATCTATGAACAATATTTGATTCTTCTCTGAATTCTTATATGCATGATTTGATATCTTTGCAAGTCTCTTCGAATTATTAGTTTGGTTTGGCCTACTAGATTGATCTTTCTTGCAATGGGAGAAGTGCTTAGCTTTGGGTTCAATCTTGCGGTGTCCTTTCCCAGTGACAGTAGGGGCAGCAAGGCATGTATTGTATTGTTGCCATCGAGGATAAAAAGATGGGGTTTATATCATATTGCTTGAGTTTATCCCTCTACATCATGTCATCTTGCATAATGCGTTACTCTATTCTTATGAACTTAATACTCTAGATGCATGCTGGATAGCGGTCGATGTGTGGAGTAATAGTAGTAGATGCAGAATCGTTTCGGTCTACTTGATACGGACGTGATGCCTCTGTTTATGATCATGCCTAGATATTCTCATAACTATGCGCTTTTCTATCAATTGCTCGGCAGTAATTTGTTCACCCACCGTAATATATGCTATCTTGAGAGAAGCCACTAGTGAAATCTATGGCCCCCGGGTCTACTTTACATCATATAAGTTTCCGATCTACAATTCTAGTTTATGATTTATTTTGCAATCTTTATTTTCCAATCTATACAACAAAGATACCAAAAATATTTATCTTATTATCTTTATCAGATCTCACTTTTGCAAGTGGCCATGAAGGGATTGACAACCCCTTTATCACGTTGGTTGCAAGGTTCTTATTTTTTTGTGCAGGTACTAGGCGACTTGAGTTTAGTCTCCTACTGGATTGATACCTTGGTTCTCGAAAACTGAGGGAAATACTTACGCTACTTTGCTGCATCACCCTTTCCTCTTCAAGGGAAACCAACGCATGCTCAAGAGGTAGCAAGAAGGATTTCTAGTGCCGTTGCCGGGGAGATCTACACTCAAGTCAAGACATACCAAGTACCCTTCACAAACTCTTATCCCTCGCATTACATTATTTTCCATTTGCCTTTCGTTTCCCTCTCCCCCACTTCACCCTTGCCGTTTTATTCGCCTCTTTTCTGTTCGCCTTCTCTCGCTTGCCTCTTGTGTATCCGTTCTTAGTGCGGTTTGTTTCCATCATGTCTGAAACTGGGAAGATTATCATTGATAAAGATAAGAGTAACAACGGGGGGAACTTTGATTCTTTTGATAATCCTCATGAAGAACCTACTATTTTACACACTAAAAAGTTTCGGATCGGTAGTGGTAATGTTATTGGAAAAGGAGTTATTAAAGATTTCTTTACATGTGCCGGTGCTTTGCCCACTATGGGAGGGTCCATTCTTCATAGAACTAGTAGTTTTGCGGATGCTATATCTTTGCTCATAGTTGAACTTGAAAGACAATTTATTCATATGCACCCTTGCATTCAAAGGATTTTTCTAGAATTTTCTAATATTGACCATTCTTCTATTAAGCGAGCAGCTACCATCTTTTTAGCTCATGAGTTCAGATTTATAATAAAAGAAGCCAATGAATTTTTTGCGCATTATAGGGTGGATGCCAACCGTCCTCCCATAGAAGCAATCCTTTTTTATCAAGAAGACATAATGCGCTTACGATCTTTAGATCATGTTGCTTTTAATGAAAACCTTAGAAAAAAGGTTCCTACAGATGTTCTAGTTGACAGGATTTATGAACTTAACAATAATTTTGCTATCCAGAACAATGGGATATGTTTTCCCCTTGAACAAAAGCTCATGACTTTTTGCCAAAAGAATGCTTATAATGATGAATTGGTTGTGCAATATGAGGGGCCAAAGGAGGAACCAATACCTCCCGAGCTTGATCTTGGGGACTTTTGTCCCATTAAATTTAGCCCTTTTGATTACTGTTGCTTGCCACAAAGAAAACTTGTTGCTGCACGTAGGGAGTATGAGATGAGTTTTCGCGATTTACCTTATCACTATCATGGCAATACCTAGATCCACTAGTAGAAAACAGGGCTATGGTCCATGCCGGCTCAGCCCATTAGTCCCGGTTCAGTCTAGAACCGGGACCAATGTGGGCATTGGTCCCGATTGGTGAGCCCAGGGGGCCGGCCGGGCCACGTGGGCCATTGGTCCCGGTTCGTCTGGACCTTTTGGTCCCGGTTGGTGGGACGAACCGGGACCAATGGACCTCGCTCCTGGCCCACCACCATTGGTCCCGGTTGGTGGCTTGAACCGGGACCAAAGGCTTCCCTTTAGTCCCGGTTCATGTCATCAACCGGGACCAATGAGGTGCCTATATATACCCCCTCACGCAAGAGCAGAGCACAGTGCTCTGTTTTTTCTGGCCGAGGGGGAGAGGGCTTTGTGGTTCTCTAGCTCACCTCCTATGCACATGAGGTGTTCGATGGAATGCCCGAGCCACACTACTTAAGCTTTCTCCTCTCGAAGCTCGACCTCCAAGCTCCATTTTCCTCGAGATTTGTCTAGATTTAGCGGTCCGTCATGCCCCGTCCCCGTCTTCACTGCCGTCGATCACCCGCGCCGATCTCATCACCGACACCACCATGGTGAGCCTCTTGTTCTTATCTTCTTTCTGAAAGGAAAAATATTCTTACTTGTATGTTTAGATAGATACTTGTATCATTTTCTTACATTTATTATTGCATCTTATATAGTGCGCTGGTTTTGGTATCCGCCCCCGGCGGCCCTCATCCTGTCTATGATTCGGATTTGGTATGTATATTATCTTTATAACTATTGGTTCATTTATTGTTTATGAAAATTATGCTGACCAACGTGACATAGATTTTATTTATCTAGGATGTATGTGAATCGGAAATGCCAACCGACCCTATTGTCGAGAGGTTAAATTTAGTTGAAGAAGAAAACAATTTGTTGAAGGAAAAATAAAAAAAATTGAGGAGGAGAAGATGATATTGGAGTTGCATCTTGCGGATGTCGTCGATGATCACAAGATCAAGATGGATGCAATGCGCTTGAAGATTAGAAAAATTAGAAAATATGCCATTCATACCGAGGCTTGGTATCATTATGCCGTTGGATCAATTGTTACCTTGGTTGCGATTATGATCGCATTTGTTTTCGCATTGAAATGTTTTACATAGTTTCAATGTATGGTTTAATTAATTAGATGCTCTGGAGAGCTATATGTTGTTAGATGAGAACTATGTATGCACTTTGGTTTAATGTGATGATGAACTTCTATTAATTTGGACACTTAATTATATATAAAGCACGCAGATGAACCGGCAATGGATGTACGGTGACAGACACACCCGCGAGTACATTAAGGGCGTGCATGAGTTTCTCTATGCGGCTGAGGCAAACAAGCAGAATGGTTTTATGTGTTGTCCATGCACTGAATGTGGGAATACGAGGTCTTACTCTAACTGGAAAATCCTTCACTCCCACCTGCTTTACAAGGGTTTCATGCCACACTATAATGTTTGGACGAGGCACGGAGAAATAGGGGTTATGATGGAAGACGGCGAAGAAGAAGAGTACGATGACAACTATGTGCCCCCTGAATACGGTGATGCTGCAACGGGGGGAGCTGGTGAAGATCAAGAGGAACCAGACGATGTGCCCAATGATGCTGCCATGGGTGAAGCTGCTGAAGATCAAGAGGAACCAGACGATGTGCCCGATGATGATGATCTCCGCCGGGTCATTGTCGATGCAAGGACGCAATGCATTAGTCAAAAGGAGAAGCTGAAGTTCGATCGCATGTTAGAGGATCACAAAAAAGGGTTATACCACAATTGCGAAGATGGCAACACAAAGCTCGGTACCGTACTGGAATTGCTACAGTGGAAGGCAGAGAATGCTGTGGCTGACAAAGGATTTGAGAAGCTACTGAAAATATTGAAGAAGAAGCTTCCAAAGGATAACAAATTGCCTGACAGTACATACGCAGCGCAGGAAGGGACGTTCTTTCCAGACAGAGAGAACGACGAGCTCACAATGGCCCTCGGGAATCCTGAGCACCCCGGACGGACACGAGGCACGCCAGGATCCATTCCGCGGAAGGTTGGGTTTCCGGACGCAGGCGGTTACAAATCCCATCAGAGGAGGAAAAAAGTGCAGCAGACCCAAATGCAGGCGCTGCAAACAAGGGTAGACGCGATAGAGGAACGAGAAGCAAATCGCAGCAAACGTACTGCCGAAGCCTCCCCCGAAGCTACCCCGCCATCTCAGCGCAGAAGCAGCATGGCTTCCACCGAGCTGCTTCAGCCGGAGCATGCCTTGACGGCTCCTGCCAGCTATCCCGTGGATGCTATAACGGAGTCTCAAAATTGCCACCTTATGACGCAATGGATGAATTTGAAGGTCAAGGCGGCTGTTGGCTCTGTTTATCCTACTGAACCCGGTGCAACTTTTCACTGCCGGCCGATTCCAGGAGGATATGCTAGGGTGATGGTGGATGAGATAACGGAGGGATTTGAGGACCTCCAGCTTGACCACCCTACCGGTGAAGGGGAGACTTGGCTGGGGTCTGCTCTGAAGACTCCATGCCTATGGCGGAAGGAGCTCATCAACCTTCCGAACTGGACGCCTCCGCCTCCTCCTCCTCCTCCGGCAAGTCAGGGCACTCCGCCTCCACCGCCTCCTCCTCCGGCGAGTGACGATCAGGGCCCTCGGCCGGCTCCTTCTCCGGCGCGTGGCGGCACTCCGCCTCCTTCTCCGCCTGCGCCGACGCGCCCGAGCAGCCAGCCTCCTCCTTCTCCGCCTCGTCAGCAAGGGCGGAAGAGACCTGCCACCGCTCTAGCTTCTCCGGCACGTCGTAGTCCTTCTCCTCCGCCTCTTAAGCAAGTAAAGAAGACAACTGCTCCGTCCGCTCGGTCGGCGTCTAGCAGTACAACCAGAGGCGGGAGGACATACAGATTCGGTCATTCTCTAAAGACTCCAGAGAAGTTACCATATGAGAGGACCCTGGAGGAGAACGCCGAGATCGCGCGAGAAGAAGTGAGGAACTTCTTTGAACGGGTGAAAGCAAAGAAACATCCACCTCCAGAGGAGAAGGTAGATCGGGTGAAAGTGAAGCGCACTCTGGCTGCCCTGACAAAACCACCGAAGTCTGATCCGCCGAAAGGAAACTGTGACCGCATTATTGGAAAGGAATTTGCCGAAGCGGAGCGGTCGAGAAGTACTGTCAGTGATCAAAGGCTGAAAGAACGACGAGCTGGGAAACAAATTGCCCAGCTCGGCGAACAAGCGAAGCAATCGTGCCCCCCGCTCAAGGTGCCTAGCCACAACGTCGCTAATGATCCGAGGATGGTGCCCGGTTATAGCAATCTTGTAGACTACCTGCCCGACGAAGTACATTATGAACCCATGGACATGCAGATACAAAGATACGAGTACGGGAAGCCTCTCGTCAAAGATGAAAGATCTCTATCAACGATTATGCGAAGATTGCATGATTGGTACTTGAAAATCTGCAGAGACTCTGGGGGGAGGAGTACTTTGTATGTGAAAGTTAAAAAGGAGCATGACCTCGTTGGAATTGATCTGTTGCCTATTCCATTTGAGGAGTTCTATCAGTTTTTCAATCAATTGGCCCTCGATAAAACAACGGTCGCCTGCTACTGTCTGTAAGTAGTACTACTTCTGTCATTAAGTTTCTCTATATAGCTTAGCTCTTTCATTGCATGTATTTATAATCCTCCTCACTATATTATGCAGATTGAAGATCGCCGAATTGAAGAAAAGACAAGTCGGTGATATTGGGTTCATTAACACATATCTCATAGATGCAACTCAGGTTAAACTTCATGCCGCAGCTACCGAGGCCAACTTGCTACGATCGTTCGTAATAAATCAAAACAAAGATATAATACTCTTTCCTTACAACTTCAGGTGAGTGTTACTGTCTTGTGCGTATTCGGTTTCCCTTATATATTAGTCAAGGTTATAGTAATGTAATTCATGAGTTATGCATGCGTGTGCAGTTTCCACTATATTCTCCTAGAGATTCAGCTTGAGCAGGGACTAGTAACTGTCTTAGACTCAAAACGAAAAGATCCCCAGGACTATGCAGACATGACTCAAATACTCCAGAAGTAAGTTAAATCGATCATTATCCACCATATCAGCAACTTTGTTCATTTCCTGATATCAAGTAATTGTTTTCTTTGTCCGGCAGGGTTTGGAGAAAATTCACCAAAACAGTTCCGGGACTGCCGAAGGAGCTGGAATTTAGACAACCGAAAGTAAGTACTATAGTAGCATGTTCCGAGCATCTCCTAGTGATTCAAGCGCTTGTTTCATCAATACCATTTAGCATTCTTGCTTATCAGTTTGATTGACCTCTATTTCTTGTAAAGTGGTTGTGGCAGGAACAAGGGAATGATTTCTGTGGATACTACATCTGCGAGTCCATCTGCCACACGACATGTGAGCGGGGCGGGTACTCTAACGAACAATATGAAGTACGTAAATAACAACATTCACAATTTTTTTTATTACCATCATTTGTGTTGAGTTTCATTCATTCATATATATATATATATGTATTGACCCCCTTCTTCAAATTAGATGTTTCGGAAGCGGGATGAACTCCTAGCACCAGCTCGCATGTGAGCAATTCAAGAGGAATTGGCGGCATTCTTTCTTGACCATGTGATCCCTGAAGACGGAGAATTCTATGTGGACCCTGAGTCCGTATGATTATATTTGTAAGAGATAATTATTGTATATATGTAGCCGGTAGTGTCAGATAGATATACGAGAACTTGTTGTTCGACCAATCTCTCGGAGAAGGAGAGGTGGTCAATATCACTTCAATCTGTATGCATATATGTTCATGACGATCTTCTGTTTCCTTCGTTTGCTTACTAGCTAGCCAGCGTGCATAGTCCTCTCTATACGTATGTATAGTACGTAGCGTCGACCAAGCACGGACATAAGAGAGGACACTTCTCTCTATTAATTATAGCTAGCTAACACAATATATGAAACACCTAAATTAACCCCCCAAAACCCCCAATCCCCCCCTTTAAAAAAACAAAAACCCCAGCCACAGAAATGCTGACGCGTGGATGCCTATTGGTCCCGGTTGGTGCCACCAACCGGGACCAAAGGGTCTCCTGACTGGGCTCTGCGCACTGCCCACGTGGAGGCCCATCAGTCCCGGTTCTGGATTGAACCGGGACTAAAGGGTCAGGGCATTAGTACCGACACTTTAGTCCCGGTTCAGGAACCGGGACTAAAGGCCCTTACGAACCGGGACTATAGGCCCTTTTTCTACCAGTGATCTATCCTTGTTTTTATGCCTAGCTAGGGGTGTTAAATGATAGCACTTGTTGGGAGGCAACCCAATTTTATTTTTGTTCCTTGCTTTCTATTACTGTTTAGTAATAAATAAATTATCTATCCTCTGTTATGATTGTGCTTTTGTGTTTTAATTAGTGTTTGTGCCAAGTAAAGCCTTTAGGACCTTCTTGGATGATTGTTGTTTGATCTTGCTGTAAAAAACAGGAAGTATGCGCTCACGAGAATAATTTTCATTTTTACCAGAGAGAGATAAAATACCAATTCCAAGTGCAGTAGATAAATATACAAATTATTTAGGATGTCCTAATTTCTCATGATTTTTGGAGTTACAGAAGTATTTGAAACCTACAGATTGCTACAGGCTGTTCTGTTTTTGACAGATTCTGTTTTTCGTGTGTTGTTTGCTTATTTTGATGAATCTATAGCTAGTATCAGGGGGTATGAAACATAGAGAAGTTGTAATAAAGTAGGTTTAACACCAATATAAATAAAGAATGAGTTAATTACAGTACCTTAAAGTGGTGGTTTGTTTTCTTATACTAACGGAGCTCATGAGATTTTCTGTTGAGTTTTGTGTTGTGAAGTTTTCAAGTTTTTGGGTAAAGATTTGATGGATTTTGGAATAAGGAGTGGAAAGAGCCTAAGCTTGGGGATGCCCAACGCACCCCAAGGTAAAATTCAAGGACAACCAAAAGCCTAAGCTTGGGGATGCCCCCAAAGGCATCCCCTCTTTCGTCTTCGTCTATCGATAACTTTACTTGAGGCTATATTTTTATTCACCACATGATATGTGTTTTGCTTGGAGCGTCTTGTATGATTTGAGTCTTTGCTTTTTACTTTAACACAATCATACTTGCTTTACACACCCTTTTGGAGAGACACACATGAATCGGAATTTATTAGAATACTCTATGTGCTTCACTTATATCTTTTGAGCTAGATAATTTTGCTCTAGTGCTTCACTTATATCTTGATGAGAAGTTTGATACTTGATGATTGTTTTGAGATATGAAGATGGTAATATTAGAGTCATGCTAGTTGAGTAGTTGTGAATTTGAGAGATACTTGTGTTAAAGTTTGTGATTCCCATAGCATGCATGTATGGTGAACCGTTATGTGATGAAGTCGGAGCATGATTTGATTGTCTTCCTTATGAGTGGCAGTCAGAGACGAGCGATGGTCTTTTCCTACCAATCTATCCCCCTAGGAGCATGCGTCTAGTACTTTGTTTCGATAACTAATAGATTTTTGCAATAAGTGTGTGAGTTCTTTATGACTAATGTTGAGTCCATGGATTATGCGCACTCTCACCATTCCACCATTGCTAGCCTCTCTAGTACCGCACAACTTTCGCCGGTACCATAAACCCACCATATACCTTCCTCAAAACAGCCACCATACCTACCTATTATGTAATTTCCATAGCCATTCCGAGATATATTGCCATGCAACTTTCCACCGTTCTGTTATTTATGACACGCTTCATCATTGTCATATTGCTTTGCATGATCATATAGTTGACATCATATTTGTGGCAAAGCCACCATTCATAATTCTTTCATACATGTCACTCTTGATTCATTGCACATGCCGATACACCGCCGGAGGCACTCATATAGAGTCATATTTTGGTCTAAGTATCGAGTTGTAATTCTTGAGTTGTAAGTAAATAAAAGTGTGATGATCTTCATTATTTGAGCATTGTCCCATGTGACGAAATGATGATGGAGACTATGATTCCCCCACAAGTCAGGATGAGATTCCAGACGAAAAAAAGAGGCCATAAAAAAGAGAAAAAATCTCAAATAAACAAATGAGAGAAAAAGAGAGAAGGGGCAATGCTACTATCCTTTCTCAACACTTGTGCTTAAAAGTAGCACCATGATCTTCATGATAGAGAGCCTCCTATTTTCTCAGTTTCATATACAAGTGGGAATTTTTTATTATAGAACTTGGCTTGTATATTCCAATGATGGGCTTGCTCAAAATGCCCCAGGTCTTTGTGAGCAAGCAAGTTGGATGCACACCCACTTTGTTTCTTTTGTTGAGCTTTCATACACTTATATCTCTAGTGCATCTGTTGCATGATAATCTGAAAGCACAAGTGCTCCCTGGGTGGTTTTGGTAATTAATGTCAACATATCTCTTGTTGGACTAACACTCTTACCTAGTATGTTTCAGATAAGTTCAACAATGGAGTGGCATGGACTAGAGGATGTGGAACCCCTTCAAGATGCTAAGGACAAAGGATTGGCTCAAGCTTCAAGATCAAGACTCTACATTTTCTATTTTAGTGATCCAAGATCACATTGAGTCTATAGGAAAAGCTAATACTATCAAGAGGGGATGAGGTGTTGCTTAATGGCTTGCTTGCTCAAAGTGCTTAGTGATATGCTCCAAAACCCTCAACTACCTTCCCACATCCACATATGACCTAAACCAAAAGTCAAACTCGGCCCCACCGATTCTATCTATCCGGCGCCACCGAGTTTCAGATGTCATAGCCACATCCACAAACCCTAGCAAATCGGTTTCACCGATAGGGATCTCGGTCTCACCGAGATGGGATTGTAATCTCTCTGTGTATGTCCATTACCAAAATCGGTATCACCGAGTTTGAGCAATCGGTACTACCGAGATTACAATGCAAACCCTCTGGTTAGCTTATTACCAAAATCGGTCCCACTGAGTTTGTGTAATCGGTCTCACCGAGTTTGCCTGACCAACTCTCTGGTTAGCTTATTACCAAAATCGGTCCCACCGAGTTTGTGTAATCGGTCACACCGAGATTATATTATGCCCTAACCCTAACCATATCGGTCCTACCGAGTTGCATCTCAGTCCCACCGAAAATCCTAACGGTCACTAGGTTTGCTGAATCGGTCCGACCGAGTTTAACCATTCGGTCCCACCGAGTTTGGAAAATTGTGTGTAACGGTTAGATTTTGTGTGGAGGCTATATAAACCCCTCCACCCACTCTTCATTCATGGAGAGAGCCATCAGAACATACCTACACTTCCAATACACATTTTCTGAGAGAGAACCACCTACACTTGTGTTGAGGCCAAGATATTCCATTCCAACCATATGAATCTTGATCTCTAGCCTTTCCCAAGTTGCTTTCCACTCAAATCTTCTTTCCACCAAATCCAAATCCTATGAGAGAGAGTTGAGTGTTGGGGAGACTACCATTTGAAGCACAAGAGCAAGGGGTTCATCATCAACACACCATTTGTTACTTCTTGGAGAGTGGTGTCTCCTAGATTGGCTAGGTGTCACTTGGGAGCCTCCAACAAGATTGTGGAGTTGAACCAAGGAGTTTGTAAGGGCAAGGAGATCGCCTACTTCGTGAAGATCTACCGCTAGTGAGGCAACTCCTTCGTGGGCGATGACCCTGATGGAATAGACAAGGTTGCTTCTTCGTGGACCCTTCGTGGGTGGAGCCCTCCGTGTCTCCAATTGCGTTTGAATACTCCAAACCCTTCTCTTTACGTTCTTGCAAGTTGCATGCTTTACATTCCGCTGCTCATATACTAATTGCATGCTTGCTTGATATGTATTGTGTTTGTTAAACTTGTGCGTAAACTCCACTTAAACTTAAGAATATTAAAAACAACAACTTTTGGCACTTAGTGTCTAATCACCCCCCTCTAGACACCTCTTCTCGATCCTTTCACAATCCCTACTCACTCACATTGATATTTATTGATGGGCATCTCCATAGACCGTTGATACGCCTAGTTGATGTGAGACTATCTTCTCCTTTTTGTCTTCTCCACAACCACCATTCTATTCCACCTATAGTGCTATGTCCATGGCTCACACTCATGTATTGTGTGAAGATTGAAAAAGTTTGAGAACATCAAAAGTATGAAACAATTGCTTGGCTTGTCATCGGGGTTGTGCATGATTTAAATATTTTGTATGATGAAGATAGAGTATAGCCAGACTATATGATTTTGTATGGATAACTTTCTTTGGCCATGTTATTTTGAGAAGACATGAATGCTTTATTAGTATGCTTGGAGTATTATTATTTTTATGTCAATATTAAACTTTTGTCTTGAATTTTTCGGGTCTGAATATTCATGCCACAATAAATAAAATTACATTGAAAATTATGTTAGGTAGTATTCCACATCAAAAATTCTATTTTTTATCATTTACCTACTCGAGGACGAGCAAGATTTAAGCTTGGGGATGCTGATATGTCTCCAACGTATCTAGAATTTTTGATTGTTCCATGCTATTATATTATCTGTTTTGGATGTTTAATGGGCTTTAATTTTAACTTTTATATTATTTTTGGGACTAACCTATTAACCGGAGGCCTAGTGCCAGTTGGTGTTTTTTTTCCTATTTTAGTGTTTCGCAGAAAAGGAATATCAAACGAAATCCAAACGGAATGAAACCTTTGCAAGGACCTTTTTTGGGAACAAACGCAATACAGGAGACTTGGAGTGGAGATCAAGGAAGCAACGAAGCGGTCACGAGGTAGGGCGGCACGCCCAGGGGGCCAGGCGCGTCCCCCATCCTCATGGCCCCCTCGTAGCTCCACCGACCTACTTCCTTTGCCTATATATACTCTTATACCCTTAAAACATCCAGGAGAGCCACAAAACCACTTTTCCACCACCCCAATCTTCTGTACACGTGAGATCCCATCTGGGGACCTTTTCCAGTGATCTGCCGGAGGGGGATTCGATCACAGAGGGCTTCTATACCAACACCATAGCGTCTACGATGATGTGTGAGTAGTTTACCATAGACCTTCGGGTCCATAGTTATTAGCTAGATGGCTTCTTCTCTCTCTTTGGTTCTCAATACAAAGTTCTCCTCGATGTTTTTGGAGATCTATTCGATGTAATTCTTTTTGCGGTGTGTTTGCCAAGATTCGATGAATTGTGGGTTTATGATTAAGATTATCTATGAACAATATTTGATTCTTCTCCGTATTCTTATATGCATGATTTGATATCATTGCAAGTCTATTTGAATTACCAGTTTGGTTTGGCCTACTGGATTGATCTTTCTTGCAATGGGAGAAGTGCTTAGCGTTGGGTTCAATCTTGCAGTGTCCTTTCCCAGTGACAGCAGGGGTAGCAAGGCACGTATTGTATTGTTGCCATCGGGGATAAAAAGACGGGGTTTATATCATTTTGCTTGAGTTTATCCCTCTACATCATGTCATCTTGCCTACTGTGTTACTCTGTTCTTATGAACTTAATACTCTGGATGCATGCTAGATAGCGGTCGATGTGTGGAGTAATAGTAGTAGATGCAGAATCATTTCAGTCTACTTGAGACGGACATGATGCCTATGTTTATGATCATGCCTATATATTTTCATAACTATGCGCTTTTCTATCAATTGCTCGGCAGTAATTTGTTCATCAACCGTAATATATGCGATCTTGAGAGAAGCCACTAGTGAAACCTATGGCCCCCGGGTCTACTTTACATCATATAAGTTTCCGATCTACAATTCTAGTTTACTATTTATTTTGTGATCTTTATTTTCCAATCTATACAACAAAAATACCAAAAATATTTATCTTATTATCTTTATCAGATCTCACTTTTGCAAGTGGCCATGAAGGGAGTGACAACCCCTTTATCACGTTGGTTGCAAGGTTCTTATTTGTTTGTGCACGTACTAGGCGACTTGCGTGTAGTCTCCTACTGGATTAATACCTTGGTTCTCAAAAACTGAGGGAAATACTTACGCTATTTTGCTGCATCACCCTTTCCTCTTCAAGGGAAAACCAACGCATGGTCAAGAGGTAGCAGAGATGCAGAACAACGAGAGGGGAGAGTGTGTCTACGTACCCTCGTAGACCGAAAGCGGAAGCATTGAGTAAAGCGGTTGATGTAGTCGAACGTCTTCGCGATCCAACCGATCAAGTACCGAATGCCCGTCACCTCCACGATCTGCACACATTCAGCTCGGTGACGTCCCTCGAACTCTAGATCCAGCTAAGTCCGAGGGAGAGTTTCTTCAGCACAACGGCGTGTTGACGGCGATGATGAAGTTACCGACGCAGGGCTTCGCCTAAGCACTACGACAATATAACCGAGGTGGAAAACTATGGAGGGGGGCACCGCACACGGCTAAGAAATCAACTTGTCTGTATATGGGGTGCCCCCTCCCCCATATATAAAGGAGTGGAGGAGGGGGGCGGCCGGCCTCATAGGGCGCGCCCCAAGGGGGGAATCCTACTCCTACTAGGAGTAGGTTCCCCCTTTCCTAGTCCAACTAGGAGGGGGAAGGAAAGGGAAGAGGGGAAGATGGAAAGGGGGGCCGACCCCCCTCCCAAATTCAGATTGGGATTGGGGGGCGCTCCTCCTCTTGGCCTCCTCTTCTCTCTTCCAGTAAAGCCCATGAAGGCCCATTAACCCCCCCCGGGGGGTTCCGGTAACCCCCTGGTACTCCGGAAAATGCCCGAACCTATCCAAAACATTTCCGGTGTCCAAACATAACCTTCCAATATATCAATCTTCATGTCTCGACCATTTCGAGACTCCTCGTCATGTCTGTGATCACATCCAGGACTCCGAACAATCTTTAGTACATCAAATAACATAACTCACAATACATATCGTCATCAAACGTTAAGCGTGCGGACCCTACGGGTTCGAGAACTATGTAGACATGATCGAGACTCATCTTCGGTCAATAACCAATAGCGGAACCTGGATGCTCATATTGGTTCCTACATATTATACGAAGATCTTTATCAGTCAAACCGCATAACAACATACGTTGTTCCCTTTGTCATCGGTATGTTACTTGCCTGAGATTCGATCATCGGTATCATCATGCCTAGTTCAATCTCGTTACCGGCAAGTCTCTTTACTTGTTCTGTAATGCATCATCCCACAACTAACTCATTGTTACATTTCTTGCAAGGCTTATATTGATGTGCATTACCAAGAGGGCCCAGAGATACCTCTCCGACAATCAAAGTGACAAATCCTAATCTCGATATATGCCAACTCAACAAACACCATCGGAGACACCTGTAGAGCATCTTTATAATCACCCAGTTACGTTGTGACATTTGATAGCACACTAAGTGTTCCTTCGGTATTCGGGAGTTGCATAATCTCATAGTCATAGGAACATGTATAAGTTATGAAGAAAGCAATAGCGATAAACTAAATGATCATAGTGCTAAGCTAATGGATGGGTCATGTCAATAACATCATTCTCTAATTATGTGATCCCGTTTATCAAATGACAACTCATGTCTATGGTTAGTAAACTTAACTACCTTTGATTAACAAGCTAGTCAAGTAGAGGCATACTAGTGATATTTTGTTTGTCTATGTATTCACACATGTACTAAGTTTCCGGTTAATACAATTCGAGCATGAATAATAAACATTTATCATGATATTAGGAAATATAAATAACAACTTTATTATTGCCTCTAGGGCATATTTTCTTCACCTTCATAATCGCTAGTTATGTTGTGACGTTTGATAGCACACAAGGTGTTCCTTCGGTATCCGGGAGTTGCATAATCTCATAGTCGAAGGAATATGTATTTGACATGAAGAAAACAATAGCAATAAAACTGAACGATCAATATGCTAAGCTAACGGATGGGTCTTGTCCATCACATCATTCTCCTAATGATGTGATCATGTTATCAAATGACAACTCATGTCCATGGTCAGGAAACCTTAACCATCTTTGATCAACGAGCCAGTCAAGTAGAGGCTGACTAGGGACACAGTGTTTGTGTATGTATTTACACATGTATTTAAGTTTCCGGTCAATACAAATCTAGCATGAATAATAAACCTTTATCATGAATAAGGAAATATAAAAACAACTTTATTATTGCCTCTAGGGAATATTTCCTTTAGTTGATTGATTATCTGCATCCCCTCTAGTCAGCATGTGATGAAACAGAAGGTGTAGGCTGTTTGGTTGCGAAATTGATTTCAAGGAAACTCAAGTCAGGTTGTTAGGTTACATGCAACACAATTTTCTAGTAGCCTCCTCATTGAGGTGGTGAGGTTACTAGAGGCGGCGGCCTCCCCCCTCCCCCCACCGCTCGAAGTACCTCCAAGGTCACTCCGACTAGGATAGGTGTTTGTAAGGTAGTTTTACACCAATTCCCAACCCCCTTGTACTAAAAAAAGGAGCTTAAGAACCCTAGAATCCATCGATGCAGAACCGATAGATTCTAGATTTCATCGGTCATGTTTCCCCAAACCAATCTGCATACATTCTACTGCGAATCGTGTCCAGAAATCAAATCTACTGCGAACCGAATGCAGTAAATCGAGAGAGAGAGAGTAAGGGATGATCGCCCTTGCCGATGCGCTGGTCAATCTGGTGCTCATCGCTTCTGATGTGAGCGGGGAAGAGGGGAGAGAGAAATTAGGGAAGGATGGTGAGGGTAATTTATGTTGCGGCTTCGGGAAACAATGTGATATCTCGAGGTCGCCTCCACGCGTGCAACCACCCACGCCCATGTGCCTCAGGTTGCTGCGCTTGAGCCTGGCTCTGGGGAACGGCCGAGCCGTTCCCCATGGACAGGCCCAGAGGTGCTAATATTCGTGCGGGGCACCATTTGGATGTGATCAAACTAACCAAATGGCCCAATTTCTTCTTGCGCGGGCCTGGCTAAGGGTAACGCGGGTAACCAAATGTGTCATAAGAAAATACAAGAGGCTAATTCTGTATATAATAGGAAAAATAATTGTACATGAAAAATCATCAATCGACTGGACGGCGACCACCGGATCAAGTAAAATAGCTTTCATTGCAATCTTCTTCATGCTCAAAGAAAGCATCTGAAACTAGTTTAGAATTTGGAGATACAATTTCGAGCAGCTAACAACACTTGCGTGAGAAAACTTGTACACAATTTCAAGGACAAGTATCCCCATAAAATTAACATTGAACTTTTGAAAGTACCTACATCAAATAATCAAAATCTTGCAAAGCGCCTCTTATCAATGAAGAAAAAGGTCGAAACAATCATCAAATTGTAAGATACACACAATGTAAAAGTTTAGTCCCGTAAAGTTCAAAACCAACTTCAGATGAGCCATGGCTCCTAGTGTAAACGTGTTAGAGACATCAATGATAACTCCAAGTCGTAGAGCTAGGAATTCATAGCTATCTTCTAGAGCTAGGAATTCGTAGCTATCTTCACAAGGGGTTAACTAGTGGGGAAATTTCAGGGCCAATGATTGATGAGATAATATGTTATATAAGAGAGTTGACTGTATTAATCAGTTGATATCATGGGATTTTTGTGCCCGCAACTCTCGAGACTCCAAGGTGCTAACTCGCAACTCAAAGCCATAGAGGATCTTCGCAAATATAGATAACATCCACCAAGGAACCAATGTTTATTTGGTTAGATAACCTTTGCATAGGTAAGCTTAAGGCACCTTTTTAAGTGATTACTTGATGGGACAAAGGTTGTCTCATCTTTTAGTACCAGCTGGTGGTGTGACACGAAACTACTTTCAATTGAGTTTCTGATTTTGACTAATTAAATAACATGAAACAACTCTACATTATTACCATATTTTACTCTGTAATTCAATGTTTACTTGATAGTCACATTGACAGTTTCAGATTTTCACCATACTTAAGCACCGAAATATCATATCATCGCCTATATATCTTGTAAATAGACATTCATTTTCACCATATTCCCCATTAAGAAATGATCATAATGAACACTATTTAAATGGACTACTCACATCCTTAGATTAATCTGATTACTCACATCATTAGATTAAACTGACTACTCACATCCTTAGATTATATTCCCCATAAAGAAACCAGCTTCTCGAAAGTGACCAATGATTAGTGACTTGTTGACTTGATGTTTAGTACGACCTTAACACATTGTTAGATATATGTTGAAATGCGCATGCTCTCGGGACATAAAAATGGACTCTTAGGACTTGTCAATATATCTTTCCAAGAAACAATAGAGAAGTGTTATGTTTTGACATCCACATGATTTGCGAAACATGCACAAAAGATGCAGCTATGGGTTGTACATCGATCCAGCTCAAGAACAAAACCAAAACCAGTTCCCTAACATAATCTTTGTGCAGACCATCAAAGCCATTGATAATATCAGAAAAGTAGCCAGCATTATATCTGCTCTTTGTGATGGGGTGTTTATGTTACTTACTTGCTGTTGGGGATATAACTACCAGGTATGACCCACCCAAGAGGGGCCGGGTCAACCCCAATTGCGGGTTACGAAAAGAATCCCAGTAATAATCAAGATAATAGTTTATTAAGACTTATACAAAGCCTAAGCCCAGAGGCGGCTTAAGGCCCAATATTGTGAACCGCCATATGTACAGAAAGACTTTTAAAGAAAGGCATATAAAAGAAGTCACCGAGCCGGACACGTTTTATGAGCCGGCCGGGACTCTGTAGACCACCAGGCGTCAACCCGTGTATATAAGGGGACGGCCTGGCGGCGGCTTAGGACAAGAAACAACAGATCGATAACCAAGCTAGCGAATTCGCTCCTTGGTCATCGAAACCTAGCAATACAACATCAACTGGACTAGGCCTTACCTTCACCGTAAGGGGCCGAACCAGTATAAACCTCTCGTGTCCTTTGTCCCAATCAACCCTTTTAAGCTTCCTAGCTGTGATGGCCCTATGACTAAGTCCTTTCGCTAGGACATCTGCCGTGACAATTCCACGACATTTGACGCCCACTTTGGGCTAGCGCACGGTGGATTTGAGTTCTTGAAGGGAAACTTCGAAGGGCTCAAGGGATACGCTGTGGGCCGGATGACCAAGAGTCATCGCGGCAAGATCTACATCGAGGACGAAGGCTGGGGCCCCGGCGCCGGCTCAATCGAGTACGGGTACCGGGTCCCCTTCGGTGGAATCCACGTCTTCATCGGCCGGATCGGTGAGCCGGGCCCTGAGCCAGACATCTGCACCGACCTCCTCGAGACGGCTCAGCGAGAGAGACCCGCCCAGGCTCAACTGGCCGTGAGGCGTGCCTTCGTGGGTTGCATCCATGGAGGGGAGTTTTCTGAAGGATCGATAGACGGTGGTGAGATGGCCATCAGTTCTGACGCTACGTCATCAACATGCGAGACAGATTCTTTGTATCAGCTGCAAGATGGCATGCTTGGGGGCTGTTCCGATGGCAGCAGTATTCAGACCCATCTAAGCCGCCGAATCCAGCCGGAGTCTTCATGGCTGGCACTCAACCCAGGCAAAACTCTATGGCTGCATCAGCAATAACCACCGGGTCGGCAGCAGCCGGGTCAGGAGACCCCGTGCGCCCTCCGGCTCAGATACTAATGGACCTCATGGATAAGTTAACGGCTCTGTTAACTGCTGTAGTGGAGCCAGCAGATAAGGCTCAGCATGACGCGGAGGTGGCACGACTACGCGAAGAGATGGCACAGGCCAAGGAAAATTTAGCAGCAGAAGAAGTCAGGATGGCTATGGAACGGGCGGCTCTGGATGCTCGTGCTCAGCAGCTTCAAGCGGAGATTTTCGGATCTTGGTGGATTTGAACGCGTCAAACGAGGTCATGAGGAGAAGACAACTTTCATCACTCCATTTGGAGCCTTTTGCTATGTGTCTATGCCTTTGGGGCTAAAAAGTGCCCAAGCGACTTATCAACGATGTGTACAGAATTGTCTTCACAGTCAGATTAGGCGTAATGTTCATGCTTATGTGGATGACATAGTGGTGAAATCTAGAGAGAAGGAAACCTTGATAACTGATCTGAAGGAGACCTTTGATAACCTCCCACTACTAGAAAAACCCCTACTAATGGCGCACCTAATATGGCCATTAATGGCGCATCTGTGGTGCGCCATTAACAGCACGCCATTAGTAATTTTTACTAATGGCGCACCACCTGGTGCGCCATTAGTATCTGGTATACTAATGGCGCACCGCGGGTGCGCCATTAGTATAGGCCAGCGTGCGCCATTAGTATGCCTCCCAGGGGCCATGTATACCCAGGTGCTTTGGCATACTAATGGCGCACCACCACTGGATGCGCCATTAGTAACCGCGGCATACTAATGGCGCACTACCCAGTGATGCGCCATTAGTATGCACTGTCATACTAATGGCGCACTGTCCTGTGATGCGCCATTAGTATGAATCTTAGGTTTTTTTTATCTTTTTATTTTCTGTTTTTTGCACAGGTTACAAAATGTATAGTTTGACAAAATATAGACAGCACACATCAACAACAGATTCATCGAATACAATAGAAGATTAGTCTTTGAATACAATTCATCATATTAGTCTCCGAATACAATTCATCATATTAGTCTCCGAATTAAAAATACCGAACAAAGATAGAACATTATATTACAAGTCTCGAGACCGCGAGTAGCGAGTTTGTCTTCACATTACAAGTCGATATCGATCATCTAAACTACCATCACATAGAAGAGAGCTGCGGTCATCACGATGAGCATCATCACGATGAAACTCGTCTTCATCCGGTTCCTCCAACGCTCCCTCCCCTCTCCCGCTAGATAGAGGGCGTATCTAGATTCGGCCTCGGCCCTAGTGGTGTACCCTTTGTAACTGTTACCGCTGAATCGGTGAACCTGTCTCCGACACTCCTCCCAGTCATCGTAGACTCCGGGAACCTTACCCTTGTACACGACATACGTCGGCATCGCTATGCACTAGCCAAACGAAACGTTAGTACCAATTCACAGACAATACATAAGAAATATATAATTATGCAACAGAACGATCGGAAGAGAAAAGCAAGACATTAATAGCATCGATTACATCTAAGTTGAACGACTCTCAAAACCAAAGAGACATACTACAAGTTCATTAAAGTTTAATTACAACATGAGCCAATCGATGTTTCAGAACTAGACAACTCGACTCAAGGGACCGGAGCGTGGATGAAGCCGCCGTCTATCGTGGGAGTCATGAAAGAACGGGCGTTGTCATCTTGCATTTGTAGCATTGTGTCGATGTCACTGTTGGACGGTTGATTTCTGAGGTAGAACTGCCCCGAGGTACGAAGGACATCTTGATGGATGATTTCCGCAAACTCCGACTGGATGCGAAAGAATTCTTGTCGGAGGTCCGCGTCCTGGATTGCCGACACGCTCGCGGCCCAATCTTTGAGTTTACTCGGTAGCAGAAGTTGATGATGGTCCCGTACGATAGCCCGCATGTGATGGATGGCATAGTAGGCACCCTTCTGACCGCCAGGCGGCTGCTTGACGTAGCAGAACGTCGTATTGTGGGAGAACACGTGCTTGCCGTACTTACGAATAGGCCTGGTGAAGGTGCCTCCAGATTGGGCGTAGCCGGGGAGAACATCATCAAGAACCTTCTTGACATTTGTGTAGTCTACGTTCGACTGACGGTCCGGGTCGAAATACGTGGCCATGGAATATTTGGGGCTTAGGAGGATGAGCGTGCAACATGTGTCACTGCAGAAAACACGGAATGTTAAAAGAAAAACGATCAAAATGTAAGAATTCATATGTTACGGGCCGGTTGAGGGGAGGACTTACTCGGGAAAGTAAGGCACGAGGAAGTTATCCTTATCTTGGTTTGCCAGAATGACGCCTTTGAGGTAAGAACTCGCGACTTGCCGGTCCCCAGCGCTGCCCAAGATCTTGGCACGCATGTAGAAGGGGTCGACTATCACGATGTCCGGGGTCTTGTCGCGAATGATCCGCATCTCCATACTCAGCGAAAATAGCCGAACGAAGGTGTAGTGCAGCGGATGAAGGTTCAACATAGCGTGGATGTCATCAAAACGCAGGACGATCGTACGCCCGATGGAGTTATCCACAAAGCCCTTGCCCTCTGGCACCTTGGCCGCGAAAACCGGGTATGCCACATCCTTCTCCCTAAGACGCCGCTTCTCCAAAGCAAGAACACTGTCATGCAGACTCCGCATAGCACCGGTTGCAGCATTGAGCATATTTGTCGGTAGCATCGCCCTACCCGCCACATGCACCCTCCTCGAGATATCCTGCGGTGAAGGTGGCCCGTCCTGAGCACGGATCGTACTCGGTGCCGGCTGGCTCGCACCCTTCTTAGTCTTTCTTTTGCGTGCCTTCTTCTTCTCCTGTAATGGGACCGAGTTCTGCTCACAGACCGCCTTCTTGAGTGTGTTGGGGCTGATAATATTTCGCACCTCGCCTATCTGAGGCTCGGTGAAGTCGGCAGCTGGAGGCGTCTCCTGAGAGCTGAACGCCAGACGGCGCCTGTTGCAACTTGGCTTCTCCGCGGTACGAGCTAGATCGCACACGTCTTTTGTTGGGTTTGGTTCTTGAGAAGGAGGCCCCATGAAGTCGCCATCGTACCCATGCTCGGCAAAGTACTGATCGACGTTGCCAAATGTATCATCGTCGTCGTCGTCGTCGTTCTAATCCTGTGAAATATGCATGTTTGGATCCAGTGGCATAGGGATGTCCGGCACCGTTACGGCGGTCTTGCCATGGGGCTGACTTGGCGCCGGCACGACTGGCGGTGTTGTCTTTGGGGTGGTGTCCCCCGCCCCCAAACGAATCTGGCTCTTCGGCCAAAGCAGGGGCCAGCTCAGGCAGGCGCTGAGGGTCATCACATCTTCATCGTCGGCCCCGACGGGTCGAATCGGAGGTAACAAGTCATCGCAGCCTGGCAGCACCCGAACCAGTTGAACCCTAAACAAGTTGGGTGGCATCTGGGTACCGTGGAACAAGGGGTTGCCCGGTTGAACGATTTTTCCCTTGGCGACATCGACCAACTCGTTGTTCACGAAGTGGAGGAGAGTGCACAGAACGTCGGCGGCACCCTGCGAAAACATGTAGGGCGTCAGGGATGCCCAGTCAAAGGCAAGGAGATGAAGTCCTCGGCCGAGAGAGGCTTAATTAGTTACCGTGATGATGGCGTCGAGCTCGGCTAATGTCGAGGCACCGCCAACGGCGGCCGAGAGAGGCTTAATTGAGAGATGTTTGTGATATTGCCTAGGTGTTTTGGGATAGAACCTGTTAGTGTGTTGTTGCTAAGGTCCAAGTCCACGTTCTCAGGGTAACCTAGTTCTTGAGGGGTGTGTCTAGAAAGTTGGTTGCTGCAAAGATACAAGGTTGTGAGTTTGGTCAAATTGCCTATGATGTTTGTGATATTGCCTTGGATCTTGAAGGCACTGTTGCATGATAATCCAACCACTAAAGAATAAGAATACTATTTTTGTTCATAGGCAACACTTTTTGTTCTTGTTTTTGTGGTCAAATTGATGTTGAGCTAAAGGGTAAGGACAACTGGAAAAGGGGGTCGACGGGTCGAGAGGACACACCGCATGCTCGTATTCAGCCGCCCGGTACGTTATTTCTTGACTCAACACCACGTGAAATGACGAGGCATTTGCTATGAGTATACTACTAAAGTTTAGCTCGATATGACCCCAAGACACATTATCAAGACAAGAAAGAGCATAATACATTTGTCAAACCATTCCGCGGTTATTGGTTGCGAGCTGAATAAGATGTATACAACCAAGGATATCCATCAGTCCGCTACCCGCACAGACATGTCTATCCGATCCATTTTCATGTAACAATTTTTTGTGTCGCTTCCCTTTGTTGCAATTGTGACCGGGCAAACTGTTACTTGTCGATCAATGCCACACGAGAAACATTATCAAGACCAAAAGCAACACGATATATACTATTCTCAATTATTGTTTGCCCGCCGAATACAAGGTCCTATACTACAACCAAAGTCCAAAGACAACCAGAAGGCGTTTTTAATGGTAAATAGCATCATTAACAGTTTTATTATAACATTACTAGTTGCAACAAGTGACGGTTAAATAAATAGAAAAAGTATGAGTATTCTCAAACCAGTTGCTTGCCGGCGCAAGTATGCTCTACGCGTTTGCAACAGAGCAGAGTAATCAACGTTGTAGACTAGGCTCAAAGACATCTTGGCCATTAATTAATTAATCACATATGTAAGCAAGCAAGCAATCAACATTGTACTCCTTCGTAGGAGTAATTCTTATTCTACTGTACACTAACAGCAGGAGCAGTACAAGTATGAAGCAACAAAATAGTATTATATGGACAAAAAATACTAAACTAATCCAACCACTAAAGCAAATTAATTTTTATTTCGGTTGAGAATCGGGCACCTTCTAGGTCAAGAAAATTGGGCATGACCTTTGCTAATTTTCTTGACCTTGGAGTGCCCCATTTCTCAACCGAAACGGAAATTAATCAACGTTTCAGGAGAAAGGGGTCATTTTAGAAGATCACAAGTAGCAGCAGCATCACTTGACAAAATCACAACTAGCAGCAACTCGCAGATAGCAGCAACAGCATTACTTGACAAGTAGTACAGCAGCAGCAGCAGCATGCATGCACTGGTCCATGGCACAAAGTCCATGACCCAGAACAGAGCACTTTACTAAAAATGAAGAAGAAAAAAGGCATGCATGCACTGGTTGTAGCAAATCATCATTTCTGAATCAAAACAACAATTAGGACAGGGAAATTATGACACATTTCTGAAGAAAAAATGATTTGTGTAATCTGGTTGGTACTCTTACGTTGCATAAATGATTTTTGCATGCCTACACATCATGGTGCATGGTCTAGCACTGCAAACTCAGTCCTCAGGATTACTGCCTTTGTAAACATGATGTTTTGCTCTTGCCCTAGCTTTGTTATGTCTAGTGGAATGGAGATGAAAATGATGAAATGTGACAGGTACTTATGATGAGGCTTTTACATGGGTACTCATGGTGCAGCTTTGTTTAGTTGTGCCGAGAAGCTGGTCTAGGCCTCTGTGAATATTACATATACTTTGTTCTGATTCACTCCATTCTGTTCAAACAAGTAGAGATCATGGCTAGTGTCTTGTGAAATAACTATTGAGCTTCATTGTTTATTTCTGTTTCTTTAAGATCTATGCATAGCATCTTGTCAGTTCCCTTTTGGTGGTTTCTGTTAATTTTGCCTTGCTTTTGGTTTGATTTGGGAGTTTGGGACCATGAAGATAAATACATCCGATCCCTTGGTTGACAGATGTTGCCTGGTCTTCCACCATGGCAGCTCTGTCAAGATTATCTCCCCAGGAATATGATATGTACCTTACTCATCTGAGTTGTCCCTTAGCCTACAATGAAGCAGATTTTTGACCTAGGTCTGGCATGTCTGGGCCCAGTGCACGCAGGAACGAAATTTTGTACTAATCAAAATATAGCTCCATAAGTTTGTTAAGATGGATTGATTTTTTTCTTTTATTTGTATTGTTCTGTGTGTGAAGATGACCGAGTCGCATTTTCAAATTTCACATGAAGCAATATAAGGTGAACGGTAAATAAAATATCTTACTCCCTTAAACATAAATAAATAAATGAAGATCGTACAAAATACAAGAAAATAGGCAATTTGCGTAGGCATAATTTGTGGAATATTATGATGTGAGGACTGAACCAAATAGTTCCTTTGAAATGAAATATGAAAACATATGTGATCTCTACTTACAAAGTACCAAACAGAATGGCAGAAATACTGCACTTTCTTTTGCAAGGCAGGGAGTTCCTTTCATTTTTAGAAAGATACATCATATATGTTTGATATTTGCTGGAACATGATATATCATATATCTATGATATTTGCTGGAATTTTGTATGCACACACTATACTAAATAACACTTATGAAGTAGCCTAAAGCCCTAAACAGCATTCCATCAAGCCCTAAGCTAACTGTTGTCTGCAGAAGTAATAAGTTGTTTGCTTGGTATTTCACGTAATTTACTTCTTCAGAGAGAATCAAACAGTAGCATTTTACTTAAGCCTTAGGCTAGTTCAGCTATAAATTGGTAGAAACCGATCAAATCTAACAGCAGAATATTCTAACTCCCCTTAACTTCTCTAATGCAGAACAGTAGCTTACCTTGGAGGAGCGGGCCGGGGTGGAGGAGGCGGTCGGAGAGGATAAGGATGCTCCGGCGACGGGTGGTGGTGGTGGTGCTCCGGCGACGGTGGTGTGGACGGGGCGGCGTCCGGGCGGCGGGGTCGCGTCGAGACGGCGGGGCAGCGTCGAGGTGGCGGGGCAGCGGCGTCGGGG
>NC_041392.1:648106138-648152819 GCF_002162155.2 Triticum dicoccoides
CTTGAACCAACGCGTGAAACATGAGTTGTGCTCTTTGAGTATATCTCCGTCCGTCCTCTGTTGGCCTCGGTCATTGTACGTCTTCTTAATAAAGGTTTTGTGCTCTACCACCCAAGGATCGACCACGTCTATGTGTTGTAGCGCGACTAGGTTTGCTCTTTCAAAGTCGGTGAGTCGACCCTCGAAGTCGACATGCATTTCGCGGCGACCCTCACGGTGACCCCATCCAGCGAGCCTGCCGAGGTGCCTGTTGACAGGCAGACCAACGGGGTTCTCGATGCCTAGATAATTCGTGCAGTAGGAGATGCACTCTTCGGTCAGAAAGCCCCTGGCTATGCTTCCTTCTGGACGTGACATGTTGCGAACGTATCCTTTGATGACACCATTCATCCTTTCGAACGGCATCATGCTGTGCAGGAACGTCGGCCCGAGTTGGATGATATCCTACACTATATGGAGCAGCAGATGCACCATAACGTCGAAGAATGCGGGTGGGAAGTACATCTCAAGCTCGCATTGTATCACCACGATCTCTTCCTGTAGCCTTTTGAGTTGCCTCACGCCAATCGACTTCCGAGAGATGACGTCGAAGAAGTTGCATAGGCCAAATAGCGTTTCACGGACGTGCGCGTCCATGATCCCACGGATTGCAACTGGAAGTATCTGCGTCATCAGCACATGACAGTCGTGAGACTTCATCCCGTTGAACTTCTGCTTCGCTGGGTCTAGGTATCTGCTTATCTTCCCCGCGTAACCGTAAGGAAGTTTTACTCCTAGGAGGCAGGTGAAAAACTGCTCGATCTCCTCCTGACTTAGAGTGAAGCATGCGGGAGGGTAGTCATTTCCGGTCTTCTTGGCCTTTTTGCCTTTGCGACGACTTTCTGTGTCCTGCTTCGCCTCATCATCATCATCATCATCATCATCATCATATATAGCGTGAAGCTCCTGCCTGATGCCCATTGATTTCAAGTCTGCCCTTGCTTTCGGCCCATCTTTGGTCCTCTCTGGCATGTTGAGCAGGGTACCAAGCAGACTCTCGCACACGTTCTTCGTGATATGCATGACATCAAGGCTGTGAGGCACACGGTGGATCTTCTAGTACGGCAAGTCCCAGAAAACAGACCTCGTTTTCCATACCTTCAGCAGCGGCTCTGGCGCCTTTCGCTTCTTTCCCGGCTCTGGCGCCTTTTGCTTCTTTCCCGGCAGTGGGCAGTCTTTCCAATTTTTCAACAACTTGTCTATTTCCTCGCCGCTCCTCGTACACGGGCGTTTTCGGGGTTTGGTTTCACCATCGAACAGATCCTTGCGTTTCCTCCACGGGTCATCGTCGCGAAGCCACCTTCGATGTCCCATGAACACGGTTTTCGAAGACCCGGGATCTCTATCTAGCTGGCGATACGTTGTGTCATCCATGCACCTTACGCATCCAGAAAATCCGTGGACTACCTGCCCCGCAAGATATCCGTAACCGAGATAGTCGTGCACCGTCGTGAGCAGTGCGGCTCTCATAGGGAAATATTCTTTCTCTGCGGCGTCCCACGTACTGGCTGGCGTTTTCCACAGCGTGTCAAGCTCCTCTTTCAGCAGCCCCAGATACAGATTGATGTTGTTCCCTGGTTGTTTCGGCCCTTCAATTAGCATACTCATGTGAATGTACTTCCTCTTCATGCACAACCAGGGGGGAAGGTTGTACATCCACACAAACACAGGCCAGGTGCTATGTGTGCTTCTCTGGCTGCCAAACGGATTGACTCCATCGGTGCTCGCGCCCAGCACGATGTTCCTTGGATCGTTCCCAAATTCTGGGTATTCGAAGTTCAATGCTTGCCACTGGCTCGCATCCTTAGGGTGACTCAGCATCTTGTCTTTTTTATCTATCTCCGGATCATTTGCGTCATCTTCTCGCTTCTTCTCCTCCCTATCCGCGTGCCAACGCAGGAGCTTTGCTACCTTAGGATCCGCGAAATACCGCTGCAGACGAGGAGTGATCGGAAAGTACCACACCACTTTTCGAGGAGCTTTCTTCCTCTTCTTGTATCGAGTGACACCGCACACCGGACATATTCTAGACTCCGCGTGCTCGTCCCGATAAATGATGCAATTGTTCATGCACACATGGTATTTCACAAGCGGTAAATCCAGAGGACACACGATTTTCTTCGCCTCCTCCAAACTGGTCGGGCACTTGTTCCCCTTGGGAAGACGTTCGTGCCAGAATGACATGTTCTCGTCGAAGCATGCGTCGGTCATTTTGTGTTTTACCTTCATCTCCAGAGCCATGAGCGTTACTTTCAGGCGGGTATCCTCGGGCCTGCATCCTTCATACAACGGAGTAACCGCGTCTAACTCAAGTTGATCCATCTTGGCTTTCTCTCGGGCGGCAGCTCTTGCGTTATCCGTCTGCTTGAGAAGCAGCTCTTGAATATGAGGGTCCTGCACCCAGCCCATCGATGGTCCAACATCGTCTGCTCCGCCGGCATCATCATCATGTCCTGCATCTTCTACATGATGACTGTGTACAGCATCACCGTCGTGATCATCTCCTGGGGATTCTTCGTCTTCTCGCCCCCCCGAGCCGCGGTGGTTGTCTTGCTGCCCTTCCTCATTTCTTGCCCGGCCCCCATGGACGATTTCGTAGTCATCTTCATCACCTTGCCACTGATAGCCATCCATGAAACCACACAAGAGCAGGTGGTCCCGCACCTGCCCGGAATCCGGGTCCGCAATAAGGCTATTCAGCTTGCATCTTCGACACGGACATCTTATCTCCGTCTCGTTCTTTTGAAGCATCTCGGACTTCGCGGACCTCAAAAACCTATTCACGATGCCTTCGGTCATCGTGCGGACCATGGTCGCCTGCGGGGTAGAGCAAAACGATATTTTAGAACCAAGAAAAAATTTGGCATGACTTTCCCTAAAAATAGGACCAAAAAGAATGCTTAATGCCAAAATTCTCGCCGAAACGGAAATGAATCAACATTCCGGCAAAATATTGGCAACTATCGCATTTCAAATACCGGTACACCTCCAAACACAAACACATATGCAACACCACAAACATATGCAACACCACGAACATACATAGATCTAGCTAGGCCATAAAAAGTGCATGTGCACATTGTTTGTAGGGAGAACAACATAAATATAGCTTCCCCCCTTACTTACCTAGCAAAACAAGGTAACTTAACCACTTAATTTGAATGAATCTATGGTGGAAATGAGGTGAAAAAGAGGAGGCACCCGAGACAAGGAGGAGGCGGTGGAGAGAATGAAGTGGGGAGAAAGTGAGTGTGGGAGGAGAGGCTGTCCAAAATATCTTGTTGCTGCCCACTTACTAATGGCGCACCAGCAACAAATGCGCCATTAGTAATCCAGGTTACTAATGGCGCACCCCCTGGCGGTGCGCCATTAGAACTTTTGCAAAAAAAGGAATAAAAGCAATAATAAAAAAAATAACATTAGTGGCGCACCTTCTGGATGGTGCGCCATTACTAGTTACAACTAGTAATGGCGCACCACCAGGGGATGCGCCATTAGTATGTTTGGACAGGCGCACTAGTTCAAAAAAAATTGGTACTAATGGCGCACCGTGGTCAGGGTGCGCCATTAGTAGTTTCAACACTAATGGCGCATCAGAGGGTGGTGCGCCATTAGTATATACTAATGGCGCACCACTTGTCTGGTGCGCCATTAGTGTCATTTCCATCTATAGCCCTTTTCCTAGTAGTGTCCGGGTCTACAAGATGATGCTTAACCCGGCCAAATGTGTTTTTGGAGTCCCAGCTGGCAAACTTTTGGGTTTTTTTGGTGTTTAACAAAAGTATTGAGGCTAACCCGGAGAAAATTAATGCAATTACATCTCTGGCTAAACCGGCGTGCATCAATGACGTTCAGCGGTTGGCGGGTCGCGTCGCAGCCTTAAGCCGGTTCATAAGCCGGTAAGGGGAAAAGGCGATGCCTTTATATCTAATGATGAAGAAGGCGGATAACTTTGTCTGGAGTGATGTTGCTAACTGTGCTTTTGAGGATCTGAAGAAACAGCTCGCTGAGCCGCCGGTTCTTGCTGCTCCGGTTGAGAAAGAGCCGTTGTTGTTGTATGTGGCTGCTAACTCACGTGCTGTCAGTGTGGCTGTTGTTGTGGAGCGCAAGGAGGCTGGCAAGGAACATCCGGTCCAACGGCCGGTTTACTTTGTCAGTGAGGTGCTCATTGAATCTAAACAAAGATATCCACATTGGCAGAAGCTCGTTTATGGGGTGTTCATGGCAAGCCGGAAGCTCAAACATTACTTTCAGGGTCACCCAATCACTGTGGTTAGCTCTGCTCCTCTAGGAGACATTATTCAAAACAGAGAGGCCATAGGACGAGTCGCCAAGTGGGTTATTGAACTTGGATCTCATGGTTTGAATTATGTGCCACGTACTGGTTGACTTCATTAATGACTGGACAGAGTTGCAGATGCCAGAGGAGAAACCAGACAACACATATTGGAAGATTCACTTTGATGTGTCCAGACAGTTGGAAGGCTCGGGGGCTGGAGTTGTTTTAACTTCTCCTCGAGGTGACAAGTTTTGTTATGTGTTGCGATTGATGTTTCCTCGTACTAACAACGCAGCAGAATATGAAGCCTTGCTCCATGGTCTTCGACTGGCTAAAGAAATGAGTCTGAGCCGGGTACGGTGCCTTGGCGATTCAGATTTGGTGGCTCAACA
The DNA here is from genome assembly GCF_002162155.2 of Triticum dicoccoides. Classification (NCBI taxonomy): domain Eukaryota; kingdom Viridiplantae; phylum Streptophyta; class Magnoliopsida; order Poales; family Poaceae; genus Triticum; species Triticum dicoccoides. The sequence continues at coordinate 648,110,849 of NC_041392.1, forward strand.
GGTGTCAGGCAAGTGGGATTCCAAGGATCCTCTCATGGTGGCTTATCACCACGAGGTCGACGCTGTTGCGGGGCATTTTAAGGGTTATCAAGTGGAGCACATTGACCGCAGAAAGAACGAAGCGGCCGATGCCTTGAGCCGGTTGGGATCTCAGCGTAAGCCAGTACCGCCTAACACCTTTCTGGATGTTTTACATAACCCGTCTGTTAAGTTGCCTACAGAGGAAGATTTGGCCATTCTTGACCCGGAGGCATAGTTAGTGGCGGCTCTTCCTGTTATTCCAGATTGGATAGTACTGTTCTTGGCTTGTATTACCCGGGGCGAGTTGCCAGAAGACGAGATCTTGACCTGACAGATATCCCGGCGGTCCAAGTCAATGACAATTTCTGATGGTGAGTTGTATCACCGCAGCATCACTAGAGCGTTTCAACGATGTGTTTCTCCTGAAGAAGAGCAAGAAATTCTTTGTGAGATCCATGAAGGGGATTGTGGTCATCACGCTGGATCAAAGTCTCTTGTGGCCAAAGCTTTTCGTCATGGGTTTTACTGGCTAACGGCTCACGCTAATGCAGAGGAGCTGGTCAGTAGGTGTGATGGATGTCAAAAATTTGCATGACGAGCGCACGTGCCGGCTCAGGAGTTGCGGATGATTCCAATCACTTGGCCATTTGTAGTCTGGGGGCTTGACATGGTTGGGACTTTCAAAAGGTCCAAAGATAAAAAGACACATCTTTTGGTAGCAGTTGACAAATTCACGAAGTGGGTTGAGGCGGAGCCAGTGACCAAGTGTGATGCAGCCACGGCGGTTCAGTTCATGAAAAAGGTGATTTTTTGCTTTGGTTTTCCACACAGCATTATAACCGACAATGGCACTAATTTGTCTCAAGGTGCTATGGAGGAGTTTTGTCAACGTGAGCATATCCGGCTTGATGTTTCTTCAGTAGCTCACCCCCAATCCAATGGTCAAGCTAAGAGAGCAAATCAAGAAATTCTAAAAGGTCTCAAACCCCGGCTTATGGTTCCCTTACAACGGAGGTCGAGTTGTTGGGTAGAGGAATTACCTTCGTTGTTGTGGAGCATCAATACCACCCCTAACAGGTTTACAGGTTATACACCTTTCTTCATGGTTCATGGGGCAGAAGCAGTTCTGCCTAGTGACATCCGTCATGACTCGCCTCGCGTGGCGGCTTACGTTGAAGCTGATAATGAACAAGCCCATCAGAATGCACTTTATTTGTTAGATGAGGAGAGAGATTTGGCAGCGGCTCAATCAGCAATTTATCAACAGGACCTGCGCCGTTATCACAGCCGCCGGGTTAAGTCTAGAACCTTTCAACAAGGTGACCTGGTGCTCCCGCTCATCCAGGATTTGTCTGATGCACACAAGCTATCCCCGCCTTGGGAAGGACCCTTTGTGGTCAGCAAGAACTTAAACAACGGGTCATATTACCTCATTGACGTTCGAGAGCATAAAGACTCACGCAAGTCAGAGGAGGAGACCCGCCGGCCATGGAACATTGCTCAACTTCGGCCATACTATACTTAAGCCACCGGCTCTCGTCATGTACAGACTTTCACGTTGTATATATTATGATAAGTAATAAAGCAGGACCTCTGTCCTTTTTTCCCTTTTAATGATCATATATCCTTATTATTTTCACTGTTTAAAAACGACCAAAAGGGGGGCTGATCGTATCCGAATCTAGCTTAATCCTTTTGGTCCGGCTTATGAGCGTATTCGAATCTAGCTGTAAACATCATGGTCACTTGGGGGCTTCCTGTTCAAACATAGGTCATATTCGAACCAAAGAGAACATAGATGTCATAACCCTTTTGATCGGCTGAAGGCCAAACTCACTAGGGGGCTTCTTGATTGTATCCGAATCATAGCTTAACCCCTTTTGGGTCCGACTTGGATCATATTCAAATCAGGGTCGTTAAAAACCTCTCAAGGTCATTTGGGGGCTTCCTGTTCAAACCTAGGTCATATTCGAACCAAAGAGAACATAGATGTCGTTATCCTCTTGATCGGTGCAACACCAAAGCCACTGGGGGTATATGATCGTATTCAAATCTTAGCTTAACCCCTTTGGTCCAGTTTATTGATCATATTCGAATCAGAAGCCTCCAGTTTTTAAATAAATATTTTGATTTACATTGTCTGAAGCTTAATGTTTTTGTCTTGTTGATCTCGAATCTAACTATCAGTATGGTTTCTAATTAAACCGGCTCGGTTAGTTGACAATGAATTGCCAAGCCATAACAGTCATCAGACAAATGGAAATATTGATTTCTACGATAGATTGGGTTATCAACCTCATCATACGGGTCATGAAAACCGGCAGTCCAGAACACAGGTATGACAGTGTTGTTCACGGACAGGTTTTCATGTTTTTTTTTCATTAATCAAAGGGTTTTCACCCTTGTTTATCTTTTCCACTATGACAATTTCATAAAGACATATACTGGGTATTTTTGACTAGTCCGGTGCTAAACCGCCAGTCCAACTCTTTCACTTTTTGTAGGAGCTAAGTTAAAACATTGCAGATGTAATCACAGATGTGCTGCATATTTATATTGACATCATTGGCAAAGAGTTGTGTGCAACATTTTATGTACGATGGCATAAGCGAAACATGCAGTTTTCAAGCTAAATCTATTACAAGGCTTTGAGAGCCCACAAGATGGTTATGACTCTCCCCTCGCTGGTTCACCTCCTTCTACTGATTGGAAACTAGGATTGGACCAGTCAAAGCCGTTCAGATCGCTTCATCATCAATCAGGCCGGCCGGGTCAACTTCCGGAGCAAAAGTGTGTTGACGAACCGGCGGGATAAGGTCTGTCACCTTATAAGACGGAGTCGCCACTAGTGCAGAACCGGGCAATAGCACCGGTTCGTAAGGCCCTTTAGTGCCGGTTTGGTGACCGGCACTAAAGTGTGGGCACTAAAGGTCCCCCCCTTTAGTATCGGTTCAGCACGAACCGGTGCTAAAGGACAACCACGTGGCACGAGCCAGCTCCGGGGGAGGGAGCCCTTTAGTACCGATTGGTGACACCAACCGGTATTAAAAGGTTGGGGGGTTTTGGGTTTATGATTTCTTTTTCATTTAATTTTGTATTTTCCATTTAATTCTTTTTATGCTGGTATTTACATATTGTACATGTTATGCATATATATAAATAGAATTTCTAGTAGAACTGATCATATATATATATATATATATATATATATATATATATATATATATATCATTGAATGTCTCACAACCACCATTGATTAATTCACACATATATACACACATGTATATATATATATATATACAATTAGCTAGCTATATACAATTTCTCCTAATTGGTGCCTTCGGAGCCAGTGGCATTAGCCTAATTGGTGCCTTCGGAGCACGATAACAATTGGAAGTGGTTCATGGGGGTGGTAGCGGGTAAAAGTATTCTCCTTTGGGATCTATGACCTGGTCGAGCAAAAATCCCGCTATTTCATCTTGAATTGCTTCTATGCGGTCCTCTGGTAGGAGCTTCTCCTGCACCTCTTTGAACTGTTAAGAAGGAGATCGATATGCATATGTATTAGTTGTGTGACTAGATATCGATAATGGTGTAAAAATTGTGAATAGTGTTCTGACAAACGTACCCACTCCTGTCTTTGAGATCTGCTCCTTTCGGACGCCATCACGCGAATGTTCTCGCAAACGTAGTATGCACACAGATTATTCCCCGGCGCCTGCTTCAGGGCCTTTACGAGAATGGAATTTGATCAGATAATAATTAATCAAGCATGATAATTAAAGAGATGGTAGCTAGGTAATACTACTTAATTACTTACCATGGGTCGATACCATTTTAGATTTCGTTTCCATTGGCCTAGAGAGGCTGATGAACTTTGCCCAAGCCCTGCCCGCCGACAAAGAAAATGAATAAATGGGTTATTAAATAGTTGTTATCAGGAAATGACGAACTAATTAAATAGGCAGAGATATAGTTAATAATGATTGAAATTACCTGTTGACTATCCCCTTCACGATGGTGTAGTCAGTTGGTTTCTTAAGTAGTGAGTCTAGTACTTGAACTGTTCCTTCATCAACTTTAATGATTAACAAGATCCAGTGAAATCTGCATGCACACACGTTTGCATGTCTTAATTAAGAGAGCATATGTAAGCAAAAACATGTAGCTAGCTAGTAGGCAAAAACAGAATTTGTAGTACAAGACAATGTGACTCACTCGAAGTTGTAAGGAAGTAGTATATCTTCATTGTATTTGAGGCACTTGAAGAACTCTAGCATGCTTTCCTCTACACTTTTTTTGTAATATGGATCTAATTTCCATGTGTATTCATTAATGGTATTTGGGTCAACTAACCCAATGCCATAGCGTCCACCTTTTTTCATTTCATAAATCTTCATCCTGCATAATACCACAGAAAAGAATATAGTGAGGATAATTACAGGTAACGATTGATCAAAATGATCACTACAGCTAGCTTGAGACTTAAATTACAGAAACAAATCACTTACAGACAATAGCAACTGACGATAGATTTGTCGAGTGCGTCTTGATTGTATAACTGAAATAGTTCTGAATACTCAACAGACACAGCTTTCTCATGGTAGTAATGATCCTTCTTGACATTCACCATGAGGGACTCTCGATTGGAAATCTTGGTAATGTCCATGTACCATTGATGCAATTCATACATTCTTGTTTGGAGCTTCTTGACCTCATCTCGCTCGACCAAAGGTTGGCCCCGGACATATTTCCGTTTTATTTCGTCCTCTCTAGTCGGAGACATGGGCTCGATATAGAGGAGTTGTCCAACAGTGATCTTGAGCATTTCAGGCTGCTCAATATGCTCCTCGGTTATTACCACATCGCCCAACTCGGGAACGTAAACGGTTTGCCCACAATAATATTGGGCGCGCCTACTCTCATGTGTTGTTAGCACAACAAGCGAGGGGATTGATTGCGCCGCCTTTTCTCCCAGCTGGGGAACGGTTTTACCGCATGTTTTGCCAGCTGATTTGCTCGAGCTCGAGCTCGCCTCTTTCTGTAGACATGCTCGATTTAACTTTCTGAGGTGGTGCTCATAGTCTGTGTCAAGAGGCTTGGGAGCAGGTGCTCTAGCCATACGAATGAAGTGGTCAATCTTTTCCTCAGGCACTTTCTCCCTTGGCAGCGATGGCGGTTTTGGTGCAAAATGGGCTTCCACCTCGGCCTTCGATATGGCTGTGTTTTCCTCCTCGGACTTGTCGTAAGGCCTCAGCGGAAGAGGTGTGAGGCTGCTTGGACCATATTGAAATCGCTCTCCTCCGCCTGTACCTCCAGTACTACATTGACTTGTACCGCTATGCACCATAGCTGAGGCGGCTCTCTTCCGTGATTGCTGAGGCGGCGAAGACGGCTGACGTGGCTGAGTTGGAGGAGGAGGAGTGGCCTGAAGCTGTGCCGGACTTGGAGGAGGAGTGGCCTGACGCTTTGTCAGACTTGGAGGAGGAGGAGTGGCCTGAAGTTGTGCCGGACTTGGAGGAGGATTGGCCTGATGCGTTGGTGGACTTGGAGGAGCGGGAGTCTGCTGACTCGGTGGCGGACTTTGACAAGGAGTCGGATGACGTGGTGTCGGTGGCCTTGGAAAGATGATGCAATCCTTTCTCCATAGGATGATACGATGGTTGGCCTCTCCCAGTGTGTGCTCCTCGTCACCTCTAGGAATGTCAAGCTCTAGCCCCGAATATTGGTCCACCACCTCATCAACCAAGACACGAGCATAGCCCGCTGGAATCGGGTTGCAATGGAAGGTTGCCTCAGGGGGATTTGTAAAAGCAACGGTGTCCGCCACCTTCATGGATATGTTCTTCATTTTGAAGTGTAGCTCGCAGTTAGTGTTCTCCATGATGTCATCCACTGGGTAGCTATCCAGCAATGCGTCGCCCGAGGCGGAACCCACGCTGCTTCTCGGCATGGATGGGAAGGTGCTATCCGCTAGCTGCTGCAGCTGCTGAGACCCCCTTTGCTGGCTAAGTGAGTCGATCTGCTCCTGCTGCCGCTGGAATTGGACTGCCAAGTCCGCGTGCGCTGATTCTAGGCCTTGAAGGCGTTTATAGTCCAGCTTCCTCTGCTCCTCCTCCATCTTCCTCTTCTTCTCCTCCGCAATCTTCTTTCTCGCACGGGTTCTGTAGTCGGCGTTATAGTCCGAAAACCCCTCATACCACGGAATAGCGCCCTTGCCTCGTGTTCTTCCCGGGTGTTCAGGATTTCCCAGGGCACGCGTAAGCTCGTCGCCCTCTCTGTTGGGCTGGAACACCCCCGATCGAGCCTCTTCTATTGCAACAAGTAGCTTATCTTCGGCTCCGTCCAGACATGCCTTCTTCGAAACTTTGCCTGTCTTCGGATCCAACTCCCCCCATGCGCATAGAACCAAGTCCTGCACCTGGGGGGCCAGCTCAATGTTTCTGGAATGACACCTGCATCCTCCATCTTTTTCTCAGACATATCCCACTTAGGCATTCCCACCGCATAGCCACCTGGCCCCAGCTTATGGAACTTATCCTTTTTGCGGCATTGGCCTTGTTTATTCTCGACCATTCCTTAGATAATTCTGAATCCTTGAATTTCACGAAATCGTCCCAATGAGCACTTTGCTTCTCTAGTGTTCCCTCGAATACTGGAGTCTTCCTTCCTCCCTTGACGTACTTGTCCCATTCACGATTCTTGTGGTTGTTGAATGAAACCGCCATCTTCCTAACAGTAGCATCCTTGACTTTCTCCACATCTGCGTCTGTGAAATGATCCGGTAGGGTGAAATGCTCCATGAGCGTTTCCCAAAGCAGAAGTTTTTGTCTGTCGTCGACAAAAGTAACTCCTGGACGTAGCTTTGCTAGCTCTCTCCATTCTTGAAGGGAGATCGGGAGTTGGTCCTTCACAAGAACTCCGCACTGACGAATGAACTTGTCCGCAATCTTCTTAGGCGCTAATGGTTCGCCATTAGGTTTGATGGCCTAGATATTGTACTTTACGCCCTCCTTCAACTTTTTGTTCATGCCTCGTTTCCTGTTGCCTGAAAATTTGCTCGATCCGTATGCCTGAAAGAAGAAAGATCGATTCGTTAATATATCTTCAAGTCATTTAAAACATGTGATGATCACCAGATGCCTGCTTATATAAATATATACCTCGCCGGTCTTTGTTGTTTCAAGATCAACATTTTCTTCATCATGTTCATAGTTCATGACTTCATCAATTCGGTCGTCGCGATCGAATATCATATCACCCTCCCTGGTGTTGTTTAGATATTCGGAGCCATCATAATCTTCTTCATTCTGATCATCATCTGGCCCGCGAGGATTGCGTATGATATTGAACAGGGCCTCTTCTCCCTCTCTGCCGGTATTGTCCGCCATAGGTTTTATTTAACTGATCCAAAAGAAATATATTCAAATTACAATGGATGGATGCAATCAATTAATAAGGAAAAACTGAATCAATCATAGTACATAATAAGCATCATCGAATATAATCTCGAATACGTCGTCTCGAATAATAGATATATTCTTGAATACATCGTCTCGAATAATATATATAATCTCGAATACATCGTCTCGAATAATAGATATAATGTCGAATACATCACTAGCTAGCTAGCTAGCAAGCTAATAAAGATTGAATACTACAGAGTAATCTAGGCCACTCGCGGTTCCTGAGGTGCGGGCGGTGGACACCCAAAGAGAAGGAACCATCACTGGATCATAGCTCGGGTGATCTCCCAAAAGAACCTGCCAGGTATTGGAGAACCTGATGTCCATAGCAGCCATGTAGCGAAGGGCGTGCTCGTCCTCCTCCCTGACACAGCGACGTACCACCTCCGGCGGGGCCGGGTTCCTCACCAAGCGTCGCGCCCCTGAAGGTAGCACCTCCCAGTGCCAGCCCGGCGGGGCCCAGTCCCGGACATGGGTCCTCTGAAGCAGGACGTCGTCGCGAATGGGTCGACAGCGAGGATGCGGGCCGGGCATCGTCGACAACAAATACTATATGCCGCAAAAGTAAAGTAACATTTTTTAAATGATGGATTGTGATTTCATATATGCAAATTCTAAATTTTATAACTAAAACTAACATTTCTAGTATTTCTATAACTAAAACTAACATTTCTAATATTTCTATAACTAAAAGACATTTGTATATAACTAACATTTCTATATAACTAGCATTTCTAATATAATTAACATTTCTATATAACTAACATTTCTAATATTTCTATATAACTAACATTTCTAATATTTATATAACTAAAAAACATTTCTATATAACTAACATTTCTAATAATTCTATAACTAAAAAACAGAAAGATTGCTAACATTTCTATAACAATGTGTGTGTGTGTGGTACATGGCGGCCGGGGAGCTCACCGGCGAGGCGCGATGACGGGGGGCGGCGACGGGCATGGAGACGGAGACGGAGACGGTGACGGGACGGGGCGGCGATGACGGGGATGGGGCCGGGCCGGGCGGGGACGACGGGAGGACGGGGCGGGGCGCGGCGCGACGACGTGGACGACGGGGACGGGGACGGCGACGGACGGTGACAGGGGCGGCGACGAGGGGCGGCAGCGACGGGGCAGAGGAGAAGAAGCACAGGGAGAGATGAGAAACTGATAATTTGTTTGAAGTGTTTTCTTATATAGAACAACCTTTAGTACCGGTTGGAGCCACCAACCGGTACTAAAGGTCTGTTTTGGCCAGGCCAAGCGGCGGGAACAGCACCCCTTTAGTACCGGGTGGTGGCTCCAACTGGTACTGAAGACCCCCCCTTTAGTACCGGTTTGAGACACCACCCAGTACTAAATGGGGTGCACTGGCGCAGGTGCGGTGCGTCATGTTTAGTCCCACCTCGCTAGCCGAGGGGCGTCCGCACTGGTTTATGAGCCCCAGTGCGGTAGCTCCCTCGAGCTCCTCTCCAAAGCAGGCCTACTGGGCCTAAATGTTCTGTGCTGCCCTGTGGGCCTACTGGGCCTTTGCGGGCCTGCATCCTGGCCCAATAACAGGTTGGGTTTCTAGTCGTATGCAGGCCGTTGTGGCGCAATAGGTGGGCTTTTTTTTCTTATTTTTTTGCTTTATTTATTTTTGTTTTATTTATTTTTGAGTTGTTTTTTGCTGTATTTAGAGTTTCTTTGTGAATATTTTTGCTTTAGGTAAAAAAATTACAAATTTTCTGTTAGTACCAGTAGTTTACAAATTTGAATAGTTTAAATTTTGAATTATTTGAAATTTGTGTGAATCACTAGTTTGTGAATAACTTAACTCTAAAAATAGATTTTTCAGTGATTCTTTTTTCTTATGTTTAATATTAGTGTGCTTTATCATTATATTCAATTTGGTAATGCTTAGGTTATTTAAAAAATGAAATGCCTTTGCAACGGATGAGTTTTCGTCCGAAACCCTGATACTTCGAAAGAGATTGTCCATTTTGTACATGAAGTGCATCCAGTTTTTGCGGTAACCCTCTCTACTTTTTTGCACATGCTACGTGGGTGAAATTATGATACCATGCCAACTTTCAACCTTTTCTGAGTTCATTTGAAATGCTTTTCAATTTCAGGGTCATTTAGCTGAAAAAATCAGTAAATGCATGAAAGAATTTGCTTGCACATAAAATTTCTTCGCGTTTCAAATGCAAAAACACATAACTAGCTACCCTAACTATTACAGAGATTCCCTCCTGGGTGTGAAACACAGAAGAAAGTGATGATAGTGAAGCCAATCATATCCCAGATCTTTGGGTGTGAAACTTTTTCTTTGCGTGTGTCCCTTTGCGCCGTAGCCATGGAAAATCTTCATCATTTAACTGGATGCTCGGGTCAATATTCACTGTGAATGGAGCAATTTCATCAAACTTTTCATAATCTCCTGACATGTCTGTCTTGTCATCCACTCCCATGATGTTTCTCTTCCCAGAAAGAACTATGTGCCGCTTTGGCTCATCGTACGATGCATTTGCTTCCTTATCTTTTCTTTTTCTCGGCTTGGTAGACATGTCCTTCACATAGAAAACCTATGCCACATCATTGGCTAGGACGAATGGTTCGTTTGCATACGGTCACTATTCAGGAACACCAATCGGCTTAAGGTCAGGAATAAAGTCAATACAAAACTCAATGACCTCCTCATTTTCATGGCCTTTGGAGATGCTTCCTTCTTGCCTAGCACGGTTATGAACATATTTCTTTAAGACTCCCATGAACCTCTCAAAGGGGAACATATTGTGTAGAAATACAGGACCCAAAACGTTAATCTCTTCGCATAGGTGAACTAGGACGTGCATCATGATGTTGAAGAAGGATGGTGGGAACACCAACTCGAAACTGACAAAGACATTGCACCAAATCATTCTCTAACCTTGGTATGATTTCTGGATTGATTACCTTCTAAGAGATTGCATTGAGGAATGCACATAGCTTCACAATGGCTAATCGAATGTTTTTTGGTAGAAGCCCCCTCAATGCAACCGGAAGCAGTTGCGTCATAATCACGTGGCAGTCATGAGACTTTAGGTTCTGGAACTTTTTTTCTGCCATGTTTATTACTCCCTTTATATTCGACGAGAAGTCAGACGGTACCTTAATACTGAGCAGGCATTCAAAGAAGATTTCCTTCTCTTCTTTGGTAAGAGCGTAGCTTGCATGACCTTGATGTATGCCGTCTTTTCCGTGCATACGTTGCTGGTCCTCCCGTGCCTCAGGTGTATCTTTTATCTTCCCATACACGCCCAAGAAGCCAAGCAGGGTCACACAAAGATTCTTCGTCACGTGCATCACGTCGATTGCGGAGCGGACCTCTAGGTCTTTCCAATAGGGTAGGTCCCAAAATATAGATTTCTTCTTCCACATGGGTGCGCGTCCATCAACGTCATTCGGAACAGGTTGTCCACCAGGACCCTTTCCAAAGACCACCTTCAAATCCTTGACCATATCATGTACATCAGCACCAGTACGTTGGTGAGGCTTCGTCCGGTGATCCGCCTCACCTTTCAAATGCTTGCCTTTCTTTCTTACGGCATGCCTGCTCGGAAGAAATCGACGATGTCCCAGGTACACATTCTTCTTACAATTAGCCAAATATATACTGTCGGTATCGTCCAAACAGTGCATGCATGCGCGGTATCCCTTGTTTGTGTGTCCTGAAAGGTTACTTAGAGCAGGCCGATCATTGATGGTCATGAACAGCAACGCCTTTAGGTCAAACTTTTCCCCCATGTGCTCATCCCACGCACGTACACCTGTTCCATTCCATAGTTGTAAGAGTTCTTCAACTAATGGCCTTAGGTACACATCAATGTCGTTGCCGGGTTTCTTAGGGCCTTGGATGAGCACTGGCATCATAATGAACTTCCGCTTCATGCACAACCAAGGAGGAAGGTTATACAAACATAGTGTCACAGGCCATGTGCTATGGTTGCTTCTCTGCTCCCCAAAAGGATTAATGCCATCTGCGCTTAGACCAAACCATATGTTCCTCGCATCATCTGCAAACTCCTTCCCGTACTTTCTTTCGATTTTTCTCCACTGCGACCCGTCAGCGGGTACTCTCAACTTTCCGTCTTTCTTACGGTCTTGTCTGTGCCATCACATCGCCTTGGCATGCTCTTTGTTTTGGAACAAACGTTTCAACCGTGGTATTATAGGAGCATACAACTTCAACTTGGCAGGAATCTTCTTCCTGGGGCGCTCGCCCTCGACATCACCAGGGTCATCGCGGCTGATCTTATAGCGCAATGCACCACATACCAGGCAAGCGTTCAAATCCTCGTACTCACCGCGGTAGAGGATGCAATCATTAGGGCATGCATGTATCTTCTGCACCTCTAACCCTAGAGGGCAGACATCCTTCTTTGCTTTCTACGTACTCTCGGGCAATTCGTTGTCCTTTGGAAGCATATTCTTTATTATTACTAGCAACTTTCCAAATCCCTTGTCAGATACACCATTCTCTGCCTTCCATTGTAGCAATTCCAGTGTGGTTCCGAGCTTTTTCTTGTCACCTAGGAAATCGGGTACAACCATTTTTTGTGATCCTCTAACATGCGCTGCAACTTCTTCTTCTCCAAATCACTTGCGCAGTTTCTCTTTGCATCTGCAATGGCCCGACCTAGATCATCAACGGGCTAATCCTGTTGGAAATATGCCCTAGAGGAAATAATAAAATGGTTATTATTATATTTCTTTGTTCATGATAATTGTCTATTATTCATGCTATAATTGTGTTATCTGGAAATCGTAATACATGTGTGAATACATAGACCACAGCACATCCCTAGTGAGCCTCTAGTTGACTAGCTCGTTGATCAAAAGATAGTCATGGTTTCCTAACTATGGACATTGGATGTCATTGATAACGGGACCACATCATTAGGAGAATGATGTGATGGACAAGACCCAATCCTAAGATTAGCTCAAAGATCGTGTAGTTCGTTTGCTATAGCTTTTCCGAATGTTAAGTATCATTTCCTTAGACCATGAGATTGTGCAACTCCCGGATACCGTAGGAGTGCTTTGGGTGTGCCAAACGTCACAACGTAATTGGGTGACTATAATGGTACACTACGGGTATCTTCGAAAGTGTCTGTTGGGTTGGCATGAATCGAGACTGGGATTTGTCACTCCGTATGACGGAGAGGTATCTCTGGGCCCACTCAGTAATGCATCATCATAATGAGCTCAATGTGATCAAGTGGTTGATCACGGGATCATGCATTACGGTACGAGTAAAGTGACTTGCCGGTAACGAGATTGAAAGAGGTATTGGGATACCGACGATCAGGTCTCGGGCAAGTAACGTACCGATTAACAAAGGGAATTGCATACGGGATTGATCAAATCCTTGACATCGTGGTTCATCCGATGAGATCATCGAGGAGCATGTGGGAGCCAACATGGGTATCCAGATCCCGTTGTTGGTTATTGACCGGAGAGTCGTCTCGGTCATGTCTGCGTGTCTCCCGAACCCGTAGGGTCTACACACTTAAAGTTCGGTGATGCTAGGGTTGTTGAGATATTAGTATATGGTAACCCGAAAGTTGTTCGGAGTCCCGGATGAGATCCCGGACGTCACGAGGAGTGCCGGAATGGTCCGGAGGTGAAGATTTATATATAGGAAGTCAAGTTTCGGCCATCGGGAAGGTTTTCGGGGTAATCGGTATTGTACCGGGACCACCGGAAGGGTCCCGGGGGTCCACCGGGTGGGGCCACCTATCCCGGGGGGCCCCATGGGCTGACGTGGGAGGGGAACCAGCCCCAGATGGGCTGGTGGGCCCCCCATGGGCCTCCCCTGCGCCTAGGGTTGGAAACCCTAGGGGTGGGGGCGCCCCACTTGGCTTGGAGGGCACTCCACCCCCCTTGGCCGCCCCCCCCCTTGGAGATGGCATCTCCTAGGGCCGGCGCCCCCCTAGGTGTCCTATAAATAGTGGGGGGAGGGAGGGCAGCCGTACCCTACCCCTGGCGCCTCCCTCTCCCTCCCGTGACACTCCTCCCTCTCCCTGAGCTTGGCGAAGCCCTGCCGAGATCACCGTTGCTTCCACCACCAGGCCGTCGTGCTGCTGGATCTTCATCAACCTCTCCTTCCCCCTTGCTGGATCAAGTTGGAGGAGACGTCTTCCCAACCGTATGTGTGTTGAACGTGGAGGTGCCGTCCGTTCGGCACTACGTCATCGGTGATTTGGATCACGATGAGTACGACTCCATCAACCCCGTTCTCTTGAACGCTTCCGCGCGCGATCTACAAGGATATGTAGATGCACTCACCTCTCCCTCGTTGCTAGATGATCTTGTTGATGCGTAGAAAATTTTAAAATTCTGCTACGTTCCCCAACAGTGGCATCATGAGCTAGGTCTATGCGTAGTTTCTATGCACGAGTAGAACACAAAGCAGTTGTGGGCGTGGATATTGTCAATTTGCTTGCCGTTACTAGTCTTATCTTGATTTGGTGGCATCGTGGGATGAAGCGGCCCAGACCGACCTTACACGTACGCTTACGTGAGACTGGTTCCACCGATTGACATGCACTAGTTGCATAAGGTGGCTGGCGGGTGTCTGTCTCTCCCACTTTAGTCGGATCGGATTCGATGAAAAGGGTCCTTATGAAGGGTAAATAGAAATTGGCATACCACATTGTGGTTTTGGCATAGGTAAGAAACGTTCTTGCTAGAAACCTATAGCAGCCACGTAAAAACTTGCGACAACAATTACAGGACGTCTAACTTGTTTTTGCAGCATGTGCCATGTGATGTGATATGGCCAAAAGGATGTGATGAATGATATATGTGATGTATGAGATTGATCATGTTCTTGTAATAGGAATCACGACTTGCATGTCGATGAGTATGACAACCGGCAGGAGCCATAGGAGTTGTCTTAATTTATTTATGACCTGCGTGTCAACATAAACGTCATGTAATTACTTTACTTTATTCCTAAAGCGTTAGCCATAGTAGTAGAAGTAATAGATGACGAGACAACTTCAAGAAGACACGATGATGGAGATCATGGTGTCATGCCGGTGACAACGATGATCATGAAGCCCTGAAGATGGAGATCAAAAGGAGCAAATGATATTGGCCATATCATGTCACTATTTGATTGGATGTGATGTTTATCATGTTTTGCATCTTATTTGCTTAGAACGACGGTAGCTTAAAGAAGATGATCCCTCATAATAATTTCAAGAAAGTGTTCCCCCTAACTGTGCACCGTTGCGAAGGTTCGTTGTTTCGAAGCACCACGTGATGATCGGGTGTGATAGATTCTAACATTCGAATACAACGGGTGTAAGCCAAATTTACACACGCAATACACGGGTGTAAGCTGAAAATGGTTTTCCAAGCTCATGCCCGGGTCGAGAGATATGAAGTATCTGACAAGTTCTTCAGTTGTAAGATGGAGAAAAATAGTTCTGTCAGTGAGCACATACTCAAAATGTCTAGGTTGCATAACCGCTTGACTCAGCTCGGAGTTAATCTCCCGGATGACGCGGTCATTGACAGAATCCTTCAGTCGCTTCCACCGAGCTACAAGAGCTTTGTGATGAACTTCAATATGCAGGGGATGGAAAAGACCATTCCTGAGGTATATTCAATGCTGAAATTAGCGGAGGTGGAAATCAAAAAGGAACATCAAGTGTTGATGGTGAATAAAACCACTAAGTTCAAGAAAGGCAAGGGTAAAAAGAACTTCAAGAAGGACGGCAAGGGAGTTGCCGCACCCGGTAAGCAAGCTGCCGGGAAGAAGTCAAAGAATGGACCCAAGCCTGAGACTGAGTGTTTTTATTGTAAGGAAGTGGTCACTGGAAGCGGAACTGCCCCAAATACTTAGCGGATAAGAAGGCCGGCAACACTAAAGGTATATGTGATATACATGTAATTGATGTGTACCTTACCAGTACTCGTAGTAGCTCCTGGGTATTTGATACCGGTGCGGTTGCTCACATTTGTAACTCAAAGCAGGAGCTGCGGAATAAGCGGAGACTGGCGAAGGACGAGGTGACGATGCACGTTGGGAATGGTTCCAAGGTCGATGTGATCGCCGTCGGCACGCTGCCTCTACATTTACCTATGGGATTAGTTTTAAACCTCAATAATTGTTATTTAGTGCCAGCTTTGAGCATGAACATTGTATCAGGATCTCGTTTAATTCGAGATGGCTACTCATTTAAATCCGAGAATAATGGTTGTTCTATTTATATGAGAGATATGTTTTATGGTCATGCTCTGCTGGTGAATGGTTTATTCTTAATGAATCTTGAGCGTAATGTTACACATATTCATAGTGTGAATACCAAAAGATGTAAGGTTGATAATGATAGTCCCACATACTTGTGGCACTGCCGCCTTGGTCACATAGGTGTCAAATGCATGAAGAAGCTCCATGTAGATGGACTTTTGGAGTCTCTTGATTACGAATCATTTGACACGTGCGAACCATGCCTCATGGGTAAAATGACCAAGACTCCGTTCTCAGGAACAATGGAGCGAGCAACCAACTTATTGGAAATCATACATACTGATGTGTGCAGTCCAATGAGTGTTGAGGCTCGCGGTGGCCATCGTTATGTTCTCACCCTCACTGATGACTTGAGTAGATATGGGTATGTCTACTTAATGAAACACAAGTCTGAGACCTTTGAAAGGTTCAAGGAATTTCAAAGTGAGGTTGAGAATCAACGTGACAGAAAATCAAGTTCTTGCGATCAGATCGTGGGGGAGAATACTTGAGTCACGAATTTGTCACAAACTTAAGGAAATGTGGAATAGTTTCACAACTCACGCCGCCTGGAACACCTCAGCGTAATGGTGTGTCCGAACGTAGTAATCGCACTCTATTGGATATGGTGCGATCTATGATGTCTCTTACCGATTTACCGCTATCATTTTGGGGCTATGCTTTAGAGACTGCCGCATTCACTTTAAATAGGGCTCCGTCGAAATCCTTGAGACGACACCGTACGAATTATGGTTTGGGAAGAAACCTAAGCTGTCGTTTCTAAATGTTTGGGGATGCGATGCTTATGTCAAGAAACTTCAACCTGAAAAGCTCGAACCCAAATCGGAAAAATGCGTCTTCATAGGATACCCTAAAGAAACTATTGGGTATACCTTCTACCTCAGATCCGAAGGCAAGATCTTTGTTGCCAAGAAAGGATCCTTTCTAGAGAAAGAGTTTCTCTCGAAAGAAATAAGTGGGAGGAAAGTAGAACTTGATCAAGTATTACCTCTTGAACCGGGGAGTGGCGCAGCTCAGGAAATTGTTCCTGAGGTGCCTGCACCGACTAGAGAGGAAGTTAATGATGGTGATCATGAAACTTCAGATCAAGTTGCTACTGAACTTCGTAGGTCCACAAGGACACGTTCCGCACCAGAGTGGTACGGCAACCCTTTCTTGGAAATCATGTTGTTAGACAACGGTGAACCTTCGAACTATGAAGAAGCGATGGCGGGCCCAGATTCCGACAAATGGCTGGAAGCCATGAAATCCGATATAGGATCCATGTATGAAAACGAAGTATGGACTTTGACTGACTTGCCCGATGATCGGCGAGCCATATAAAATAAATGGATCTTTAAGAAGAAGACAGACGGGGATGCTAATGTGACCATCTATAAAGCTCGGCTTGTTGCTAAGGGTTATCGACAAGTTCAAGGGGTTGACTACGATGAGACTTTCTCACCCGTAGCGAAGCTGAAGTCCGTCCGAATCATGTTAGCAATTGCCGCATTCTATGATTATGAGATATGGCAAATGGACGTCAAAACGGCATTCCTTAATGGTTTCCTTAAGGAAGAATTATATATGATGCAGCCGGAAGGTTTTGTCGATCCTAAGAATGCTTACAAGGTGTGCAAGCTCCAACGCTCGATCTATGGGCTGGTGCAAGCATCTCGGAGTTGGAACATTCGTTTTGATGAGATGATCAAAGCGTTTGGGTTTACACAGACTTATGGAGAAGCCTGCATTTACAAGAAAGAGAGTGGGAGCTCTGTAGCATTTCTCATATTGTATGTGGATGACATACTGTTGATGGGAAATGATATAGAATTCTTGGAAAGCATAAAGGCCTACTTGAACAAGTGTTTTTCAATGAAGGATCTTGGAGAAGCTGCTTACAATTAGGCATCAAGATCTATAGAGATAGATCGAGATGCCTCATTGGTCTTTCACAGAGTACGTACCTTGACAAGATATTGAAGAAGTTCAATATGGATTAGTCAAAGAAGGGGTTCTTGCCTGTATTGCAAGGTACGAGATTGTGCACGGCTCAATGCCCAACCACGACAGAAGATAGAGAAAAGATGAGTGTCATCCCCTATGCCTCGGCCATAGGGTCTATCATGTATGCTATGCTGTGTACCAGACCTGATGTAAACCTTGCCGTAAGTTTGGTAGGAAGGTATCAAAGTAATTCCGGCATGGAACACTGGACAGCGGTCAAGAATATCCTGAAGTACCTGAAGAGGACTAAGGATATGTTTCTCGTTTATGGAGGTGACGAAGAGCTCGTCGTAAAGGGTTACATCGATGCTAGCTTCGACACAGATCTGGATGACTCTAAGTCACAAACCGGATACGTGTATATTTTGAATGGTGGGGCAGTAAGTTGGTGCAGTTGCAAGCAAAGCGTTTTGGCGGGATCTACATGTGAAGCAGAGTACATGGCAGCCTCGGAGGCGGCACAAGAAGCAATCTGGGTGAAGGAGTTCATTACTGACCTAGGAGTCATACCCAATGCGTTGGGCCAGATGACTCTCTTCTGTGACAACACTGGAGCTATTGCCCTTGTCAAGGAGCCCAGGTTTCACAGGAAGACCAGGCATATCAAGCGTCGCTTCAACTCCATTCGTGAAAGTGTTCAAAATGGAGACATAGATATTTGTAAAGTACATACGGACCTAAATGTGGCAGATCCGTTGACTAAACCTCTCCCTAGAGCAAAACATGATCAACACCAGAACTGCATGGGTGTTCGATTCATCACAATGTAACTAGACTATTGACTCTAGTGCAAGTGGGAGACTGTTGGAAATATGCCCTAGAGGCAATAATAAAATGGTTATTATTATATTTCTTTGTTCATGATAATTGTCTATTATTCATGCTATAATTGTGTTATCCGGAAATCGTAATACATGTGTGAATACATAGACCACAACACGTCCCTAGTGAGCCTCTAGTTGACTAGCTCGTTGATCAAAAGATAGTCATGGTTTCCTAATGATGGACATTGGATCTCATTGATAACGGGATCACATCATTACAAGAATGATGTGATGGACAAGACCCAATCCTAAGCATAGCTCAAAGATCATGTAGTTCGTTTGCTATAGCTTTTCCGAATGTCAAGTGTCATTTCCTTAGACCATGAGATTGTGCAACTCCCGGATACCGTAGGAGTGCTTTGGGTGTGCCAAACGTCACAACGTAACCGGGTGACTATAAAGGTACACTACGGGTATCTCCGAAAGTGTCTGTTGGGTTGGCACGAATCGAGATTGGGATTTGTCACTCCGTATGACGGAGAGGTATCTCTGGGCCCACTCGGTAATGCATCATCATAATGAGCTCAATGTGATCAAGTGGTTGATCACGGGATCATGCATTATGGTACGAGTAAAGTGACTTGCCGGTAACGAGATTGAACGAGGTATTGGGATACCGACGATCGGGTCTCGGGCAAGTAACATACCGATTGACAAAGGGAATTACATACGGGATTGATCAAATCCTCGACATCGTGGTTCATCCGATGAGATCATCGAGGAGCATGTGGGAGCCAACATGGGTATCCAGATCCCGCTGTTGGTTATTGACCGGAGAGTCGTCTCGGTCATGTCTGCGTGTCTCCCGAACCCGTAGGGTCTACACACATAAAGTTCGGTGACGCTAGGGTTGTTGAGATATTAGTATATGGTAAGCCGAAAGTTGTTCGGAGTCCCGGATGAGATCCCGGACGTCACGAGGAGTTCCGGAATGGTCCGGAGGTGAAGATTTATATATAGGAAGTCAAGTTTCGGCCATCGGGAAGGTTTTCGGGGTAATCGGTATTGTACCGGGACCACCGGAAGGGTCCCGAGGGTCCACCGGGTGGGGCCACCTATCTCGGAGGGCCCCATGGGCTGAAGTGGGAGGGGAACCAGCCCTAGATGGGCTGGTGCGCCCCCCCCATGGGCCTCCCCTGCGCCTAGGGTTGGAAACCCTAAGGGTGGGGGCGCCCCACTTGGCTTGGGGGGCACTCCACCCCCCTTGGCCGGTGCCCCCCCCTTGGAGATGGCATCTCCTAGGGCCGGTGCCCCCCTAGGGGTACTATAAATAGTGGGGGGAGGGAGGGCAGCCGCACCCTAGCCCCTGGCGCCTCCCTCTCCCTCCCGTGACAGTCCTCCCTCTCCCTGAGCTTGGCGAAGCCCTGCCGAGATCACAGTTGCTTCCACCACCACGCCGTCGTGCTGCTGGATCTTCATCAACCTCTCCTTCCCCCTTGCTGGATCAAGTTGGAGGAGACGTCTTCCCAACCGTACGTGTGCTGAACGCGGAGGTGCCGTCTGTTCGGCACTAGGTCATCGGTGATTTGGATCACGATGAGTACGACTCCATCAACCCCGTTCTCTTGAACGCTTCCGCGCGCGATCTACAAGTGTATGTAGATGCACTCCCCTCTCCCTCGTTGCTAGATGACTCCATAGATTGATCTTGGTGATGCGTACAAAATTTTAAAATTCCGCTACGTTCCCCAACACATCTGATGCCTCTTCTTCAGCTTCTTCCCACATTGCCGGCTCAGCTTCTTTCCCGCATTACCGGCTCAGCTTCTTCCCTCATTGTTGTATCATCGTATTCAGGGAACCTATGGCCAGGATAGTTGTCGTCGTCCTCTTCTTCTTCATTGTCTTCCATCATAACCCCTCTTTCTCCATGCTTGGTCCAAACATTATAGTGGGGCATGAAACCGGACTCAAACAGGTGGACGTGAATGGTTCTTGACGTAGAGTAATTGTGACCATTCTTACAGCCAGCACATGGACAAGGCATAAAACCATCCGCCCTCTTGTTTGCCTCAGCCGCAAGCAGAAAAGTACGCACGCCATTAATGAACTCGGGAGAGCATCGGTCATCGTACATCCATTGCCGGCTCATCTTCAATACACAGCACCGAAAACACCAAATTAATACAATACATAAAGTTCATACATAAAGATCATACAACAATTAAATGCAACAAACAAATAACTCTCTAGCTAAAGAATTTAAATGCAACAACAAATGCGATCAAGATCGCAACTAAGGTAACAATTGATCCAACATCATAATGATACCAAGCCTCACTATGAATGGCATATTTTCTAATCTTTCTAATCTTCAAGCGCATTTTTCTCCATCTTAATCTTGTGATCATCGACGACATCGGCAACATGCAACTCCAATTCCATCGTCTCCCCCTCAATTCTTTTTAATTTTTCCTTCAAATCCTCGTTTTCTCTTTCAACTAAATTTAACCTCTCGACAATAGGGTCGGTTCGAATTTCCGGTTCAACTACCTGCTACATACAAATATCCATGTCAACTTGATGGGCATAATTTGTCGTAAACACGGAATGCAATGAATAGTTTTAAAAGAGAATATACCACATCCGAATCATAACCCAGATGAGGGCCGACGGGGACGGATATCAAAACCATGGCACGATGTATAACAAACAACGTATGAGTAAGATGATTATATGAGTAACTATATATCCAAATCACACAAACATCAATTTTTTATATAAAACTTCATGAACAAGAGGCTCACCACAAGGTGGTGCCGGCGACGGGACGTTGCGGGCAATCGACGGTGGTTACGACGGAGATTTAGAAGGCACTAAGTAAACCACACCTACATATGCAAACTAAGTGTTATTTTTGACCTCAAATTGCATATAAATCAAATACTAGCACATATATATAATTCCTCCCAAATTACTAAACTCAAAAATCAATCACTATATAAAGCATTGCACGAGCTAATCTAGCAATGAGAGATGAAAGGACAAAGTTGCTAACCTTTGTGATCATTTGAATGGATGGGGGCCTTCAAATCTTGACAAATTTTGGGCAAAATGTGTGATGAGCTTGAGAGGAAGAGGGAAAAGAACAGAGAGGAGAGGGGAAAGGGGAAGAACAGAGTGAGCTCGGGTGGACGAAGGGTCTATGTAGGACGACCTTTAGTACCGGTTCGTGATACGACCCAGTACTAAAGGTGCTGGAGGGGCCCCGGACTGACAACATCCTGCCACCACTCACTTTAGTACCGGTTCGTGGCACGAACCGGTGCTAAAGGTTCACCACGAACCGGTACTAATGATGTCCGCCCGCCTAGCCATTGGAACCGGCGCTAATGGACACATTAGTGCCGGCTCAAATTCAAACCGGCACTAATGTGCTTCACATTTGACCCTTTTTCTACTAGTGCGCCATCTTCTTATTCTCCATATCAAAACCCGGCTGATATTTATCGATGTTGGTTTCCTCTCTAAGAATAGTAGCTTGAGGACGAACTCCCCTCACACAGGCAATAAAATCATCTTGTTCAAATGGAGTCCCGTCTTCCTTCACGGTAGGGTACCCCTTAGCCACATCCACCGGGTCTAGATCTGGCACCCAGGCTTTGGAGCGGCTCAGGGCAGTCAGGGCTCCGGCTCTGGTAGAGGATCGTTTGGCCTCTTGAAACCTGGCGGGTAAGATCGATAACTTCTTCAAGACCTCGCTCAACCGATTGGGTTCTTGGTTGGCATGGGAGATAGTGGCAAGTGCTCGTTGAGCGCCAGTATACAATTGCTCCACCAAGGTATAAACCGCCTTCAGCTTCGTCACACTATCTTGGCTCAGATTTCTACTTCGTGGACCTGCGAGTGTTTTTTAACAAAGGTCAGCAAGCGGCTTATATTCCTAGCCAAAATAAAGTATAAGTGATTAATACAAAAGACTTACCGAAGATGGCGGAGACCATTTGAGACACATGGTTTTTTAAACCAGTGAGCTTCGTGGTGACCTCCTCAAGAGCTGCCTCAGCTGTCTCAGCACGTTGTATCAGTAGCGTCTTCTCTTCGGCCCAGGACTTCTTCTTAGCAGCTAAGCTGGTCTTCAATTTCTCGGATTCAGAGAGGCTCAATTGGAGTTTGAGTCAGTGGTTTTTATCTCTGTCTCCTACTCCACCAATCGGGTCTTGGCATCTGTCAATTGAGAGCCCAACTCAGATAAGGCGTTCTACAAAACATTCACAGGTGTGTCAAGACTTAAAATGCAAGGTCATAAAGGTTCAAGTCTCAAGTACTTTGCTCTGCAATACCACTTGATACTTGGGGGCTAATGCCTACCAAAGCAATTTTTTATGGCTTTTATATGTTTCAAGTCCCAAGGGTTTTACAAAGTAACAACGCTTGACACTTGGGGGCTAATGCATAATATTTAGAAAGTTTTTTATGATTGAGACGGATCTCAGAACTTATTGAGACTAGTCAAAGACAGTTATGTGATTAAGTACCGGTTCATTTATTATAAATTGAGCCGGCCCTTGGGGACTACAGGTGAAGTTTACGTTACTCTATTGGACTTCTGAAAAGCCTAGAAGCAAAGTGTCAACTTATATCACAAAGTCTACAGATCATTCAAGTTTATCATCTGAAGACTTGGGGGTTGGCAGAGTATAAGTAAACCGGAGAACATACCTCATATTTTAGCTGCAATTGTTTGACCATCTCGATTTCCGAATCACGACTGGAGTGCACATGACTGAGATAGCTGGACAGCACATCATTGACATTGAGGTCAGTGTAATGGGAGATATCAAAACACACTTTCTGCTTCTCCAAGGCTTCTTTCTTAGCAATGTGTCGGGCTAATACAGCGGGGGTCCCCGGTTCAACAAATCGGCTACCAGTAATCAACACGTCAGTATCAGAAGTTGTTGGCGGGTTAGCTGAGCTAGATGGTTCAGTGATAGTCGGATTAAGGGTGATCTCATCGGCTGACAACTCAGGAGGGTCCAATTGAGTATGAACAGCCGAGTCTTCACGTGCTTCAGCTTCAGAGGGAGGAGTTGGCATGACCGGCTCAGGTACAGGAACCTTTGGGTCTTCTGACGGCATAATCACCTTGGCCTTCTTGGATTTGGCTTGGCCACTAAGAAAGGTTTTATGATACACTTAGTGTAAGGATGCAGTTTTAAAAGATACAGAGGAAAGATGATTTTTCCTTACCCAGGAGTAGTTTTGAAAGCCAGAAACTGAGTCTGAGATGAGTCGCTAGAAGAGGGAGAAACCTCCCGCAAAAGGTAAAATAAAGTCAGTGAAGCAAGGGAATAGATCCATTAATGAAAGCAAAAGACGAAGATGAAAGAAACCTCATTTTGGCATTTTCGAGGAGTTTGTTGTAAATCGGAAGGCGGTTCATCGTCATCATTAGTCCTGGCCTGACGGCGGCTCTCATGTTGCTGCTTTTTCAAAAGAAAATGAGGGTCCAGATAATCCAAAGGGTGCGAAAACCTTACTTTCCGGGTTACAGTTGAAGTTTCTGTCTTGGCAAAGGAGCTGAGTTGGAGGAAATAGTTACCTCTTCTTCCACGGCCTGGCTAGCCCCCGTGTCATCCTGGCAATAGTCAGTGTCAATAATATAGTTAAAAAATGGCCAAGGGAGTCAAGGGCTACCTCCGACTCAGAAGAATCATCCAGCGGGAACATGTCAGACGCAGTCTTCTTCTTCTTCGGCTTCCGGGTCGTTCTCCTGGCGGCTATGGCAGCGGCTCTGGTCTTCTTGGCAGCTTCATGATCATACTTAACCTTCCAGAAGTCAGATTTGGCCTGTAAATAAATAAACAGGTTGAAGGGTCATGCAAGTATTTAGACTACTTAGGAAAGCACAAAAAGAGAGAGGTCAGGGGTTTTCACCTCTGGGGCCGGGTTGAGTTTGCAGAAGGGGTTTAACCCAACCTTACTACGGTCCTCGTATTTGCCATTCACGAGGATGGTTGACATTGCAACAACATCTTCTTCAGTCAATTGAACAGAGCTATAATGGAGAGAGTCATTTGGGCCTCCGAGATACTCATACATTAATTTGGATCGGCGGCTTAGAGGGATAACCCGCCATGCGACCCAGCAATGGGTCAGGTCAACTCCAGTTAAGCCGTTCCCCAACAAAGCTTGAATCCTCTTAATTGATGGAATAAGTTTCTTGCGTTCAGTAGTGGTAAGCTTGTCAGGGAGCACAAACTTGGAATCCAGACGCTCCGCGCGATAACGCGGCAGTGATTTTTCATTAGCCGGTGACGTGTCTTGGCAGTAGAACCATGTTTGATTCCAATCTTTGGGATGACTCGGTAAGACTATTAAAGGAAAGACGGCGCCCTGCCAGCACTGAATTGAGATTCCACCAAGCTCCAAACTAAGGCCGTTGGTGCATTCATTCTGGCGGTTCAAGTAAAAGTATTCTCTGAAGAGTTCCACAGTCGGTTCTTCTTGAAGATACACCTCACAAAGGACTTGAAAATTGCAGATATTGGAGATAGAGTTGGGTCCAATGTCTTGTGGACGAAGCTTGAAAAAATGAAGAATGTCTCGGAAGAACTTTGAGTCGGGTGGAGAAAAGCCCCGGTTCATGTGATCAGTGAAAATGATAACTTCACCGTCTTTGGGCTGAGGCCGTTCTTCCTCCGGGTCAGGTGCACGATAAGACATAACATTTTTCTTTGGCAAAATCCTATGGTGACAAATTCCTTCAAGGTATCCTCAATAACTGTGTAATGGACCCAATTGTAGACAGTTGGTGCCTTTGACGACATGATGAGCAAAGGACAACTGAAAAGAAAGTAATGTGCCAGTTCAATTTGATGGTGAAATTAAAGGTTAAATGATGATGGTGCAAATGAGTAATGGCGGCTTAAGTAAGGGCTAATGACATATAAGGGAAAAGTAAGCCGGCGTGATAAGCCGCCATGACTAAAGACATTCGAAGGAAACCAGAAATAGAATCGGCTAAGTGTTGAGACAAACAGATTTCAAAAAGCTATCACTAGTATTCTAGATCAAAATGGGTCAGAAAAGAAAAAGAATTTTAGACCTAAAAAATGAAGCGCGGAGGAGTTCATCAGCTCTAAGAAGGTATCTGTGCAAAGGAAAAGGATCCGCTAGCATCTAAAATGGGCGTAAAACCACAACCGCATAAGTTCTACTTTTCTTCTGGATCAAAAGAGGGCACAGAGAAAAAACTACAAGGAAGTCTGTGAAGAACGGCGAAGAACGCCGATGAACTCGTAATCCTAAAACAGATCTAAGGGCGCGGAAAGGTAGGAACTTACGAATGCATAGCTTCTGCGAAGGGTCGCCACAGTTCTCGGGACGAGCTCAGGGTGGTGCAGCGGCCGGCGTTGAGAGGCAACGGCGAGCGCTGTGGCGACAGCGAAGCTCGAGAGGCAGAGAGGTGGCGAGAAGATGGAAGGAAGAAGAAGAAAGGGGAAAGACCGGCCAAGCCTATTTATAAGGGGATAGGTGAACAGGCAGGCGCGAAAATTGAGGAAGACCAAAATAATGACTATCCAGCTAAACGAACGCCTCGATTCTTGGAAGATATTAAAAGATAAATATCCGTTGAAGATGACGTCATAGCAGGCTTTCATTTTTTCGGAAGATGACGTCATGGCAGGTTACAGAGTTTTATAGACAGAGGAAGATGGATTTCGTCTGAGTGTTGAAGATTGACAAAGAACAAAGTTTAAGTCAACCCGGGGCCTAACGTTGGGGATATAACTACCAGGTATGACCCGTCCAGGAGGGGCTGGGTCAACCCCAATGGCGGGTTACGAAAAGAAGCCCAGTAATAGTCAAGATGATAGTTTATTAAGACTTATAGAAAGCCTAAGCCCAGAGGCGGCTTAAGGCCCAATATTGTGAACCGCCATATGTAGAGAAAGACTTGTAAAGAAAGGCATATAAAAGAAGTCATCGAGCCGGACACGTTTTATGAGCCGGCCGGGACTCTGTAGGCCGCCAGGCGTCAACCCGTGTATATAAGGGGACGACCCGGCGGCGGCTTAGGACAAGAAACAACAGATCGATAAGCAAGCTAGCGAATTCGCTCCTTGGTCATCGAAACCTAGCAATACAACATCAACTGGACTAGGCCTTACCTTCACCGTAAGGGGCCGAACCAGTATAAACCTCTCATGTCCTTTGTCCTGATCAACCCCTTTAAGCTTCCTAGCTGCGATGGCCCTACGACTAAGTCCTTTTCCTAGGACATCTGTCGTAACAATTCCACGACACTTGCCTTCCCTCTCTAAGGTCACACGAAAGCTTTTGTGTACACGAAAAATAAGGACGAATATACAAAAAAATGGAGAAGGTACAGAAAATAGAGTGACAAAGAAACAAAAGTACAATATCGCAATGCTTGAGTTATCAAATGGAAGAAAGAAAAACAAAAATAATCATAAGAAGAGCATTACACCTTCCCCCGAGCATTTTGCGCGTTGTGATGAACATGTTTCCTTTTGATGCTCCTTTGGACCTGAGTGAGAAGAACATGATATGCAACATAAACTCAGTCAAAATGAGCTATAAAAAGAAGAATGAAAACAAAATTTGATGACATACAATCATTTTTAGGTCATTTAAGAAAGATATCTTGTTATCATATTCAGATACACACTACATGGGGTAAAAATTAGTCTTTGAGGAAAGAATACGAGGGATTACAAGGATTATAAGATCAGACCAAAAAATGTTGATATATTGAATGATACCTCTGTTGTTGTTGAACTGACGTTTCTCTTGCATATGACCAATGTTTAGAGAATGATTACCATCTTCATCACTGCCTAATGTGTCATTGTTCCTGTCCATTTGTATCCTTGTATCCAAATAATGAGAAGAAGAAAAAGGTCAGTATGACGGCAAAACAAATGACAGTGTGCTATGATGACTAAGTTTCAAACAACACGGCGTCCATGCTACTTCAGAATCATAATCTTCCCCCAATTCAACAATGAAAAATAAGACCAATACAAGCTACTCTAGGCTCTAAATTGTCCCCTATCACTATAGAAAAAACAAATGAAGCCATGTATGTATTATACACGGCAAAGGTCATTTTAACAACAGCAAACTGTAAGCCGAGTGTAAAACAGAATATGAAGTTCATCAACCATATACACAATGACGAACAGAACAAACTGAAGTAAAAGAAAACCCGATCAAACCATGACAAGATCATCCAAATTTACATCCTAATAGAAAATAGGAAGAAAGAAAAAGATCTCTGTAGTGAGTTTTGGGACTCCTGTGCCTGATCAAAACAAAATGATCAGTTAGCTTAGTCCCCGTACGGCATCCAGGCCGCGTGATCCATGGTGCTAACATCAGAGTATGCTGTCAATCAGTCGCCTACATACACAACAACGGCTGAACAATCTAAGTCCACAGAGAACCAGATCGACAAAGTCAAATTCACATCTTACACAGAACAAAAGGAACAAAATAATCCCTTTCTCGCTTCATGTATCCATATATCTCTGTTGAACTGTGTATTTCCGTTGTGAATATAACGGAAAGGGGCAAATCCCTGTTGGAAAAAAAAAGAAAAAACGAAATGATCACAATGAGGATTTTGGACATACGAGCATGTGCCTCATCAAACATGTGGTTCAAACAAAAAAATACAGTCATGCTAAGTCTCAGTCGACTAAGACTTCGTTAAGTCTTAGTCGATGCTATATTCATAAGATTTACATTGAGATCCATGCAAAATTTACTTTTCAGTTTTCTCTCTCTTTCGCATGGTATGTCAATTGACTGAGACTTGGTTAAATCTCAGTCGATTAAGACCTAGCCACACCCAAAGAAATAATGTGTGGGATGAGACTAACCGGTCAGATGGATATATTTGCTATTTTTCGTTTCCTGTATTTTTTCCAACAAATATGATAAGTAGGTGAGAAAAAAAAGTGGTACAAGTCGGAATCGCTCGCTCTATCGTCTTGTCTGTACCCAATCCATACCAACTTACCAAGTCGGACTCGGTAAGTCCCCGATCAATATAAGCAGCGGAGGAAGCACGGCGTCGATGCACACATCAAGCGCTTCAGCCACGAGGAGCACAGGAGATACGTACGTACCAGCCACCCCATCAGAGAA
This sequence comes from Triticum dicoccoides, assembly GCF_002162155.2. Lineage (NCBI taxonomy): Eukaryota > Viridiplantae > Streptophyta > Magnoliopsida > Poales > Poaceae > Triticum > Triticum dicoccoides. The sequence continues at coordinate 648,139,560 of NC_041392.1, forward strand.
CAACCGTCTGCATTGCCATGGCCGTGGACGATGAGATGTCGCGCCGGTTCCTCCCCTGGGGTCTGCCCCTCAGGAGCGGTTCTGGGTACAGGGTAACCCCGAGGCCGGACGAGCCCGTCTATGTCACCGGCGCCTACCTGCTCGACTCCGAGAGTGCTGTCGGCCAGGGCGCCGTGGACGCCTGCGTCCATGTCGACACGCGGAACCTCCTTAGCGCGTTGCTGTCGGCGGAGAACCCCCGCGTGGAGCTACAGACCCCAGTGCGGCTGGAGATGGACAAGGAGTGTTGCTTCCACGTGTAAGACAATAAGTTTTGGGGGAACCAGCACAACCTTCTAGGGGTGGCTTATCTCATTATATATAATGGATGTGTTACAATACGTACCATATACGTACATAAGTACAGAAGCTATACATAGTCTAACACTCTCCCTCAATCTTAGCCACTTTCTAAAGAACTGAGAAGGGTAAGATTACGCCTACAAGCCTCAAACTGTGGTAGAGGTAAAGGCTTAGTGAAGATGTCTGCAAGTTGATCCTTAGATGAGATAAACTTGATCTGGAGTTGCTTCTGTGATACACGTTCCCGTACAAAGTGATAGTCAACTTCAATGTGTTTCGTTCGGGCATGAAATACTGGATTTGCAGAAAGGTATGTAGCACCGATGTTATCACACCAAAGAATAGGAGGCTGTGGTTGAGACAAACCCAACTCCTGAAGCAAAGACTGCACCCAAATAATCTCTGCAGTAGCATTAGCCACAGCCTTGTACTCAGCTTCAGTACTGCTACGTGACACAGTAGCCTGTTTCCGAGCACTCCAGGCGATCAAATTAGGGCCAAAGAATACTGCATAACCCTCTGTGGATCGCCTGTCATCTGGGCTACCAGCCCAATCTGCATCAGAGAAGGCCGAAAGGACCCGAGAGGAAGTCGGCCGAATATGCATACCAAATGTCAGGGTGAACTGAACATAACGAAGAATGCGTTTAACAGCAGCCCAATGAGTATCTCTGGGAGCCTGAAGATACTGACAAACCCTGTTAACAGCATAAGAGATATCTGGTCTCGTGATCGTCAAGTACTGAAGTCCACCAACAATGCTCCTGTACTCTGTGGCATCCGCAGGAGACAAAAGCTCACCATCAACAGCTGTTATCTTGTCGGTAGACGACATGGGTGTGGTGGTCGGTTTGCACTTCAGCATGCCCGCTCTTTGTAACAACTCCAAGGAGTACTTCTTCTGCGTAAGGACAAGACCAGTAGCACGAGAAGTGACCTCAACTCCAAAAAAGTAGTGAAGCTTCCCAAGATCTTTGACCGCAAAATCAGCACCAAGAGAGCAGACAAGAGCATCAGCAGCATACTGAGAAGAGCTGACAAGGATAATATCATCGACATATACCAAAAGATACATAGTGACTTCTGGCTTCTGTAGAAGAAATAATGAAGTGTCAGCAGTGGACGGCACAAACCCATGAGCATGAAGGGCAGAGGCAAGGCGGGCATGCCAGGCACGAGGAGCTTGCTTCAAACCATATAGTGCTTTGGAGAGACGACAGATATAGTCAGGACGATCAGGATCAGAGAAACCAGGCGGCTGTTTCATATAAACCTCTTCCTCCAAAAATCCATGTAGAAAAGCATTCTGCACATCAAGTTGACGAAGTGACCAACCACGAGAAACAGCAATGGAGAGAAGAAGCCGAATAGTGGTAGGCTTGATGACAGGACTGAAGGTGTCCTCATAGTCAAGACCATGGCGCTGCCGAAAACCGCGAGCAACAAGTCGCGCTTTGTAACGCTCAATAGATCCATCCGAATGCTTCTTCACTTTGAATACCCATTTTGAGTCAATAACATTTACCCGTGGTGGTGGAGGAACGAGAGTCCATGTCTTGTTACGAAGGAGAGCATGAAACTCCTGCTCCATAGCCTCTCACCAATGTGGAATGCGCAGGGCAGCCTGATATGAGCGAGGCTCAGAAGAGGGATCCGCAACAGCAGCAGCCAAACAAGCAGCCAACCAAGCAACCGTACCATCCTTACGTTCCTTAGGTTTGAAAATGCCACTGCGACTGCGTGTATGTGGTCGGGACACAGGAACCACCGAGGTCGACGGAGCAGCCTGCAACGGGCTGGAGGACGGCGACGTTGACGAGTCAGCCGGTGACGAGGAGCCAGACACAATAGCCTCGGGCTCGGTCGGCGAAGAAGGCCGGCCCACCGGCGAAACCGGCAGAGCAGACGAAGCAGCTGGCGACGCCGGCGTCACAGACCGGGCCGATGGCGAGCCCGGCATAGTGGGCCGTGGCGCGGCCGGTGTCGCGGGCCGATCCGCGGATGAAGGCGACGTGAGGACGGCGTCGCGGACCCGAGCTGCAGGCGAAGACGGCGTGACGGGCCGAGCCGCGGGCAAAGACGGCGTGACAGGCCGAGCCGCTGAAGACTCGGCGGCCGCTGGCGAAGAGGGCCGAGCCGCTGGAGACTCGGCGGTCGCTGGCGTAGCGGACCGAGCAGTGGAGATGCTCGGCGCGACGGGCTCTTCGGGTGACCATGCATGGGCACGCGAATCGATGCCATGCAACATAGGGCGATCGACGTGCCCATCAGAAGGCGGCGATGATGATGGTGAATCCTCCAACAGCTCCAAATGAGCCCCACGTCCGGTTCCTGCACCATGGTTAGGTAACAGCAAAGGAGAGTATGCAACATCATCAAATTGGTCAGAAGCAACAGAGGATGAATGCAGAGATGGTGGTTCGACAGTGGACACAGGAAGTTTGGCAAAGGGAAAAACATGCTCATCAAACACGACGTCCCGAGATATATAGACACGATTAGTGGGAACATGAAGACATTTGTAACCTTTATGAAGAGAGCTATAGCCAAGAAAAACACACTTCTTAGAACGAAACTCAAGCTTGCGCTTATTATATGGACGAAGATGCGGCCAGCAAGCACACCCAAATACCTTGAAAAAGGTATAATCAGGTTGTTCATTAAGGAGAACCTCAATGGGAGTCTTCATGTTTAAAATACGAGTGGGAGTACGGTTGATGAGAAAGCATGCAGTGGTGAAAGCATCACTCCAAAACCGAAACGGAACAGATGAATGGGCCAAAAGAGTAAGACCAGCTTCAACAATATGACGATGCTTACGTTCGACTGAACCATTCTGCTGATGTGTATGTGGACATGCTAAACGATGAGCTATCCCAAGCGACTGAAAGAAGGAGTTGAGGTAGCGATACTCGCCCCCCCCCCCCAGTCCGACTGGACATGAACAATTTTGTGCTTGAGAAGACGTTCAACATGTTTTTGAAACTGAACAAAAATATCAAACACATCAGATTTGCGTTTAATAAGGTAAAGCCAGGTAAAGCTACTATAAGCATCAACGAAACTGATATAGTAATTATGACCACTGACAGAAGTCTGAGCAGGACCCCATACATCTGAAAACACAAGTTCTAAAGGATGTTTCACCTCACGACTGGACTCCGAAAAAGGAAGTTGATGACTCTTCCCCTGCTGACAAGCATCACACACTGCTACATCTTTATTACTAGACAAACTAGGAAGCTCATGACGACGCAAAATATGACGGACAATAGGTGTGGCCGGGTGACCAAGACGAGCATGCCACTGTGACGGAGAGACCCGAACTCCACAGAAAACATGGGCGACGCCAGGATGCTCCAGACGGTAGAGGCCCTGGCACAACCGCCCACTAAGAAGAATGTCCCTCGTGCCCCGATCCTTAATAAAAAGATCAAAAGGGTGAAATTCACAAAGCACATTATTATCACGTGTGAGTTTAGGAACTGAAAGAAGATTACGGGTCACAGATGGAACTCGAAGAACATTGCGAAGCTGAAGACTCCTATTGGCATGTCTAGTGAGAAGAGATGCTTGACCAATATGAGAGATGTGCATACCTGCTCCATTGGCGGTGTGGATCTTGTCGGAGCCATGATAGGGTTCACGAGTGTGAAGCTTTCCCATCTCGCTGGTCAGATGCTCTGTCGCCCCAGAGTCCATGTACCAGTGTGGATCGATGGAGTAGGACTGAGTGTGTCCCTGTTGCTTCTGCGGCGCGGGACGATCAGCCATGGCGACCTGACGGGCATTGTTGCGTGTATCTTTGCCGTCATTGCCAAGACCAAGGAAGCTTCGCTGGAAGCGCTTATGACACTTGGAGGCCCAGTGCCCATCGCGGCCACAAAGCTGGCACACACGTGGACCGCCAGCCCCCGGTAAGGTCGCAGTAGGTGGGGGGGCCGAGGCAGGCGACGGTGGCAGCCCCAAGGGAGACCGGGGTGATGAAGAAGAGTGGCCACCCTTGGTGGCGGCGTTGGCCGAGAGGGAGCCAGTGCCCCTGGAGCGGCGTGTCTCGACCCGTTGCTCAGTGAGAAGGAGCCGAGAGAAAACCTCGTGTGCCAGCATGGGTGTCGAGTTGCCCCGCTCGTTGATGATCTCGACTAAGGCATCATACTCCTCATCAAGACCATTGACAATAAACGAGTTGAAGTCGGAGTCGGTGAGGGGTTGTCCAATGGAGGCCAATGTGTCGGCGAGGCCCTTGACCTTGTTGTAGAACTCAGTGGCAGTGGAGTCAAGCTTCTGACACTCTCCAAGCTGACGACGGAGTGCAGAGACACGAGCCTGGGACTGCGCTGCAAAGGTTCGCTCAAGGATGGTCCAGGCCTCATGAGACATCTTCGCGAAGACAACAAGTCCGGCAGCTGCCGGCGAGAGCGACCCCTGGATGGAGGAGAGGTTCGCCTGGTCCTGCCCCGTCCAGACGCGATGGGCCGGATTGTAGACCGGACCGTGCACGCTGTCTACCAGTGCGGGTGGGCAGGGAAGCGATCCGTCGATGTAGCCTAGCAGGTAGTGACTCCCCAAGAGCGGGAGAACCTGCGCACGCCAGAAGATGTAGTTGTCGGCGGAGAGCTTGATGGTGATGAGATGACCGAAGTGAAACGGCGGCGGCGAAGACGATCCCATCGAGGGGGCTGCCTGGGGTGCAAACACCATGGAGGCAGCCGGAGGCACCGAAGCCGATGCGGGAGGAGGCGGGACCGCAGCCAGGGCGGACGCCGCAAAGCTCGCGGCCGGGTCGGACGCCGCAAGGCCCGCGGCCGGGGCGGACGCCGCCAACCCCGCCAGCGGGGCGGTGTGATCCGCTTGCGGCAGGAGCGGCGGGACGACGCCCGCGGAGTCCGCAGCGGACGGCGGCGCCGCGGTGTGGACCACGAGGTCGCGCCCAAGCGAGGGCGCCGGCGGCGTGGAGTAGACGGAGCCGATGCTCCTGGTCCCGATCGGAGCCGGAACGGCGACGGCATCGAGCGGGAGGTTGAGCAGAGCCGCAAGAGAGGCCGGGAGGAACCCCGCAGCAGTGGAACCGGTGGTGGCGGGGCTCGACATGGCGGCGGTGAAGGCGGCGGCGGCTGCGGCGGCAGTGCGGGTATTAGGGTTTGGAAGCAGAAGCGATCGTAACCTAGCGTGATACCATGTAAGACAATAAGTTTTGGGGGAACCAGCACAACCCTCTAGGGGTGGCTTATCTCATTATATATAATGGATGTGTTACAATACGTACCATATACGTACATAAGTACAGAAGCTATACATAGTCTAACACCATGTGATGCCGCATGGAGACGATTCCGACGCCGAAGCAGACACGTACGCCGATGCTGACACCGGCGGAGACATCGACGCCGACGCCGATGATGACGCAGACGCCGACGCGGTTATCGTCATGTTCGAGGGTTTCCTTGTTACTCCGCAACCTCTTGACACGGAGGAGGATGACGACGCGGAGGAGAAGGAGACTCGCAGCGACGACGACGGGTACGAGGAGAAGGAGGATGAGGACGACGCGGAGGAGGAGGAGGACGAGACTGGCAGCGACAACGGCGAGTACGGGGAGAAGGAGGAGGGGGAGACTGACGGCGAGGTTGACCGAGACGTGGCGAGGGCGAGCAGTGCCGGCGGCAACGCCAAGGAGCTTCGACAGGTTGCAGCTATAACTATGGCATTCGTAGGCATCCTTTTGTCTGTCTCTATGCTAGCATTCCTCGGATTGATAATGTAATCGGGAATCCAGAGACGGGTGAACTGCGTCGTCATTTGTACTTCCTTCGTTTCGAATTACTTGTCGCAGATATGGATGTATCTAGATGTATTTTAATTTTAGATACATCTATTTCTACAACGAGTAATTTAAAACTAAGGAAGTATTTGATTTGAAGGCATAACCGTGCTCAATCATGGTGTTGGTTTAATCGAAGAGGAAAGCGTATGTTCTGGTATTGTGTAATTCCTGCATCCTTTTGTTTTCTGGTTGGTGAATGTGGCTGTGAGGTTTCATATATGCTCATTTTCACCTTAAAAGGTCTATAAGGGCATCTCTGATGCGATCCTCACACGCCTGCATATGTTACAATTAATCCGAGGGCATAGTTGATCTATTATAAACCAAGCAATTATACGAGGTACGGCACCAAAATTTGTTAACGAGGTTCATCAATATGATTACATTCTTAGGGCCGAGGCCTGATTACGGGAGTTCCTTTCCATGACATCGCTACAAGACCACACACTGCCCACTCGGGCACCGGCACACGCCATCTGCTCCATCTGCATATTTATGCTATTATGTCGGCATAAGTTGTATCGTGTATCTACCTCACATACATAAGAGACCTAGAATATGTCTTATTAGGACATGACTCCATTTCCTATCTACACATCATACGACTCAGAGTCCAATTGTAACCTATCTCATAAATATTTTTGATATAACCCTAACAAACTTCATCTTGACGGATATTCTGCACTACCTTGGATTCACCTATGTGTCAAAACTCCATGTACATTGGACTTCAGATTATTCCATGAGCACTGCTATTACTCCTAGACTAAACGTGACTCCACCTGCAACTATAGATCCTTCCTTGTTGTCTTTTTCGCAGTCAACACTTAAGTAAAATTAAGTTCCTCGTTACTTTTTGTTGTGCTCCCAAATTTCAAAGTATTCGTTGAACGCTATCATACAACGATCACTGTCTGCGTGAAAGTAGACAACTCACATATTGATCACCACATATAAGAGTTAGCCGAACTCAACAACCAAGCTCTTTCTTGACTGATGTCTAAAACTTGACAAAATTTCACCGTTATCCTGTGTCACCCGAGTCAAATTCGCAGTTGTGTCATCTTTTGACAATTCCAGACTTTCCGTCACTTTCTCAGATTCTCCATGATCAACTCTCGTCCATCAATCGGTATCGGTAGACCCAGTCACAAACTTGAATCTGGTTCTCGCCAACATTGCTTCAGCACCCTCTGCATCCTTTTTCTCACCACATGTCTGACCACCAGTGCCTTGGCCTGTCGCTGTGTCCCGTGCTTACCGCACACCTCGTCACTATCACCGCATCGAGATTCTGTTGTCCTGGTAAGTCTGCAGGGCCGCGAACCCACACCACTCAACCCCTACTTGCAGAGAATCACATGTCATCACTGACTGATGCCGAGTATCACGTCTTCATCAAACCACTGGCCCCAGTCCGATCTATGAGTCTCTCGCTATCCTGCTGAAATAGGCATTGACTCTTCGAAGTCTTACACCATAGCCTCTTACACCATAGCCTCATACACTAGACTCCTGCTCCACCTTCAACATGACTCCATATAGCTGGCCATGCTACCATGTGCCTTGTCGATTTCAAACTCTCATGTGTACACTGACTTGAATCAACCCTGTGCCATACGCCTGTCGAAGCCGCACAAACCCTCAGGCCTGCACCACGTGTTTCCAAGCCCCAGAAGTGAGTCACCATCAACACCACCCTCCTATGTCGTCATCGTCGTCTTCTGCTTTCACCAGCATTCATGTTGATCCATTAGACTATCCAGTCCAATCCAGCCGAAATTATCCAACTGCAAGCATGCTTCACCCTGTGTCATGTCCATCCCGCACATCTTTGTGCATTGCTTAACTCCATGTATATGCATGATCCTTGTATGACACATTTCAGGCTATTCAAGCCTTATGCGTACGTCGCCATCCTCTCGCACACAGACTCCGTCTTGATAGACTCAGCATCATGCTGCATCTCCAACCAAAAATTATTTGGACACAAGGTAGCTTCTTCCTTGTCAAACATACATGGGTACTGTGCTATTTTCCTTTAACAGAAAAAACTTCCAATGCCTCAATCTAGCAACTCTTCATGCACCTGCTCCTAGGCTTCTTGCCCCACGCGTCTTGAATCTCTGACGTGATGCATGCAAGCAGACCTCGCCTGAAAATTGATCTCTGCCAATCAAGCCTGCACAACTTCCCAAGATATAATTTTTTTCAACAAATCTCATACATAATTCGTCCCTCGCCTCAGCCTCCGATCGCCTTCGTCTCTGGCTCTCACGCAGAGCCACCACGTCCCGGCCTGCCCAACCTGATCTAGAAAAAATGATGCTCGTTTGTTTAGTAAAAAAAGAATCACATATCTCGAACATGGAAACACCGCCCCTGCCACCCCCTTATCATCTTGAGAAAACACCTGTAAAAAAACCATAGAAGAAAATACCGGCCACCCCTGCTCCCTCCCTCTTTAATCTCAGCCCGAAAAAAGAGTTGTGACCTCTGTTTCATCTTCACCCCACTGGGTTGCTTGTGCAGAGATGCTACATCGACGGAGCCTTACAAGGTTTTACAAGGTTCGTTTAAGGTGGCAAATTGTGATTGGACAAAGGGATGGGAGGGCCCCCACCCACCTGAAAATCAGGGGGGCAATGTTTTGATGGTTAGGAAGGGGTCTGTAGAAGCCTGTATGACCCCGTATGTCTAGCATTTTTGGTTGCATGTGTGTCCTGTCCGTCACTTTTTTTTGCTCATCCCAGACTTTTTTTTAACATAGTACTCCCTCCGGTCCTTTTTACTCTGCACATTGGATTTGCCGAAAGTCAAACTTTGCTATGTTTGTCCAAATTTATATTGAAAATTATTAGCATCTATAATATCTAATAAATATAATATGAAAATATATTCCAAGATGAATCTAATGATATTGGTGTTGTTATGTGAATGTCTATATTTTTTTATATAAACTTAGTCAAAGTTGGATGAGATTGATTTCAGACAAACCTAATATGCAGAGTAAAAAGAACCGGAGGGAGTACAGACGTAAGTGCTCATATAGACGTGCATACACTCACCTCTATAAATACACATACACACACTCTATTTCGATGAGCACCTCCCACAGACTGTACCGGCATATCATCTTGAGATTTTATGAAGTCACTGTAGGTGCTTCATAGTCAACGGGAACGTCTCCTTCCATTGAACGCGTGTCGCCGGAAATCCTAAAATAAATCTAGAATAAATGTGAGCATCAGGATTTGAACACTGTGGGTTGATGATTCCACTATCCACCTAACCATCAAACAATAGGTTGGTTCTCTATCTCAGACATTGTTGATGCTACAACACAAAGATAGTAAAGAAAAGACATAGTAGATCAAAATTTCTTCTGGTTGACGGCGAGGTTGACCGAGACGTGGCCAAGGCGAGCAGTGCCGGCGGCAACGCGAAGGAGCTGCGATAGGTCGTAGCTATAACTATGGCATTCTTAGGCATCCTTTTGTCTGTCTCTATGTTAGCATTCCTCGGATTGGTAATGTAATCGGGAATCCAGCGATGGGTGAACTGCGTCGTCAATTGTATTTGATTTGAAGGTATAACCGTCATGAATCATTGGGTCTAATCGAAGAGGAAAGCGTAAGTTCTATTGTGCAATCCCTGCATTCTTTTGTTTTCCGGTTGGTGAATCTGGACCGCCTGCAATCGTTCAGACCAATTTATCTAAACGATGCAAGTCATCTAACAAGGATATTTTTTTGTTCATGGACCACTCTGCACTCCGATTTTCTGCAAATAGGAAGCAAACCAAGGCTGCAAGAGTCTAGACGAGAGTGATTATTCTAGTGGTACCAGTTTCTATCATGTACGCTCACATCGCATGATCGTGATCCGAGATTCGTGCAGTATTCACCCGCTCAACGAAGTAAACTGTCTGTATTTCGATGGGCAGTACACAACCTCAAACCCGGGAAGTTTGTGTGAGCAACCCTCTTTCCTGAGTGATTTAAGTTTAAAATCCACTGAGGAAAAAAAACCAAAGCCGAAAATTAGATGGTGCTTTAGCATCACTCGAATCTAAGGCCAGTATGCTCCAGTTATTACTCTTTTTTTTCGAAAAGGAGGAATACCCCCGGCCTCTGCATCTGGTCGATGCATACGGCCACTTTATTAATTATTAGCACAAAACCTTACAAAGTCGTACAACAGTAATACCAAAGTCACCATCTTCGCAACCTCTGTCGCTACTCCTATCTAACTGATGAAGGGGCGCTGATGGTCTGGGCCTAATACCAAACAGACCTTGCAGCCAAACCTAACATCTAAGACCTGAGGTCCCAACCTGGACGCCTGCCGGGTATGGGCACCCACTAGTCCGGCGTGCTCCTCAACCAGGCCGCCCACCGGGTATGAGGCCGCCACAACCACCTACCACATATCCATCTTCAGAGCTGTACTGTTGTAACTGCCTTGCTCGGTCTCGCTGCCGCCGACGCCACCACGACGCCAGACAGCGTCGACCTCCTGCGCATGTCCGTCACCACACATCTGACGCCAAGTCTTCGCTGCTCCATGCCGCCAAGAGCCGCCGCCAAGAATATGTAGAACGAAACACCGCTCCACCGAAGGGAGGCAGCACACCCCCACCCCTCACCTGCAGACCCTTCCATCCGATCCCAATGTCCTTGGCGTCGCCTCCAGAAAGGTTACGGTGCCTAGGGCGCCGCCGACGCCCGATCCGCATCGGATCTTGGGCTTTCACCCGGACATGGGTTGGAGAGGAGAGATGGTGCCCTCAGCAACGCCCCCAAGGAGGAAAGCGGCGCCAAAAATCGGCGTCGCCGCTGCCGGTCAGTCTAAGGCAGCCAAGTTTTCCCCCGGACACCGATCTGCTCCACCAGAACACACCGGAGGTGGACGTAGTCCTTTTGCAGAAGGGCGAACTGGTCTACCAAATACCTTGTTGCCATTGAGCACCACTTGTCACCTGTACTTCACTTATTTACATTCGCCCAGTGATATATTGATGTATGATATGTTTCAATCATGTGATTCCTTTCGATGCATGCTTCTAGTTCTCATTCGTTAGTTTGTATTTGCTCACTATACTCTATTTTCATTCACTCCGCTGCTAGGTTTCAAGATTTTGAAGTTGTTATGTTAAACCTGACAGACCTGAAGATGTCTCTTTAGTTTCAGTTTAAACTTATGTAATAAAGTCTGAAACGTGCTCTGAGTTCACGTTGCGGCTTGGTCCTGGTCATAGGATAATTTTTCAGTTAGTTTGTTTCCTGTAAACATGCGAGGACCTGGCCACGATTGCCACCGTGGGATGGCGCGGATGAAGTGCACCGTGGGCATGGTTTTCGGATGTACTGTTGCTTATCTGAATAAAAGCGAAACAGAAAAGACGCTGTAAGTGCGCGTCGCCAAACATACTGTCTCCTCTCTGAACTTTTGTTCAGTTCGTCCGTGTTCTTCAGAGAAGAGTCTGAATCCACCTCGCGTGTGTGTGTGTGTTCTGGGATTTCCTCTAACAATTGGTATTCAGAGCGTTGGTTCACGCGGGCGGAGCACGGCGGCGGAGATAGGAGGAGTTGTGGCGGCGGCGAGCAGTGATGGGCGATACTTCACCGAAGAGCAGCGGCGGCGGAAAGTACACGCCGCCGGCGAAGAGGACCGGGGATGGCGACACGGGCGCAGAGGTGGCGATCGTGCAGCGCACGCGGCGAGGTCTGGTGGTGTCCCGATCCAGTACCCCATGCTCACGGACTCTAACTATGGTCTGTGGGCGGTGAAGATGAAGGTGCTCCTCCGTCCGTTCAGCGTGTGGCCGGCGTTGGAGGGCTCGGCCGAATTCGATCAGGTCAAGGACGACGAGGCATTCGCTGCTCTGTCACAGTTCGTGCCCGATCCGGTAATGATGACGGTTGCTGACTGTCAGACGGGCCATGAAGCCTGGGAAGCGATCTGGCGCATGCGCGTTGGCGAGGATCGCGTCAAGAAGGCGCGGATCAAGCAGCTCAAGAGGCAGTTGGATCGGATGGAAATGGGCGAAGCCGAGTCCGTGTCGGCGTTCGCCCAAAAGATGATGACCATTGTCGGGGAGATCCGATCCCTCGGCGAGAAGATCACCGATGAGACGGTGGTCGAAACCCTGTTCAATGTCGTCCCCGCGCGGTTCGGCGACATCGTCAACACCATCGAGCAATGGGGCGATCTCTCGATGATGTCCGTGGCTGAGGCAGTCGGACGTCTGGCTGCCTTCGAGGAAAATCAGAGAGGCCGGCGTCGTCAGTCCGGTGGCAAGGACGATCAGCTCATGCTCATGACTCAGGCCCTGGAACAGTTGATGAAGGGTAAGAAAGGCGCACCAGGTGCGAGCAGCGAGTATTTAACAAAAAACTACCACATTTCGCACAACCGTGCCTACAAGCTACCACTTTACAAATTTATGCCGAAAACTACCATTTTTCGACTAATCTTTGACTAAAAACTACCATGTCTGAAAAGTGGCTGATTCGGCTTGTCTAACCCCTTTCTGACAGGTTGGGCCCACTTGTAAGCGTTGATGTGGCACAATAGCCAACTCCGTTAGATTGAGTGTTATGTTGACCGCTAAGACATGTAGGGCCCACATGTCAATCTTAATAAATATTCTCAGTTTTTTGAACTTTTTTTTTAAAATTTAGTCATTGACTTAAATCTAAACCAATTAGTACTTAGACTGACCACATGGGCCCGTTTGACAGTGACCCAGGCTGACCATGGCTGACGAATTAGTACTTATGTTGACCATGGCTGAGCTCCAGATCGAGTCCAGGCGCAACGGCGGCCATGGCTAGCTCCCTCTCTCTCTCCCAGCGGCGTCCTGGTAGCTGGCCTTGCACCCCTTGGCGCTGCCGCAGTAGACGCAGACCCGCCGAAACCGCGACGCCCACCGCTCCGGCGCCGCCTCGGCCACGCCGCCGTCCTCCCCGACGCCGAGCGCGCCGCGGCTCGGCTCCGGCGGCGCCAGCTCCAGGCCCATCTCCGAGGCCGGCGTGGCCCCGATGGCGAACGCGGGCGCCTCCGCTACTACCGGCGCCGCCGTGATGCTC